>NC_056526.1:135365078-135399887 GCF_019175285.1 Sceloporus undulatus | reverse complement strand
CCTATCTCATCCATTTGGACAGGTCCGCTATGGATGCTCACTGGTGGAATGGGTGGAATCCAGTACAGTAGGGGCAATCCCCCTCTTAAAATCCCTTTCTCTTCCTCTCTGAGTCTCTGGTGTCACTTTTTAGGCAGCATAGAGACAAAGGGAAAACATTAAATTGCCTTGGGGCCTAAGTGCCCAACTCATTGAGTATCACAACAAGCCCACAAAAGTAATTATCCAATGAAAAGTGACACAAAGTCAATCATCACAGAGTGCTACATATATAGGTCAAGAGCGCTTCCATCTATTGCTTTGCTTTTATGGGTGCCAGATGGAGATAGTTGGTACATGTATATTGTCTCTTTGCTCTGTGCTCAGCTATATACTGATAACTCTATCTAACAAGATGCTGACTAGAGATTCTGGGATTTTGTTTGCCCAAAATGGTAACTTCATAAGTCTGCTATGAGGAGATGTTGTTGTCCTTCACCTCAAGTAACCTCAAGTTGAGTGTCCTTCACCTCAACTTGTTAGAGTTGGCCTTGTGCAGAATACATAATCAGCTTTCACATGTCATATTAAGATGGTATATATGTTCAGTGTCATGACAGCTCATCCTGCAAGAAAAGCAATGAGGAGAAAAGAATAATATATGTTTGTGTTTTTAAAACAGAAGCGAACAAAGATGTTCGTGCTGACCATCATAAGTATAAATTTGTGGTAGAGACTTCAACACTTCAATAATGAAAATAATAAGGGAGGGGGAATATTTCAGTTTCCATGTTGATCACTACCAAATATATCTTTGATCTGTGCATGACACAGCAGATCTTTTGGTTCTTCTATTTGTGCCTTGCATGAACAGCTAGAACTAATCTCTCTTTAGCAAACAGCAATCTCTGCTAAAGTAAATTTCATTAAAGTAAACTCTGAGAATGAAGTTTGACAAAAACTCCAGCTTCCACATTTATAAGCTTTTTTGGTTGGACAAAACCCAAATATCTGGCTTTAGGACAGATTCAACTGCCCATGTTCAGAGCTCTGATCTACAACGGTTCCCAGAAATCCATAGCATTGAACCAAAGCACTTTAGTGATGACAAGCCAAATTTTTTTTCAGTGTGGATGCAGCCTTGATATCGAACATGGACAATGAATCTGTTCAAAGCCAGATAGTTTTGGTTATGTACTGAAAAGGCTTGTAAGATGTGGAAGCTGAAGTTTTTGTCAAGCTTCTGTTTCAGAGTTGACTTTTTTTAATGGAATTGATTGGATTGGATTGAAATTTAGCTGGAGAAGAAATTGATTTCCCAGCAATAGTTATTGTTATCCCTAAATTATCCCATTCTTTGTAAGTAAAGAATTGTTGGGGGGGGGGGTTGGTTGATTAGAGCATCATAAGGCCCATTACCTTTCAAAAGATTGCCCTGATCAGCAGTGCTGCTGCAGTCCTCCTTTCTCTCCTCTTCTGGCTTTCTTCTTCTTGAGCTCCTGAAGTCCTCTTTCTCCTCCCAATGTTCTTTTCTGAGGTGCCTTCCCTTCTGGCCTTGGATCAGCAGTGCTGCTGCAGTCCTCCTTTCTCTTCTCTTCTGGCTTTCCTCTCCTTGGGCTCCTGCAGTCCTCTTTCTCCTTTCAATGTTCTTTTCTGAGGTGCCTTCCCTTCTGGCCTTGGATCAGCAGTGCTGCTGCAGTCTTCTTTTCTCTCTTCTTCTGGCTTTCCTCTCCTTGGGCTCCTGCAGTCCTCTTTCTCCTTTCAATGTACTTTTCTAAGATGCCTTCCCTTCTGTCCTTGGATCAGCAGTGCTTCTGCAGTCCTCCTTTCTCTTCTCTTCTGGCTTTCCTCTCCTCTCCCAGATTCTTGAAAGCTTTTTCACCTAAAGGACTGACAGAGGTGAGCCCAAAGATTTCCTTCCTTTTTTCTTAAATAGGCTTTATTTTGATAAAGTTTGTGACTTCTCTGTCTGCACACAATAAAGTGTAAGAGAAACAGCTTTTGAATACTTAATGCATGTCAGGTCAGAGGTAAGTCCATTTGCATTTTATATGGCTTACTCAGAGGTATTGGGGTCCTCATGCAGACTTGTTCTTTCCCTCCTCTTATCTGTTGGTTATCCTATCTGTCATTTTATTTTATTTTAATTGCTCTTGGAATGCTATGGCTATGTCTTTTCTTTAATCATGTTCACAGCATACGCACACATACCGAAATGGGCAAAATATAAGATAATTCTGTCTGGATTTCAGAAGCCAAGGCAACATAAGGCTTGCTTTTGATGCTCTTGGTTCTTTTCCTGAAAATGTGATATCAAGTGGCAGGGTTATCAAATCAGAAATGAAGCCTCTCAATTACAATGAGCTCTCTCAAAGCCCAACTGAGAATAAAAACTGGCATTGCCCAGAGCTTTGGGAGACACATGCATATGAGGGTACTCTTTCCTAATCAAAGTGTCATCTTGTTCAAAGTGCCCTCTCAATATTAATAAGGGTCAAAAAGCTACTGAATAATTCCAAGGGCACATATTTGTCTTTTCATACTACTTAGAGAGCATTTATGTACTTCATAGTCATTACTCTCCTGTAGGATTCCATGCATCCTTCCTGATTAAACTAACCATTTAGTTCAGATTGTATTACTGTACAGGCATAGCATTTGAATATTACTATTGCTAAAACAAATCAGGCAGATCTCCACATAACCACATGAAAGTTGGTGACTGTGTGATACACAAAGTGTATCTTTGTGGTGAGGTACATGGAAATCAGTTGTTCAGCTACTAACTTCTAATACAACAAGCAGGAAATCTTCTGCAGGGTTTAGACTGAGCTTTAAAGGATATACCCAACATGCTGAAATTATATACAGGTTGAGTCTCCCTTATCCAGAATTCCACAATCCAAAATATTCCAAACTCCAAAATTGTCCACATGTATGGCTGAGATGTGACACCTTTGCTTTCTGATGGTTCAATGTACACAAACTTTGTTTCATGCACAAAATATTTAAAATATTTCTTCAACCTATGTGTATGCAAAACATAAATGATTTTCATTCTATCAGTAGTTTAATACCTCTTAACTTACTATGTTTTTAATAATGTGAGCTTTTATCTGTACCTGGTTTAATTTTTCTAAGCTCCTTTGCTTCTGGTTTGGAAAGGGGTGGAATAGGAATAAGAATAGCCACAACAACAGTTCTCAGGGAAGGTAGATAGACAGGCAGCAATGCTATCAACAGCATAGTACAGAAAAAGTGGTAATGCAAGGCCACAACAGTAGCTGCTGCAAAAGGAAGCATGGAAGGCATGGAACAAGGTGGGAGGCAGTGGCAGTGTCCAGGGGAATGGTGTGGTTTACCACTCCTGGTACCTTACTACCTGAGGAGGATGCCTTTCTCAGTCTCATTGTGGGACCGACTTCATGTATTTTTGATATGGTTGTCTAATGAGCTCTTCACTCTTTTCTTGTGCTGATCTTTAATCCATGTGCTAGCAAATAACCAGTGGCAGAATTCAAATCAGTGTAAAGACTTTAGTGAATTACAGGTCATTATGGAGGAATTCATGTACATATATGTGTGTGTGTGTGTGTGTCCTTGAAATCCCTTATGGAGTTTTGTCATTATTCAATCCATATTAGTGTATGGATTAGCTTTATTAGGGACACAAAGGGGCTGCATCTCTTGTCCTTTCTCATCAAAAGGCTGAATAACAACATATGTCTGATGATATCATGCACAGCTGGCAATTACAGTGTGCCCGCATTTTATGTGAGCATGTTTTACGCAGATTCCAGCATACGCTGGAAGCTGCGGTGGAAGTGAGGGAGGCACGTGCCGGAAGGAAACAATGGCATGCACTCCCGCGGCGTGGGCCCCGCATGCCGCCTCCGCTGGCAAAAGCCCCATTCATTTGAATGGGGCTTGAGCATCTGCATTTTTTCCTTTACGCGGGGGATCCAGAATGGATCCCCCATGTAAGGGAAGGGTGGATTGTATCTCACAGACCCAATGTCATCTGCCAAAGGCATCAAGCAAAGATGCATTCTGGCCTCTCTCTTGTTTAATTTGTACATCAATGATATTGTTGATTTCTTACTATCTCCAGCCTTCCATGCTCCGAAGAGAGCTACAAAGGAGATCTCTATCCTATTATATGCAGACAATGCAGTAATTTCATCATCGACAAAAGTAGGATGGGGGAGATTATTGGGGCATTTTCAAAACAAAAAAATAATAAAAGAAGTGCTCACATGAATGATTACAAAACTAAGGTAATGGGTTTGTTTTTTAAATGTTATAAACCTCAAAAATTGTACATGGATGGGAACAAATTAAAGTATTCAAATATCTTGGAACAGTATTTTAATATACCAGCATGGAGTCAGCTCAGCAACATTATGTGACAGAAAAGTGGGTTTCTATGACCAAGCAGGGATTTGAAGCCTGATCTCCACCCATATCTGACACCCAAATCACTACACCTCACTGACTTTTCGTTGTGGGTTTCATGCTGGCTTTACCTACTTACAATACAATGAAAATGCAGAGCACATTGCATTAAAATAATAACAAACAACTGAAGCAGATAATAATCTGACTACTTTGCTCTAAAGGGCATGACAAAGTAAATGAAATATGCAAACTTGAATAAATTGAAAAATGAATAAACATAATTAATATGTCAAGTAAAGGGGGGAATTGTAAAAACTCTATTAGGTGACTGCAAAGATGTCTATGACATCTTCTAACATTACTTTAACATTAGCTAAGGGGTATCATTACTTTACTACCTCCACTACATTACTTTAAAAGCAAAAGCTGTGTTAGAAGATACTGGGTCACCCATAAAATTTCCAAAATATCTATCTCTACCAAGTTTGCAGGTTAGAACAGAGCATTTCAGTCATTGTAGGGGACCAGCAATTAAGGACTGGAGTGTGGGTTTAGTGCGGCTTCTGGGCTCTTAGGACACATGCTTCATTTAAACAGCACACTTCCAAAGTGGCCCAAAGCAGCTTTATTTTGGCCTGACTGTTCAGGCCTGGTGGAATTAAAAGCAAAAGTTGAGTCCATGAGAGATTGATTGATGCCCATGCTGAAATGAAGTGAAAATGACAGACCTTTTTCTTAAAAGAGTATATTACAAATACACAAAAAGTGGGAATTGTTTAGGACCAAACTACAAGTGACTGTTAAATGTATACCTGCAATGTAAGGCTTAGATTCTAAACAGTTTGTGCAGTTGTCAGACTCTCCAGACTCCATGGATTGCCCTTTTTCTACGAGAAAGGGGAGGTTTCATTTCCTGAAAGTCCATTTTAACAGCCATGGCAACATCCTATTGAATCCTGGGATTTGTAGTTTTGATAAGAGACACTAGAAGTGTTCTCTAGCAGAAAATTCTAAATGTCCCTTACTAAACTAAACTAAAGGGGGTCAAGCAAGGCTGCATCCTTTCACCCTATCTGTTCAATATATATGGAGAAAACATTATACAAAGAGCAGGCTTGGATACAAAAGGAGGAGGAATGAGAATAAGAGAAAAATATAGATGTCTTCACTCTATAGCTGCAGTTATAATGTAAAAGAGGCTGTGCCCTTTTCAGTTCTTCCAATTCATAATATTTAGTTTGGTGTGATTACAAACTGGAGTTGGAATCTACAGGCAATCCTCCAGAGTGCCAAGGATTTAATCATTCAAGAGGTGTGGATGAGCTAATGGAACTGCAATCCCTTGTGAGTTATGTTAATAATAAAGAAGTCTGAGAGATACAAGATGAATTTTCAGGTCAAAGAACTGAGATTTGCGGGTGAGATAGTGAGCAATTGTGTATAAATGTTGTGGATGAATGTTGCCCTCAGGGAGAAGCAAGTGTTGGACAGCAGTTGTACGTATTATGTGTGTCTACTGGAACAAACAAGCTAAACCACTGGGTGGGTGATACACTCAGCCCATTCTTGCAGCTCTTTCTCACACTGATTGACAAGTTTAGATATTGTGTTAGAGAGAGTGGGAAGCCAGTTCTGCCAACTCTCTCATAGGCTTGCTTAAATCACAGATAATATTTAAAGCAAGTGAATTTCCATTATTATAAAGGAATGAGTGGAAACACAGGTATTGTAATGTCTTATTACAATAGATGTTCATTGTCTGTTCCCATGAGATGCCCTGTGTGTGTAAGCAAAGGAATCTGGTGTCAGGAGTTAACTAGGATGTTGTACCCAAGTGCAGGGCTCTATTTTCCCCCTGCCAGGTAGATGGCCTCTTTCACTTATATAAAGGGGGGTAGTGCACTTTGGATGATGCTCAACCTGCCCCCACTGTCTAGGCAGCCACCACATTACAACTGCAATCACATTCACAAACATACTGTACTGTGTTTCAAGCATCATTAGCTCTGTGCCATAAAAGCTTTGGAAGGCAGCCTTTGAAAACTCATCTCCTTTGTATTTGTGTAGTGCCAGTCTTTCATTTGTATAGTCCTATGCCCTTCGCTACATAGCCATGCCCCTACAACATTACAGTTCTTGGGCCTATGCATGACAATTTATTATGTCAAGAATATGCATTCAGCTTCCTGTCTCCACTACATGCAGTCTTTGGTAATTTGATTTTGCAGCTGATTGAAGTGGGATTTATTGAATCTATTTATCCTATCTGTCTTCCCAAACTGGGATTCAAAGATACTCAGAAGAAATGAGGAATGAGAGATCTTGTTGCTGCTGCTGCTGGTGTTGTTGTTGTTGTGTGTTTTCAAGTCATTTCCAATTTATGGTGGCCCTAAGATGGACCTATCACAGGGTTTTCTTGACATATTTCTTCAGAGGGGGTTTGTCACTGCCATCCTCTGAGGCTGAGAGAGTGTGCCCAAGGTCACCAAGTAGATTAAAATGGCAGAGCCAGCATTCACACCCAGCATTCACACCCTGGCCTCCAGAGTCATAGTCCAATGCTTAAACCACTACAATACGCCAGCTCTCTATGAGAGATCAATGGCAATAGAATGGATTGCACCATTTTAGGTTCTAAGTGGGAGATTATCCTATTGCTTCTTGGTATAATAAGCCCTCTGTGAGGAAAAAAAAACACTTGTACAGCAAACTATTCTAGAAATCTAGTACAGCAGGAAAAAAATCCTCCAGAGCATTTAGAGATGGAATAAAAAAAATGGCATCCACCACCTTCAAGCTCAGCTGCTTCTGTCCATTCCACAATTTGAAGATTTTCCTGCCATGTTCTCAAGCATGTATGCTTGCTTTGGGGGCAGTCATGACAGCTACATCTGTTGGCACAAACATAGTCACCCAGAGGTGTTTGGAATATTTGTACAAGACTTGCATGTGACATTTCAGCAAAATTCCAGGTAGGAATGGCTGTTGTCAGCATTCTAGCAGTTGCCAGTCCATCAGGATGTGCTGGCTACCTGGATCAGCTTAAATTATTCACTTTAGAATTTATTGGGTGAAGTGGAGAAATTTGGGTGAGGGAGAGTAAAGAAAATAAAAAGCGCAAAATATAAAAGGAACTAAACACAATATGCAAAGTTACAATTTGCAAGCCTTCTCCATAAGATTTGAAGGACCAATTTAAGGAAAGAATTAAAAGGTTATAGATCGCATGTAACACTCCCATTGGGGAGGCTCAATATGCTCCTTTAACATAAAAAAGATTGAAATATGCAGCCCAGCTGCCACTCTCCTTCTACCTTTTCCCAGCTCATGATTAATTCCTAGTGTTCCTTACTACTGAACAAGCTGTCTTTTGCTGTATTAGCTGATGAAAAGGAAACTAATAAAATGTGAGACTAATCAAAAAGAGGGTGTTGCAAACTGGTACATCTGCAGTCTTCAAAATGCTTTTGGTGAAATATTTAAAGACTATCACAGACAGTGCAGCCAGTTAAAGGCTGATCAGGCCATTCAGTTTAAAGAAGGTTTTTCACAGCTGCTTCATATTGGTGATGTCTTATCTGTTTTTGGAATAGCTGCCATTCTCAGCAACTACCACTAAGAGAGCATCTCAAGACTGATTCTGTGGATGTTGTGGCTTTTTCAGTTTCCTTTCCTTAAAATGAGCTTACATTTATCAACTAATGGAGGCTGAATCATTTCTTGCAATAACATAAATGCCAACTGAGTTGGTATGTTTTCAGAGTATTGTTTCTACTTCTAAATAAAACAAACAGAATTTTGAAGCAAAATTAAGGTGGCTGTATATGAATTTACTAATTCTGAAAGGTTTCCTTGAACTGTGAAGTCGAAGACTTTCATGGCCGGCATCCATAGTTTTTTGGTGGGTTTTTTGGGCTATGTGGCCATGTTCTAGAAGAGTTTATTCCTGACATTTCACCTTCTTTGAAGATGCCAGCCACAGATGCTGTTGAAACGTCAGGAATAAACTCTTCTAGAACATGACCACATAGCCCAAAAAACCCCTATTTCTTTGAATTGTTTCCTAATGGCTAGTTGAAATGTGCTTTTGCTGCAAATATTTGTGATGTCCATGATGGAAGTGGAATAAAAAAAATTTCTATGTAATGCAATGCAATCTAAAGCCACTAATTGTTTTGCCAAAAGAACAAAAGGAAAGGGGAAAAAAAGAATTTCTTAAAACCTTTTCCCAGTCTTCCTGTTCTTAATATGTATTTAATTAACTTTTCCTCTCTCTCCTGCTCCTCCTTTTGCTATTACCACTACTATTACTACCAATTCTTCTTTTGCATTACTATTGTTGATAACTGCCATTAAGTTGATTTTGATTTATGGTGACCCTATGAATGAGAGATCCCCCTGCTCAGGTCTTGCAGACTCAGGGCGCTAGCTTTTTGGATTGTGTCTGCCATCTGTAATGTGGTCTTCCTCTTTTTCTACTGCCTTATACCTTACCAAACATGACTGTCTTTTTCTAGAAAATCATGCCATGATATGTTCAAAGCATGACAGTCTCAGTTTAGTCATTTTGACTTATAGTGAGAATTCAGGCTTGATTTGTTCGAGGACTGTTGGCCTCGTTTCTTGATCCTAGGTCACATTTTCCTACTGTATTTGATTGCACTCTGTTTACTACTTTTGCATTCTAGTCACCTAAGATTAACAACATGCCCTGTTTTGGTTTGTGATAAATTTTTGTCCTGGACTCCAGCATAGATTCTTTCAGTTGCTGCTTCTTTTGCCTCTGTAGTTGGAGCAGAAATTTGGATTATGGTTGTATTGATGGGCTTTCCCTGAAGTCTTATTGATATTATCCTTTGCATTCCTTAGCTAAAATCCAACTTGTCAAAACTATTTGTAATCAACTTCCTTTTCGTAGTTCTCATTATCAGTATTCCAGAGGCCAGAGGGACTCAGTTCAGAACATATTTCTCTCCTTTGAAAGTTGTCTATTCTGCAGCATGAGATATTATCTGTATTCAGTATTCAACCAGATCAAAAGCTACAATGCAGCCTAATAAAAAAAATAGCTGGTAATATTATTTCCCACAACATGTACTCACTTTTGACAAAGGCAAAATGGACAACCTGTAAAAGCAGGCTGTGAAAATTAGCCAATTATGTTTTCTCTGCATTTCTCAGGGGCTGTCTGCATGGGCCAAAAGACCCATATTCTCCCCGGCTTTGCATCCTGTTTAGATGACACAGGCCAAAACCTGGGGGCCAGGATCAGGCCGAAGCCATCCATATTTCTTGTCCAATTCATTATCCATAATACTCAACAAAATCATTTCTGGTGACATATACCTTTATACTTTTTTCCATTAGTACATAAATCTTAGACCACTAATCTTTCATCCCTTTGCAAGTCTGCCACATATGGAAAAAAAAGATCCTTCGTTATTCTGACAATGCCAACATTGATTTGAAAACTTCTTAGACATTTTTGACAACCAATCTGGAGTTAAATACATCATCATAAACATATTTTCTTTCAGATTACTACACAAAGTAAATTTTATATCTCTAGTCCATATTTTCCCCATACATTGATGTTTATATTATACTCAAAATCGTTATCATGCATTCTTTTCCAGATTCATCATCTGTCTTCAGTTTCAAAAGGCATTTATATTCTGTTTTAATTAAATGGTCATCATCGTTACACTATTCTAAATAGAAATAATTTCTCCAACCTCTTTCGCTAGATCTCATCTTCTTTGAATCTCTCTTTAAGTTGCAAATAAGAAAAAACAATTAAGCTTTATACTCTCTTTTTTGTGACTTAAAATTTCAGTTAGCTTGCTCCAAATACAAAAGATCTTTATAATGTAACCATGACTGCTTTTCAACACATTCATTCTTAAAGAATGCTTCCTGCAATAAAGTAACTAATAATGCATACCAAACTCACAGGAGAGCCTTTCTGATATAATGATTTTAAAATCTAGCATGCACCTTGACTTTATCATACCAAAGATAACCATTCCATCCGAATCTTAAATCATGAACTTCAAGATCCAGGACCTTCTCATCTCTAAGCAAAATCCATTCTTTCAATCACATAAAACAATATGCCTCATAATATAATTTAATAGTGTACATATTTTATTCATTCATATCTATTGGCTCATAACTGTAAAAAGAAATAGAAAAGGGAGGGGAAGACGCTGTTGTTCAGTTTACAGGGTCAGGAAGTCAAATGATTTGGGCACTCACATTGATTAATAGTGTCAAAGAGTACAAATTGCATGGGTTCCTTAAAAATGGTTAATGCAAATGTATTTTCTATCCCTTTGAAATAGTTTACATTCTGAAAATGAATGCCCAGCCACTTGATTGAAAAGACATAAAGGGAGGTTGCCAAGAGTTGGAGGGTTTTTTTAATTCAGTATTGTTGCTGCTTTGAAAAGTTACATGGCCTGTTACAGACTGCCAAAATAAAGCTGCTTTGGGTCTCTTTGGAGGCATGCTATTTAAATGATGCATGCATCCTAAGAATCCGGAAGCTGCACCAAAGCTGCACTCCAGTGCTTAGGAATGGAGTGTGGCTTTGGTGCAACCTCCGGACTCTTAGGACCCATGCATTATTTAAACAGCATACCTCCAAAGAGACCCGAAGCAGCTTTATTTTGGCAGTCTGTAACAGGCCATGATTTATTTTCTTATTTAAGGAGGCAACTAGTCTTCTCATTGAATCTCCATATTAGCAAAGTTCCCAAGTATGGTAAGAAGCAAATTCCTAGATACACCACTGCCTGACCAAAACCAAGTGCTTCATTGTTCTAAGGCTGCAGAGCTTTGTAAAAACAAGATAGCATCAAAATTGATGGAGTAGATGAAATATGGTCCTCCTAACATTGTTATTTTCATAATATTCTGTAGATCTTTGCTGCATTCCATGATACTGGAAAGTCCTGGTACAGGGTTATTCCCAATTGTACAGTTTTGAAAATTAAAATACTGCATGTTCAAAGAGAACCAAAATAGAACAGTTGTTTTGTGTAGCCTCCAGCTGCCCTAAATACACTGAGGTTCTTAACAGCCAATTGTGTTAACAGTGGTCCTGAGTATAAAATTTGATTTTGCTAAAAGTAAAATGTATTCAGACTAGAGAGCCTTAACTGGGAAAAAAAACATTAAGTGGACATTTTGTGCTGATTCTTGATGTTGGCAGTAAGTATCTTTAAATATGTGACAGTTCATAGCCGCTTTCTTCCCAGTGGGTCCAGTGCTGAATTAAAAAGCTATATCTCCTTCATCTTCCGTCCTAGCCACTTCCTGAATCTACTGATATTTCTACTATCAACAACATTTTTGTGTTATTGAATAACTCCATAAAAATGCATGGGATTGGACTGTTAGGAGCTTATCGCACAGCTTTAAAAAGGAACTTACCATTCTCGAATTGAATTCTAATTTATTGCATCTGGATACTATTGCATGGATTTTTGCTGTTGATGACACCAGGCAGGTGCAGCCCAGGTAACTTCTGTCTAGAATCCAGGTTCACCAGTTTTGAAAATCAGCTGACTGAACTTGGATTCTAGCTGGGAGTTATCTGGGCTGCACCCATCCGACAGCATTGGTGGCAAAAATCCATGCGATAGTATCTGGATGCAGCCCGAATTAGAATTCAATTTGGGAGCAGTAAGTCACTTTTTAAAGCTGTGCAATAAGCTCCTATGTTTCACTGTAGTTGCAGGGATGAAAACTGGGTTATGCTGAAGATTATTTTATTTATATACCACCCCTCTAGAATAGGTTACACATATGCAGAAAGGGGTTCCTATTTCTGGAACTATTTCAAGGCCCAAATCACCTTTATATAACCTTAGGGCTGAAACAGATGGCCCTGAAAGTCTGGCTCAACATCGGCTTCGGGGTATGGCATTTAGACACACCATGCCCCTGGTCACCTGGAAGTCACACCAGTGATTACATGCCAGCCAGCTTCTGGGTGACTTGGGGGTGGGGGTGGCATTCAGATGCCACTCGCCCCAGAGCCAGTGAAAAACCAGCTCTAAAGGCAGTTCTTTTCCACCACAAATAGGATCTGACTTTTTCCGATCCTATTTGGGGTGGAAGCTGGCTGGATTGGAGCCACAGAGTGTGGTTGCCATGGCCCCGATCCAGCTCTCTCAGGGGCAGCATCCCTTCAGGCCCTTATTCACCAAAGCCAGTTGTGCTTTATTGTCCAACTTAAGGTATCTCATTAGTGTCTCCCTTAAGTAAACTGTGTACAATGTGTCCTTGGTATTCACTGGACTTTGGTTCCAGAACCACTGTCTGGATACCAAAATCCATGGATGTTCAAATCCCATTAAATACAATGGTGTTTAAAATGGTGTCCCTTATATTGCAAAATGAAGGTTTGCTTTTTGGACTATAAAGCCCCAAAGATTTGTGCAAAATTGAAAAACTAGTTTAGAAAATGTAGTGGGAAGGGTGTTGCTGTTTTTAAATGAGATTTGGTAGCAGTATGGTAAACATAATATTGGGTTTTGAACCAGATTCTACATTTGATAAAATGGCCTTATTTGGCTCAGATGGGTGCATTGATCTGGAGATCCACTCAGCCTAGGTTCAAGGGGTACCCCCACAGAAAGCAAAACCATTGATAGAACAGCATATAGATTTGTTGGTTACAAACAGATGAAAAAGGAATGCTGTAACAGAAACAAAACAATGAAAGTGTTCTCATGTCCCTTCAGCTGGACACTGATACAGTTTTATCTACTTGTGGTGCCCATGGCCTGCCCAGGGCATCTTGATCAGCTCCAGTAGGCTGCTACAAGTCTCCATACCCTCCAACAATTCACAGGTCAAAACCAAGACACATATGGCCAGGCAACTTTAGAGTATGATAATGATGACAAATATTACTAATGAAGAAGAATACGCAATTTAAGAAAGCTTGCTTTTGTCTATGCCTGCTGAGAAGGACAAGATTCTACTCCCCTTCTCCATATTCCTGAGTTAATGAATGCAAACTACTTTTGCACTTTGAACTTGGTTTGCAGAAATTGAAGTAAACTGAAGGCAAAGGAGGAAAGTGGGAGGTGGGAAGAGAAAGTGGGACATGTTAAAAGTAACTGAGGAAATGGGACAAGAGAGGAATGATGAGGACTGCCCCTGCCAAGCTGGGGCAGTGGGAGATGATAGTCTTCCACTTTCTGAGACTGATTCAAAGGCATAATCTTGTGGTAGAAGTTATACACCTTAATTAGAATGGCTTTCTAAAAGCTAAGGGAATGCTTGCAGAATGGGAGGGATTACAGTCACCCTAATCCTACCTCTTTCAGTCTGAGAAAGGGATACTTTTTTGTTTTCCAAGTAGAAGTGTTCTTACCAGCCCTGAGGCTTGCAGAGTTAAACATCAGCTGTTTATAGTTGTTTCAAATCAGTCCTGAGGCCTCTCTGAAGAGTATTTTATTATATTTGGTAGTTGGGTTTCACTGTTGTTAACCACTCTGAGTGGCGTGTAATCATTATATGGGTAGGATATAATTTTCTGTAACTTAAATGAAAGACTATTCATTCTGCTGCAAGGTTAATGAGATATTACCTGCAATCTCATATTCACCGTAGGTTGAAAATTCAAGGTAAATTTTGATAGTCAAAATAGGCAAAACCCTTTTAGGTTTTGAGAAGGTTTAAGAAAATATCCATGGCATTACCACAAATTCACAGCTGTGGTGGTATGTAAAAGACCTATCATTTTGGTTTTGTGTATCCCAGTGGCAGTAAGAAACAGGTATCTTCTATTTAAAATATTGTGTTCTCTTTTTTGTCCGCAAGCATGGGTCAACATTTACGTCAATTGTTGTAGCACAGTAGAAATTTCAAGGCTGAGCTTTATGTACTTTTGGCTTTTAAGATACTGTGTGAATAACAAAATCAGGAGGACAATTTGCACTTGGCCAGACCCAAGAGCGGGTTAAGTTGCAGTAGTAGATTCAAGATGTCCTACAGAGAAAGAAAAAAATGGAAAAAAATGGAAAAAGGTTTTCAGACAGAGCAAAATTTACAAAATCTGACTGAAGGTTTGTTGTTGTTGTTTTTTAACAAAATCATGAATATGTAATACTTGCTTTGGTTGAAATGTTATTGTCAAGAACAATTTGAAACTGTTACCATTAATTATATCATTGAATGCCATTTAGATTGGTGTTAACAGTGATCCGATAATGAGTGTATGGCATGTACTAAGTATTTATTCCTATCACAGAAATCATGCCTTCTGTTTTTCATTGGTTATACAATTGTTTAGCTAATCTTATGGGCAGAGATAACATAGATCTGCTTGGGAAAGAGGTACCTGTATAATGGATAGGTCAATTTAGAACATGGGTAGGGAGAATAAATTATGAGCCAGTTTATGCTGTATAATTCTTCTCCGTAAAAAAAAAAAATACCTCTGGGAACAGCCACATATCTTATTTGTTAACATTTTCTTATTCTGTATTCTTGCTTGTTACCTTTTACTAGCCCTGTGGTGGAAAATATATGACCTGCAGGCCACATAGAATCCCTGAAGCACTTTTTTGACATTGTATCCAAGTGGAAATATCAAAATCACCACTTTATTATTATTTTTAAGTGTTAGAGTGTGTCCCTTGTCACCTTTCCTGTACTTTGTAGTCTTGTTGGCATTTTCTGAAATAAGCTTCATGCATTCTGTATGTACATTTAATCTTGAGTTCAAAACCAGTGGACTGGAGTGGAGCAAACTGGACTAGAATGGAATGGAATGGCAGTGAGGCGAGATAATGGTTTGAATATCATCTGTTATGAACTGAGGGCCCATTCACACTACACAGTTATACTGCTTTAATTCCACTTGAATTGCCATGCTTCCATTCTATGGAATCCTGGGATTGGCAGTTTTGTTTTGCTTTTTTTATTTTTGAGAGGGGCTTTAGACTTCCCAGACAGAGCAACCACAAACCTTAGGATTCTATAGGCAGTGAAATAATAGCGCTACAATTGTGTAGTGTCAATAGACTGCAGTAGAAGCCTTAGAGAAGTAACTCTTTCTCAGCCTAAATCTCCCACATTCCAGTAGCTCTATATCTCACAAGGTAGTTTTAAGAATTACTAATAATAATTTTTAAAAAACAGCACAAGAAGCAAAATGTAGTTGTGTGACCTGTGAGTGGGTACAAATAAAATTCATGATTCAGGAGTACTGTACCTTTATTGGATCACATAAATGTCACAGGGTGAATCTTTGGATTTTTCCAGAACTCCATAAACACAATAATTAATAGGACAAGAAGCAAAAAATCTAAAAATCAGGGCTCTTGTACTAGCCGTTATGTACACAACAGGACAGCTATTGTAACCATTGTCTTGGCAGGCAATATACTGAAGATTTAGGCGGGTTATAGACCACCCATTTGGGGTGCCCCGATCTGCCGCTTTTAGGCTGCGGGGAAGCAGCAAAACGCCGCTTCCCCGCAGCCTGAAAAGGGGTGTCCCTGGGGCTTCAAGCCCCAAGGACACCCCGTAGCAGCAGGGAGAAGGAGAAAGGGGCTGCTTGGCCCCTTTCTCCATTGCTTTGCTGGGCACAGCCGTCTGAAGGCTGCGCCCAGCGAAGCAAAGTGCCGCCGCAAACCAGGAAGGAGCTCTGAAACGGAGCTCCTTCCTGGTCCGCAGAAAGGGCGCCCCATGTAGAGGCGGCGCGGTCATGACATCATCATGGCAGCCCCCTTGTGGAAGAGGAGCCGCCATTTTGTACGGACTCAGTCCGTACTAGGGTTAGGGGTGTGTGGAAGCACCGCACCTTCCTAACCCTAGTACGGACTGAGTCCGTACTTTAATGGCGGTCTGTAACCCGCCTTAGTAATGAAGAAAGATGCCCAGCCTATAGAGATTGGTCCCTTCTGTTTTCTCCCCATTCTCTAATTTTTGTACCATCATACCTGATGAACAGTCCTGGAAGAATGTGAAAGTTTACCATACCGCTGACATTTTAGTGATCCAATAAAGGTATTATTCAGCTCTGAACTAAATAAATGTACGTAGATCACTTTGAACATTTGAAAGAGCTATGCAAATGTTATATTGTAATTCTTAGAAATTAAAATTATATTGTTCATTAAAAAGAAAACGGGGGCACAAAATTCATCTGAAGCAAAACACTTTAAATCCTGATTGTTCAAAAAAATAAATAAAAGAAAGTTCAACATTATTAGGCTGATTATGACCTGGATTTGCACAATCATTCCATAATATTAGAGTATGCTCACCCTTTCTTTAAACCATCTCCCCCCCCTTTCTTTTGCACTATTCCATCCATACATCCAGTTATCAAATCACTTTGTGAATGTTGCTGGTATAAGCCAGAAGCTTAGCTTTTCATAATTAGACTATTGCAATGCACTCTACATGGGGAAGCCCTCAAAAAATGGTTGGAAGCTTCAGCTTGTGCAAAATGTAGCAGCCAGGCTATTGTCAGATATGTGGTTTAATGCAGTGATTCTCAAACTTTGGTCCTTGAGATGATTTGAACTTCAACTCCCAGGATGTTTGCTCAGTGTGGCCAATGCCAAGGGCTTCTGGGAGCTCAAGTTCAAAACATCTGAAGGACCAAAGATTAAGAATCATCCCGCTATGCTGGCATCCAGTCTACTTCTAAACTCAGGTCAAAGCAAGTGCCGATTTGGACTTACAAAACCTTGAACAGATTGGGGTCAGGATGTCTGAAAGTTTGCTTCCTTGCATATGAGCCTGCCCAAAATATGAAATAATCAGCAGAGGCTCTGTTGTGTATCCCAAAATGTCAAGAGGCTAGGCTTTGGAATACATGTGATATAACTTTTTCTGTAGCAGCACCTTGCCAGTGGAACTCGCAAGGAAAGTCAGCCTGACTCCATTTCTCTTGAGCTTTCAACAGGCAGCCAAGACTGTAATGTTTAGTACAGCCTTTGGTCCTTAAAATCAGCATGGCTTGTGTGAATGTTTTAGGTTTGCATACTTGTAGAAAAAATTTCGAAAGCTCTTTATTCTTTTTTTTAAGTGTTTTACTGGTTTTATCTGTTGTTGTTTTTACTGTATATAATTTCAGGAACCCTGTTGACATAATAAACAAATATATCCAGCCTTTAATTACAATTCTTTCTATTTATTTTAATTTATTAAATAAATGTATTCAATTTATTGATATTTATATGTATGTAATATATGATTGACAAACAAACAAACAAACAAACAGGTATAAGCTGATTTATATGAATGGCAAGGTGACAAAGGAATCGTTACAGAGGAGAATCAGTGGACACAGCCCACAGCCACTGCTTCCTAATCAAAGACAGAACTTGCCAAAATGTATTCTTAGAGATTCCTTCAGAATCTCACAGCCAGTATGGTCTGTGCGAGTTGTGATCAACAACATATATTTCCAAAGTCTGTTGGATGTTGTAGAAGAACCAATTGATAAATGGTAATATGTTGTCATGATTGCATCAGAATACCCCCTTCCCATAGGAAATCTTCTATGTTTTATTCTTATCATGTTTTAGATTTTTAAAACATGTTTTAATATTTGTATTAGCCACCCTGAGAACTTTTTAAAAATATATATCTTTAAATACAAAGATGCATAAATCACAATGATTTTTAAAAGATCCTAACTAAATGCACACATAAATCAGAATGCAAAATCTATTGTGACAGATATTCTTCTGTGGACCTGACTCATAGCTTTCATCTTCTGTCAGGAACTCCAGAGCATTTTCACTTAGATGTGGATTTTGTATTTTAAACTCTTTTATTGCAATATGCTTCCAGACTCTTAACAGTTGTTTGATTCAGTCAGGAGTTAAGCTACCTTCTCAACATTTCTCTTTTCCTTGAAATAAAATTTGTGGAAAGCTTTTAAATAAATAGGATAGTTATTTATCTTCTTTCTGAAGAAAGTCTGTAATTTATGAAGGTGGATAAGGGAACCTTCTGTGATTTATAAAGTGATGGAGATGGTTTTATCTGTCTCATGGAAAAACTTTCTGCCCTTATTATTATTATATTATTATTATTATGGATCAAAATCATTAGGAACCTGGCAAGCAATGGTGGCACTAGGGTTTGTGTCACCCGGTGTGGTAACTCATGATGTCACCCCCTCCACCAAACAATTGATCTCCTCACATACCAAACCATACAGAATCCTTAGTTAAAAAAAAGTACTGTTACTCATAAATCATAATTCCCATATATCGCTGAATATAATGGTAATCATTGTGACATAAAGAACCTGCAAAATTAAAATTATACTTTTAAATTACAATAGCCTACGCATGGCCTAAATGTACTTACATATACAGTGGTCCCTTCCCTTACATAGGGGATCTGTTCCGGACTCATCCCGCCACATAAGGGGAATTTCACGTATGCTCGAGCCAGACTAACCTGGCTATCTCTTTGAGATGGGCCATAGAAATACTTTAGATGAGCCCTACAAATACTTCAGATTTTATATTTTCATAGATTTTATGTTCTTTTCACTATATATTCATGTTCCTTTAAGAAGTCTAATGTATGAATCAGGTACCTGCAGGATATTTAGCAGTAAGTGTATATCAGGACTACCAGTCACTACTACCCTGTAATCATGGGTTTTTTACTTGTAAGCTAAAGATGACCTAAAATATGGCTAAATAAGGTATGTGTACAAGGAATGTTATATTTTGTGATTTTGCTTTGTGTTAATTGTATATATTTCTGCTAATGTGTGTTAATTTCACATATCTAGAAGCATGGAATAGCTTATTGGAATCATATCCTCATGAACTATAATCCGGAATAGAATGTTATAGGAATACTGAAGAAGACATTTGATTTGAAACGCCCCCCTCCCCAATCCCCCACCTTTCTTTGGATAACAGTTTTAGGTCAGGGATGCAGGGAATCTGCTCTGGGTTTTATTTCATACTTTAATAGATTTATCCAAGGTGCTGAAAGCTGTCCATCAGACCTTAGATACAGAAGCCACTGGTCACCATTGCTTTACTATAATTTTAAAGTATTTAATTAAGCTTTAATATTTCTTCTACATTTCCTGTCTGTCATTGAACATTATGACTTTTGTTTCACAGCAGAATACTAAAATAAACAAAGCCTGGTGTCCAGTGGCCTCATTTTAAGGACACAAATGATGCTGTGCCCACAGAGTAATAGTTCCAGAGAAGGGATATAAGAAATATTAGACAGATTTCTCTTTCATGTTGAGAAATCAATAACTGTTGCAAGATTTTTCACCTCCAGGGAGACTTGTGGCTCCAAGGTTTTTAGTTTTCGGTTTTTATTTTAGTCTCCTGTGATGATGAGGGCGTTTTTCCTCCCCAGTCAAGGTCTTTGTAATTTAGGGAACAAGCCCATATGCAAGGCAAGTCTCATTCTCCTTTGTGAAATAAAGCACATATACTCACAGCAAGCACAGAAGGACAGGCTGAGTGATCAAAAAGATAAAAACAACCCATCCAATGTTTTCTGCTTTTCAAAAGTCTACAGAATAAGAAAAGATCAACCATAGTTTGTGTGTAAATTGCTTACACCCTTTGCAACAGCAACAATAAAAAAAGAACCACAAATGCAAACATTCTCTTTAAAAACGTACAAAATTCTTGACAGCTTGCCCAGCAAGAAGGGGGAAAACCCTTCATTCTTTATGTGTCAGAAACAAGATAATCCCTATTCCAAATTATGTACAAGAGGAGACTTCAATACAATTTCTAGTTCAGTGGTTAGTTTTATGTCTAGTTGTAGAAGCAACTGCACAAGTGATAGCATGCCAATGAACCACAAAAGAAGTGTGCTGTTGGTTGCACAAGTGGGTAAAAAATGAAGGTCCTCTATTAGCATTTTGTTTTTAACTGCTATCCTTATGATGGATTTAGCCTTAGCATCTGGTTACCCTGATCTCAACAACTGCAGTTTCACCATCCTCAGTGCAATCTTATATGTTAACTCTTATTGCTACTGCTTTGCTTGCACATCTGGACTGCAAAAAAGTTGACATTGGGGTGAAACAGATAGGCAGGAAAAAGTGGCTTGAAGCTGCCTTTTCTGAAGCCACATTGAAACCCTACCAACCACACCGCCAGCTCCCAAGGCAGCTGGAGTGCTCATGTCATGACCACATGATATGACTTCAAGCCAGGAAGAAGCAGAAGAAAACTGCTTCTTTTTGAAACAGCTTTTCTCTGCATAAGGCACAGGGCACTTTCCTGCTGGCTTCAAGGCATGTGTCATCTAAATGCCACACCTTCGAGTCAGCCGGAAAGCACCTCTTTTTGCCTGTCTGTTTAGCCCCATTGTTTTCAACCTGGAAACCTCATTTGTTTGTTTGGAAGGTCACAGCTAAGTAATGCTTGGTATTGTCTGTCAAATCTTGATGTAACCTTTCTTGGTATTATAAGATCTGTTCACCTGTCCACCCATTAGAACACATTGTTTGGAGGAGGAAACACTTTAAAGAAGACTGCAATTAGTTTTCTTATCATGGCTTCTATGGGTGCATCTACACTGTGGAAACAATGCAGCTTGACACCACCTACTACGATGCCATCCTACAGAATTCTGAGATTTGTAGTTTTGTGGGGCACCAGCACTTTTTGGCAGTGAAGACTACACACTTGTAAAACTATAAATTGCAAAAGCTGGAGCTACAACTGCATTATTTCAACAGTGTAAATATACCCTGTAACTGTAAACCCTGCAAGACAGTCAAACATTCAGCTTGTGCCACTCTTGATATCCCTTCATGCTGCATTTGTCTTTCCTTGCACCTGGTCAGTGGACATATGACTACCTGCCACTGGTGACAAACTGGCAACTCCAAAATAACATGAGCAAGAAGGTTGACAGTCTTGATTTAAGTGCATCTAGAATGGCTGAATAAAGTGACTGAGGAGTCTAATTGGGCCACTTACTTAATTATTAGGGGAGGGAATAACCTCTGCCTCTTTGCTATTTTTCTGTAAATTCCTGCCAGCTTTAAATGAAGATAAAGAGGGCCACATACAAAAATTACAGTGGGAAATTTGTTTATAGACAATCAGTGGAGGAGCCATAATGCTGCCCTTTATCATTGCTTGTCATACCAGTGACAACCTATAAAACTCCTGCTCCTGCATAACTCTTTATTTGTCGCTTTCCTTGCCAACCCATACCCTGGCAGATGCCTGGCATGTATCAGCCACATGATTTATTACCTTATTTAATATACAATGTGAAGAAAAGAATGAGATATTTTATTTTAAAATTAAAATTAAGAACCATTTCTCTGTTTTTCATTGACAAGGGCTCTGAATTCATCTTGTTTTTCAGGGTGCACCATTTATTGAAAGGGGAGGGTGATTAAATACTGCCTATTCTGCCCCCACCCTGCTCAGCAGCCTGAAGTGAAATTTATGCAGTAACCTAGCATATAAATGAAACCATCCTAGCTGAATATTATATTGTCATGGCAAGCTTTCCTGAATGGATTCCACTGATAATAGTCTGGGTGTGTTATCTTCCAAAGATTTAGTGGCCATTTCATTTCAGCTGGCTTTCTCTTTTCCACATAAAAATATCATTTCTACAGAAAATTTGTGCAGCTATCACATTTCTCCCTCTTGACATGGAGGGTGAAGCTTTATTGTAACACTAACATTTGCCAGTTTAGGATGTATGCCTCATGATGATGGTTATGAGCATTTTTATGCAATCACTAAACAAGATGGACAAACTGGTTGAATAGTCATTTCTTCTGCCCAGAAAAATTTGGCAGTTGTAAATCTGTGAGATGTATGTTAAACAGAGGGATGTCACATCTCTAACCAAAAAGATGCACATCAAACTACAATTCACAACACATTTGAAGAAGTGATGGGGCCTCCTAGGACATTTTAGTGGTTGGAGTGAAGCAAAAACACATACCTCTCCAATCCACCATTAGTCATGATGTGTAGCATCCAAACTCATCAAGTTATTTTCAGGTCTAAGGCAGACTGTCCCACCAGCTCCTCTTTTCCTCCTCTTTCCTGGCAGTAAATACTATAATTTACTCCCCTGGATAGTTTTCATTTGCATGGGCTAGGTCTTGATTTTGGTGTTTTTCAGGACTGGTAGCCTTTTATGCTCTGGATGGTTTATAACGTGTTCTGCTACTGCTGATTTTTCAGGCTGACCCAGTCTGCAGTGTTTCTTGTGTTTTTTGATTCATGTTTGAACACTGAGTTTGGTGGTCCCTATGTAAGTCAGAATGCACAGGAAAGCCATTGAAATCCATAAACACTTAGACAACTTCAACAGGAAAGAAGAAACCCTGAAAGTAAACAAAGTTTGACTACCAGTCCTGAAAAACACCAAAATCAAAACCCAGACAATGCAAATGAAAATCGCCCAGGGCCAGAGGTTTTCCCAGCAGACAATGGATCACTAATTAAATGGACAACCTGAGGCCTTGCCATTCAGTATAGACCAACACAGAGATTAACATGTAAATCACTTCCTCTCAACCAAGGGCCACCAGTATATATACACTACTCAGTTCCATGCCAGCATTCTCTGAAGATGCCAGTCACAGATGCTGGCAAAACAACCAGCATAAACTCTTCCAGAACACAACCACATAGCCCCCAAAACACACAAAAAAACCTGAATAAAATACGTGAACAAAGTTTTTATATATCATTCACAAGATTGTGAGAAATTGACCTTCTCCAGGAGTTCCAAAGACCACGTAAGAGGGAAAAGTGGAGACAAAATTCTGGATCTTGTGGACAGGTTCCATGCATACTAGAGACTTTTAGGTTCAGAAATTAACTCCTCATGTGAGGAGGAAAATAGAAAAGTGCAAGGAGGCAGTGAATTATACAGGTTTATAACTGACTAACTGAAAGTATATTCATGTTGCTCAAATGCTACATACAGTGGAGTCTGATTCCAGGACCCTCCCTGGATAACTAAAGATCCATGGATGTTCAAGCCCCGTTATATATAATGGTATAGTAAATTGGTACCTCTTATGTAAAATGGCAAAATCAAGGGTTGCTATTGGGTTGTTTGTTAGTTTTAATATTTTCAAGCTGCAGATGTTTGAAATTGTTTTTCTCTCTGCCATGCTTCTGACTACTCCTCTGAAACTCCTGTTTGTCAGGGGAAGTCTACTTTGGGACCAATGGTAGAGTTCTTTAAAATACAAATAAAGAGTTGCAAGAAGAGTGAGTTTTATTTGAATCAAGGCAGGACAAGTTAAAATTCCCTTTTCACATCCTCCATTCTCCTGTTTACATGACTTTCAAAATGGGCATGTAAATTGTATTCATGCAGTTGGTTTCAGGGGTAGTCTGACTCTTAGTGACTGAGAATACTTGAGGATTTTTGTACATACTGAGGGAAAGGATAGGTTTGATCAGGCAAAGTGCTTCATCAAAGGCAGTATGATATTTTTCTTGCTGCCAATGCGCCCAGTGAAGTTATTTTAGCAAAAGGCAGAACTGGAGGCAGTGAGAGAATTTTGTTTTTATTACAATGGAAGGAATCCTCTCAAAGGCACTCTCTTCTGAGGCAAACACATACAGATCGAATAAGAAAATATAAATACAACTTCCTTTTATTAGCAAAGCCTTAGCAACTGTTCATTTGTTGCAAACTAGTATCCAGTTGCTGAAGTTGCACTAAAGCTGATTCCCCCCCCCCCCCCTCTGCCCATTTTAAAGCCCTTCAGTTATGCTGACTTCACAGTTCACTGTTTTTTCAAAAAAATAAAATAAAATAAAAACATGTGTCTTTTTGCATCATTAATGTAACTGGGAAGCCTGCTTGCAAAGGGCATCCTTTACAAAACCATATGTCAGAATATTCATCTGGCTGGCAACTGGGTCGATGAACATCCTGCAGTAATTTTGGCTGTGATTCTATGGCGGATGGAAGTTTGCCAATAACAAATGTGCCACAAAAAGGTCTAAAATGCCAGTGGCTTCCTTTGTGTGCTTAGACAAAGAACATTTGCAATTTATGAAACATCTCGGGAATGGGTGGGCAGATTATGAAGGACTGTGAATAAAGTAGACTGTTTTGAAGGTTATGCAGTGGACTATATGTGATTATAGCCTTGTCTGTTCTCAGGTTAGCCCTTATATCCCCATATTCCCTTATATGTCTTTGCAGAACACTTGAAAGAGAAGCTGGAGGAATATATGGCCCGTTTTGTCAAAGTGAGAATTGTGCGAACCAAGAAGCGAGAAGGGCTCATTCGCACCAGACTCCTTGGAGCCTCAATAGCTAAAGGCGAAGTCTTGACCTTCCTGGATTCCCATTGTGAAGTCAACGTGAATTGGCTGCCTCCACTACTTAGTAAGTAACACAGAGTCATAGAATTGTCAGGATGACACACATACAATATGCTCTCACAAATTCATTTACAGTGAAAAATGTAGCTTCCGGATATTTGATCCAGGAAAACTTGCAAATAGAATTATGTCTTTCTTTTTTACTTACCTATGCAGCTGAGCTATACAACTGCATTTAAAACTCACCTGTATACCCTTGAACTGTGCACCTGTAAGTGAAGCTTCCTAGACTGTAATGTTAAGCATAATTACAGAAAGTAATTCACTAGGACTTAATGCCTGAGAAATACTGAACTGTTTGCCACTTTGGTCAAATTCAGCATAAGTAGCTTGAGAGATCCTGTAGTGCATCTTCAAACAATGTTTGGGAGAAATGAAATACTTTAGCACATTTTGTCTTGTATTGTGCTACTTCTAGTATAATTTATTTTTATCTTTAAGAGAAACTTTGAAAATATAAATATTTTCCAATGTAATTTACTTGAGTTACTAGCCCACCAGCCAAACTGTAAGGCACAGGATAAACACAGCACAATAAAATCAGGAAGGCATCAGTGCACAGTTGGATGATTCTGATATATTAGCCCAGAACAAAATTCAAAATTATTATAATATGTTGATTTTGTTTCAGTGATTTAATTCTAACTGCAGCTCTGGGAAAGCTGAAAGCATTATGACATGTTTCAGATTCAGGGATTTGTAGGGGGGCAGGGTCCCCTGCATTTTAGTGATTTTAGTAGCTATTGTTGGTGGCAAATAGAGCACAGGAATTGGAGTGGATTCACAATAGCATATTTAGGACGTTCTATCAAGTGTTTCCAACTTGGCAATAATAAGATTTTCTCCTGCATGAAGATGCTGTTGGCCAGTTCTTCACATCTCCTGTCTGGTTCCCAGCCTGCACACACTACATTCCAAAATCCACTCCACCAATCATAGAATCATAGAGTTGGAAGAAACCTCAAGGGCCATCCCGTCCAACCCCCTGCCATGCAGGACTACACAATCAAAGTACTCTCGACAGATGGCCATCCAGCCTCTGTTTATAAACCTCCAAAGAAGGAGACTCCAGAACTATCCAGGGGAGCGTGTTCCAGTGTCAAACAGCTCTCAATGTCAGGAAATTCTTAATGCTGAGGTAGAATCTCTTTTCCTGAGGTTTGAATCCATTGCTCTGGGTCCTATTCTCTAGAACTGCAGAAAACAAATTTGCTCCATCTTCAGTATGACACACCTTCAAATATTTAAACAGGGCTATCATATCACCTCTTAACCTTCTCTTCTCTAGGCTAAACATATCCATATGGTTCCTATGATTATCCACTCACCCTGGCCTTAGGCAATATGTTTCATCATGGCCTTGTCTCTCAATAACCATTAAAACTGAACCATACCCACAATTTTGCATTTCTATGGCTCTTCATACAATTTGATTATAAAAGTCCTTATGGGCCACCAATTCATGCCTCTAAGGAAGTCTACAAAAGCTTATGTTACTTTTGATCAGTTAGTCTCAAAGGTGCTACAAAATCCCTTTGCATACTCCTTTTCCCTGTGTTCATGACTAATTTCAGTTCAATGCTGGCAAATACATATATAAAACTAGTGTGAGTTGCAAGGTAAAGAAAAAATGTATACAAATGTTCATAACCTATTCAATCACATCCCTAATTTTTTTCCCTTCATAGAGCTCTTGAGGAGTTTATCACATGGGAGAAAA
Organism: Sceloporus undulatus; assembly: GCF_019175285.1. NCBI lineage: Eukaryota > Metazoa > Chordata > Lepidosauria > Squamata > Phrynosomatidae > Sceloporus > Sceloporus undulatus. The sequence goes on along the minus strand of NC_056526.1, from coordinate 135,373,409 downwards.
AGCACCCAAATCTGATGGATAAATGGGCTTTAAATCCTGTGAATATCCTGCAAAAGTGAGATTGTTTTCAGCCATATTGGGGCACTTTGGCATTAACCTGACATTACCCCGTGCAAAAAGCAACAAAAGTGCACCACTTTTTAACTTCAGGATTTTTCTGAAGTTAAAAAGCTAAGTGGTTTTGCTGCTTTTTGCATGGGTTAAGGCCAAAGTTGCATGACGTCATCTGAAAACAATCCCGCTCTTCATGGATTTAAACCCCACTTATCCACAGGATTTGGACACTTTCCTCCCATGTGATAAACTCCTAAGGCATAGTACAATTGCAGTTTCATCAGTTAAGGATTATATAATGGGCTTGTACTACTTATCTTTATAAAGAATGGACTTTACATATCACTGCAAGAATTATTAGAATGCAAATGTATGTTTGAAACTGCCTTTGCATTTTTGTCTTGTATTTGATGCCAATAACAATTGGTATTGGACTTAAAGAGCTATATTGCACATTGCACAGAACAAACCTAGGGACTAAATCCAAACATATCCAAATCATTGTAACCTGGCATGAATCCCATTGTGGGGAAAAGGTGGGATATTAATCCTTCAGATAAATAATAAATACAAATAAATAAATTGCTACCCCTAACCACAGTCAAACCATAGCACTGTAGAGTTGGAAGGGTTCAGTAAAGTCACCTAGTTGAATACTTGCCTGTGCAGGAAAACTACAACTTAAACATGGGACTTGTCTACATTTGCCAGAATACTCCAGGCTGCTCCCAGAGTATTTGGGTCCCATATTCCCCCAATCCGTTCATTACCTGCTGCATGTTTTCAGATAATCAAGTGCTCCCTACAAGCTGACCAGCACCACTGCTTTCGGTGCACATTGCTCTGAGGTCAGAACGAGGTGCTCAGCCATGTTATCAATGCTAGGCACCTCCTTCTAACAGGAATGGCTCGTGCCCACAGAGTAACTCAGCAGTATTTGTTTCATTCTCATGTTGATTTTGTTTTAGAGTGCAATGTTTTCCTACCTACCCAGAAATCCCACTATGTTCAACCAGACTTATTTCCAAGTAAGACTTGCACTCCTAATTTGTAGTCTTACCATGCACCAAAAATTCCACAGTTAATAAACAGATCAATCCTGGGTCCATTTAAGAAAAAAGGGAGGGGGCAGTCTCTGCTACTCCTTAATTATAATGCTCCATGGTTGCATCTAAGGAATATTGTAGTTTGTAGTTTGGTGAAGCACTACAGCTCACTGGTTAAGCATTCTAATCATTGATCCATATACTGAATGAATGAACGAATGAACGAACGAACGAACGAACGAACGAACGAACGAACGAACGAACTTATTACGGCACATGGCCAGCACCAAATATGGCAAACATACAAAACATGAAACATCAGGTGTACTGTCATAGCACAAATATATCTACATTCTACTCCGAACGAAGATCTATATCTTCTATATATCCAAGTAGGAGGGGAGAATGCCCACCATCCCATCCCCCATGGCATCACAAAATTAATACATTATTATAAGTCATTGGCATAGTTAAGTATTATAAAACATTGGCACAGTCAACAGTCAGATACCACATCCTCATTTCACAAAACCTTTTCAAGATTTAGGGGGGGAAATTAAAACATTGGCATAGTTATACAGTTATCAACAAACTTTATCAATGCCATATCTGTGACATTTTATATAAAATGGTATAAAGATAGAATATATAAAAACAGCAAGATGATGGCTTTATGGCCAAACTTTAAGCTTTCTTACTTCATCTGTTTTAAAAAGTTTTTATGGCAGATAATTGCAGCCACAAAGAACTTGGCAACTTTTATAGTTACCAGTTCCTTGTGGTCTGAAAGAAGATAATGTACATAAAATTGCTCTTTTCTGCCAGGTAGGTGTTGTAAAAGAGGGAATATATATATGGCACGAGATTCTATATAAAGGGGGCAACGAAAAAGAACATGTCCAATTGACTCAACCTCCTCAGAGCCGCAGGGGCATAGTCTGGACTGATAAGGTATCTTTATATTTGCCTTCAACTACGGCTCATACACTGCAAATCCCAGAATTACATAGGATGTTGGCCATGGCAGTTAAAATAAAAGCAAAGTGCTATAATTGCATTGTGTGGAAGGGCCTTTGATCCACAGCTCTCCTTTATGTTTGCATTGTACTGTTGGTATTTACCAGATTTTATGCCACCCTGAATTATGACATGCAGTTCTTAGAAGAGAAAAGACTCAAACTACATATCAGAAATGAATTAAAAGAACATAGACCTGTAAGTGAGCATTTTGAGAGAAAAGCAGACATACATTTTTAAAATCTTATTTTGAAGAGCCAGAGGAAGATAGGGGTGTGAATGAACCTATTAATTAATATGGAAAGAAGACAATAAAATATGTAAAATGCACAAATCACACTTCCCATGCTCTGCCTTCAACTGTTCTCGGAGTAGAAACTAAATTACAGCAAAGTATACAGTATTTATATTTTAAGAACATGAATAGGCAATATTTTTCCTCAGTATGTTGCTGCTGTACACACCGAAACTAAAATAAACATTTTGAGTTCATGTTTTCTATTTCTTTTTTTGCTTCCTAGCTGGTTCCTTAGGTGACAGATTGGGGACAACTTAGAGCAGCTAAGTGACAGAGATATAGATGACTTGACTTGTGCAGGTCTCCCTGGGATGTATCTCTCTTTGAAGAACTATAATTGCTTCTAATCGCTGGCCGAATGCATTAAACCTGTTACAGATAGAGGCCTGATGCAGATTTGAAAACTGAAATGATTTTAAGGCCATGGGGAAGTGCTTAGCCTGAGGGATTCATTTTGTGATAATGTGATAGATGGCTTGACTAGACTTGTCGTTTTGCTTTCTGCTTTCATCTTTCAGACCAGATTGCGTTAAACCATAAAACCATTGTGTGTCCCATGATCGATGTCATTGACCACAATCACTTTGGGTATGAGGCACAAGCAGGGGATGCCATGCGTGGAGCCTTTGACTGGGAGATGTACTACAAAAGAATACCAATTCCTCCAGAGCTCCAGAGGACTGATCCCAGTGACCCCTTTGAGTAAGTAGCAGCAACACCAAACATTGCAATGAGACACCACTGGCAGCAGTTAGGAAAAGGGTGCTTGCAGAAATTGGATTAGGATCTTCTGGGCAAATGAACCTGAAATTAAAAATGATAACAAAAACCATAATAAATAGGGCAGTCAGAAAGATCTCCAAAGCTGGGTGATGGATCAGTAGAGTACCACTACTGTATGTATGTATGTATGTATGTATGTATGTATGTATTATTTGCAGAAGAGAATCCAGCCAGTAATAGATTCATGCACCTTGCAGTTAGCTAAAGGAAAATATTGGTAGAGAATGAAGAACAAAAGCATCTGTGCCGACTCTCTTTACTATTCCATAGAGTCTCTTTTGAAGACACATTAGTTTATTATTTCTTTGCTAGAGATTGATGCAACAGATGAATCAGAAGTGAGTTGGCTTTCAGCTAGCCCAGGCCCAATGTATGATCAATGGTGTTGCTACTGTATACATCTTGCTATAATTTAAACACAGGGGTATAAAGCTGAACAGTATCAAGCTGACTTGTGAATAATCTCACATAAGACAACATTTTATTCCTGGTATTGCAGGGATCAGATAATTCACAGTAACTGTCTCTCTAGTCTCCCCAAAGTTGAGTCCATTTTTATTTTATTGTACTTCTGCCTGTCATGTAAAAGGGAAATTCATCCTCATCAGCCAACAAAGTGAGAAGAGAGGACATCAAGGGAGAAGAACTGGAATTATTTTAGCTTTTAAAGCCACAACAGAATTAAGTGGAAGTGCTAGTATTCAAAAATGACTTGGTTCTGTTTACATAAGTGGGACTAAAACAGCCACACTTTAATAGACTCGCCTATATGCAATATACTATTACTGGGATATGGTTAGACATGATTGTACTTATTGCTTTTCATGTACCAATGGGAGTTCAGATATACGTAATGGTTGCCACCCGTCCTAGACTCTGTGTGTGTGTGTGTGTGTGTGTGTGTGTGTGTGTGTGTGTGTGTATTGCTGCTGTCCTATTGTGCTTTTCTCCCAGTAAACATCAGTCCCAATGTACATCAGTCACTTTGTTGGCTCCCCTGTGTAGTGGTCATGAATATTATGGAACTGCCCAATTCTAATTCCCATAGATGTAGTCCACTTACAAATATGAAAGTCCCCAACTAAATTATGGTTTTGATGTTTTCTTTCTGATCACAAAACAAAGCACCCTGGAGTGCAAAATTCAGAAGTAAGAGAAGGTATGTGTAAGCAGATATCTTTCACTGCTCAGTGGAGCAATGCTTCTAAATATGTACTTGTTGTATCTAGTTTGACCCTGAGAAAGAGGAGACTGTATGGAATCTGGAAATTTGTAGCCCACTGCATGTATTCCAGGCCAGCATATACAGATAAAATATGGGACAGTGGCCCCTTGGTATCCACTGTGATTTAGTTCTAGGACCCCTTGTGGATATCAAAATCCCTGGATGCTCAAATCCCATTAAATACAATGGTGTAGTAAAATGGTCCCACTTATATAAAATGGCCAAATCAAGCTTTGCTGTTTGTATTTTTTTTCTTTTACTATTTTCAAGCCATGGATGGTTGAATCCAATGTTTTTTTTAAAAGCTGTGGATATGGAGGGCTGACTATTCTGGGTAGGCTGGTGGGTAGACAGCTGTGCAAGATAAAGTTGGGTTCATGATAGGTAAGCCTGGGTTGCTATACCACTGTTACTCAGCAGCAATCTGCAATATTAACTAGCAATTAATTCTAGTTTCCATATCCTTAAAACAAACTGATTGGACTTTTAAAAGGCCTTTTTCCAAAGTTTTATATTCTGGTAAAGCCAGGAAATATCCTCTCACTGCATTTTTGTGTGGTCAGTGGATGGGGACAGAATTACCTTGTCAGGCAGGGAAGTGTTGAGGTTCCAGAATGAGATTTTGAATGTGGACTCCCAAGTCTTAATAGAACAGTCTACCCCACTGGGAGAGAGGAACCCTTTCAGCTAAATTCCGTTTCACAGCATGGACTAAATTCAATTTCAGACATGTTTCAGTATTGGAAGAGAGGGAGTTAAGTACTATTAGTGAATGGAGCTAAAGACAAATGGGTGGGTTTATACAAATGCAAGCATATTTTAACAAAAATCTCTTAGTAACTAAGGATTAGGAGATATACTTCAACCATTTAATATAGGAAAAATCCTGTACAAAAGCTGGAAAAACCTCCAATGTCTGGTAACATAGAGTAGGCTTCTGAGCTGGATTGGGATTTAATGAAAGCTTGATTCACCCTCAGGTTCCCTACCATTGGTCTGATCATTAGTCTGATTGCTTAAGGATATGGAAAATCATTTTTCAATATTTTGTAATTTGTTATTGACCCTTCATACTATGGCATTTTGAGAACATCAAGAGAATTTCACCTCCAGTCTTAAAACCCTGCACTTTCCCATTCAATGGATTTGCCTCAAGCACAAATGATTTGTTTGTTGGGTTGGAATTATCCAGCAGTCTGTGTCTGCTCGTGTGTGTGTGTGTGTGTGTGTGTGTCACAGAAAATAATATGGACGAGATTTCTGTTTTTCAAATTTCCACTCGTTTCCTAAAGTTTGATAGTACAAAACTGACAAAGGAGAGAAAAATGAAACTTAAGATGATGATAACAATCTGTTCATTCTGTTATTTTTAAAGAAACAAAGAACAATTAGTGCCTCTTCAGGCACATCTCATTTTAAATGCATTCAAGTACAGTGGTGCCTCGGGTTACGAAATTAATTCGTTCCGCCATTCCTTTCGTAACCCAAAACACTTTTCCATTAGCACTGGAAAGCCTATAGCTGCACTTTGCAGCATTTGAATTTCGCGCCGAAATGAATTTCGTAACCCGAAAAATATTTCGTAACCCGAAACAGTTTTTGCCAATCCAACTTTTTCGTATCCCGGAAATTTCGTAACCCGATCATTTCGTATCCCGAGGCACCACTGTATTCAGGTAAGCCTACCTGGTCCCATAAAATTGGGCACACACAATTGCATGGCCTGTAAACAGCGCCAAGATGGCATATATAAAATGTTGCATATTTATTTGGTTTCTAAAAGGTCATAGAGCTGAATGGAACCTCAAGTAAAGTGAGATGGACTATATTCTAAAGTTTATGGTACTTAAAAGCAATAGGGAGGCTTTAATGTACTTTCCAAGTTGTTTCCTTTGTATATTTAACCAAGGAAACCAATAGGAACCTTATGCATATAAAACACATAAACACTTGCTCAATCCACTCTTTTTGTCATTTGTCAATGTGTTTACTTTATTTGTTCAAAGAATTCTAACAGATAACATGGAAGTGATCAAACATAATTAAAACCAGCAGTAACATACCCTCCAACAGCACCCTGCTAGGGAACATGGATTCAAATTGTGTTTTTTAAAGCATGAACATGGAGTGCCCCTTTCAGGGCCACTGGCACCTCCTAGAAGGAGCATTCATTACTTCTTGAACCTATCCAATTAGTCTTCTTCAAAAGTTACGTTCTGAGATTTTTAATTTCATAAAGCCCACTGATTTTTTTTGCTGGAGAACTGTAGCTCAGGGGAGTTGAGTAGAGCTCTCAAGCTGAAAAGTCTAAAACCCCCAGCAAACTACAAATCCCTGTAGGGTGAAACCAACACAGTTCAAATGCTATCAAACTTCTCTCGTTCTGTACTGTAAATGTCCATTGTGTCCACATCTTCAGGCAGCTTAACATATGAAAAGTATGCTCCATCTAGAACAGAATGCTAAATATTAGTGGGGTATACTGAATTGTAACAACAGAATAGGAGCAGACACTTGTATACTTCAGTGTCAGGTAATCTTTACCTAATAATGAGTAATAGGGAAGGGCAACTGCCTAAGCAAAGATATGAGGCAGGAGAGACCTGATACTATCAGAAAGATGTTAACCGGATAATGAATTTGATAAATTGATGGGATGTGGTAGCAGATCTTGTTCCTATTTCAAATTTGTGTGAGTGCAATCAAGATAATGACAGCCCAATCCCAAATACCTTCCATGACCTTTCTGCATGCCGAATTCCAATTTCATTAGTTTAACAGAAAGTGTAAACTCTCTTTTGGATTCTATGGCTTGAAGCCATAACATCCTTATATAATCCTTATGTAATATTTAATCCTAGATTTAGGAAGGTGCAGCATTTTCAGTGGCATTGTAGTATGTGGAAATGGGAAGTTTAACCCTTCCCTGCCAAGCCATGATTCCAACAAAAATTGCATGCACTCATGCTGAAGATAGCTTGGTAACATACGTTTCCACTGGCAACCATGGAAACTTTTTCTCCGTTGCTGCATACAGTGTTGATGTTCCAGTAGGACTTTTGTCAAGTTTAAAGTTGGAGTGGGTTAATCATCCTTTTTCTATGTGCTCATGATGATTTGATGGAACATCCACACACAGAGATACCTAGGAATAAATTTAAAACTCTCCTAAAATGGCTGCAAGTCTCACAGTTAAAAAAGAGTGTTGCTTGACTCAGACAGGCGTTCAACTTTTGATATGGACGTTTCATAAGGGAGTTCTGGGTGCTACCTTGCATGCTGCTTCCTACAGCATGAACCCTGGCTGATAATGAGCTCTGACTATAGGTAGAACCTGTTAATACAAACAAAGTATATTATCCTGTTTTTATTAGTCACATAAAATAGAGGAAGTAATTAGCTAGCACAGAGCTAATGTCACACTTTGGTGTTTTCTTTGATTGCATCCTTTAGATGAATTCTCCTTTGGTTAATAAGTTTCCTCTGTTTTGGATTCTGGAATTTCAAAGGATTGTCCCTAACTTTTGATAAAAATTATCAAGACCAGGAGAAGGCTGGGGATGAGCACAGCATGGGGGTGTGGGTACCGAAATAATATAGAAGCTGTCTAACTTCTATGTTTTAAATACAGAAATATTAAAAATAAATTTAAAAATTTAACTAGGGTTCAAGCAACAACAGGTAATCTGTTGTTACTTTGAGAATGAAGAAGCAAATATAGATATTTTGTATTTTAAGAAGAAAAGGCACATGAAACATTGCAAATGCATATGTGAATAGACAAATTGACTTACTTCTGAGTAGATGCATATAGAATTGTGCTTTGATTTTTTTATTGGCATTCTTTGGTCCTTGATTATTTTTTTTATTATTTATTTATTTATTTATTTATTTATTTTTGATGAAGG
>NC_056526.1:135300195-135365068 GCF_019175285.1 Sceloporus undulatus | reverse complement strand
CTGTCCTGTTTTTGTCTGAATGTAAGTCTAACATTTGGATGGGGGGGGAGGTTGGATGCTAGTGTGATATCTGAAACATATTTTTCAGTGGACAGAACAGTTTTGCCATATTTTGAACTGCCCTTCGTAGGGGCCATTAAATCACATTGGGACTTGCTTTGCCTATGTTTCCATCTGCTTTGTTCTGGAATCCATGTAAAATCCATCTACCCAGAATTATCCCAGGTTGAGAGTCAGCCAGCTTTTGCTCCCCTGATGGTAGACTTGCTAGATTTTCCACAGAACAATATAAGATAGTCCTCTCATGGGCTGTACATATGGGTGGCGGAATGTCACCCCTTTTTGCCTTGTATGGAGGCTGTGGCAACCACAAGCCACGGCCTCCAGAGGGAGCAAAAAGAAGCCGTGAAAGCGGTTTCTTCTTGCTCCCTGGAAGGGGTGTCATAGGCATGGCACCGGAGGTGCGTCATCATGATGCGCGCTGTGTAGACAGCACGCACTACAATGACGCCCTGACAGCAGCGGTAGGGCTTCAAACATGCAGACGCTCAGCCCTTGCCCCGCCCACATACCAGTGCTTTTTGACAGTCTGTACAGAGGCTATGTTACCAGTCCAGCTCAAGACTGTTAAGGACTCCTGCATGCCCCACATAGTATTTTGAGGTCCTCATATTTTCATATCTCATATCTGGAGATAGCTTGTTTTTGAGGCCAGGTTCCAAGGTAAAAAAGGATTGTTTCTCTTGAGGTGTGTATATCCAGGTAAACAAAGCAATCAGATCTAAAGTGTTCTTTCCTTCCCCCATGTAATCTGCCTTTCCTATCAAAATTTGAGACAAAGGATCTGTTTGCAACCAAAACAGTAACCCAGTCTCTCTGCCTTCCCCTGTTGTGTCCCCAGGCAAATTCCCCTATCCATCTATCCATCCATCCATCTCAGGGATATCCCAATCTAACCACTGTTTTGTTAAAGCCGTCAAGCAGTCCGGAATCCCATTGTCAATTCCCAAGACAAGTTATTAAGCTTTTGTTATCTGGCCAGATAGCCCATCACCTAAGGCTAGTTTCAAGATATAAATATGATTTCAAAACCTAACCACTATGCACACAGCTGGCATACACATCAATTGCCTGTCTATGTTCTGTTTCACCCTCAGACATTCCAGTCTGAGCCACTCCAGTTTTCTGTGGTCTTCCTATCGGACAGGTAATTAAAAACATGCTGGAAAAACCCCAAAATTCCACTAATCCTTTTCCATATTTCCATTTCAGTTAGCTCTGTATGCTGTGTATGGACCTTATCACACATGGGGGGTTGCAGCTCAGATCCGCAGTAACTCCTGTTCTAGCAATGCAAAGCATGATGTTTTTCCACACCAGATCCAGAGTCACTCCTCTCAAGCAATTCGGATTGAGGTTAAAACATCATGTTTTTCCACACCTGATTGCCTTTCTGTTGTCCTTCTAAAGTGAAGGGGAAGAGAAGTCAGTTCAATTCCAAGCCAGTCACGTGATGTAGACTCAAGCACAGGGGAGTGAGTGCACATTGTATTACCACACCAGAGCACACTTTGAGGGTTCGATGATTTGAATCGGCCCCCTTGGGCATGCTCAGTGGGGCTTTGGACGCTGCCCTCCTTCCCTGTCCCCTCCTTAGCTGTCATCCTTCATCGAGGTGAAGGAGGAAGCAGGGGATGATGAGATCGGTGGCAGGTTGAAGAAGAGGAGGGGAATGACGGAGCAGGACGCAGGGGCCAAGAGGGGTGGCATCAGAGTGCTTTTCCACACCAGACCAAACCACAGTGCAATCGAAGGCAGCCTGGAAGCGAATTCTCTGGAGTCACTTTTTTCCCGTTTTTAGCAAAATGAGGGGTGATTTCAGAAACACTGCTGAAGCAATTCGCAAGGGGCTCCCATAGAAATCAATGGCGTCTGATAAAACAGTTAGTTTATGACATGAAACCGCATCGTTGGAAGTGCAATCACTTCGGGAAGTGAGCTGGAACTGAGCCACAACACCAAAAAGCTCCGTGTGATATACTCCTATGTTTGAATCCTTATCTTGTCTGTGGATGATTACACTCTGCATTTTTCTAAATAAAACCTTCTTAATTCACCCCAGACCTGGAGTCCTTCTTGTTAGTACTGGTATACACTGGTGCAAACAGTATAAAGAAGTATCTCTAACCCCTTAGTTCTCCCTTCCCCACTTGTTCTTTGGGCCTTCAGACGGCTGCGCCCAGCAACGCAGAGGAGAAAGGGGCCAAGTGGTCCCTTTCTCCTGCTCCCCGCCGCTGCTTGAAGCCCCAAGGACACCCCTTTCCAGGCTGCGGGGAAGGGGCCTTTTGCCGCTTCCCCGCAGCCTGGAAAGCGGCGAATCAGGGCCTCAGCGGCTGCCACTTCGACCACTGAGGCCCTGATCCAGCTGGGAAAGGGGTGGGGTGCAAGCCGCCGCTTTTTGGTGGTCTGTAACCCGCCTATATGATGTATAGGCCACCTGTGAGACCTCATCTATCACAGTTTCAGTGACCCTTCCTTTTAGACAAAGTGTGGTTAGGATTAAACCTGAACTGAATTTCCAGCATTACCCAATGATTAAAGCTTTAAAAACTTTTAATGAAACCTTATACATTTTTACTTAGAATTAGTTTTCACTTTTGGTGAGTTTTACTCTGAGTTGCTGCTTTTAACTGCACTGTTTTTAAACTGCTATTATTCCTAATTGTACATTTTAAAAAGGTTTTACAGCGATTGAAAGTTTAATTTATTTTAATGTTTATCTTTTGTCTGTTTTGGCTATACTGTACTTGTTTTAGCTATATTGTATTTGTAAGTCTCTTGAGTCCCAGTTTTATGGTGAAAGGTGGAATATAAATAAAGATGACAATTATGATTATGGCAGTCATAACCATATGTGCATAGTATTACCACCTAAGAATCTAAACTGGTGGTAATAGTTCTGAGTTGTTATTAATTTTGATACCTTTCTTGCCTTCTCCAAGCCTCTGTCCTGGGCAAGTTTGGAATGAAATCAGATTTCAGTAGCTTGGGGTAATGAGAAAGGAGCTTTCAAAATTTTTGTGGAGATTGCTGGGTTCACTGCCAAAGAACAAGAAGATGAAATGGAAGAATTGGCCCATACACTCCCCCCCCCAATTCCATTTTCTGAACTAATCCTCAATAAAATAGGGATAGATGAGAAATTTGTCCTATCAGTGGTGGTGTTGTTGTTGCTATTTACAGATTTACCCATTTCAAATCTCCTGAACCAAAACACACATCAAGATGAAAATGGGGGACAAAATTTCTGAGAATGTAATGCATTCTGCAAAAGGGGAAAATGTTTTTAACATATATCCATGTTGGAAAATGTATAAAGAAAAGCATGTAATATTCTGAATTATGCATAAACATGATCCATAATGTGTGTGCACACCAAAATGCCTACATGTGAAAAATACATATGGATTACTGTTGCAGAGGGTGGATTACAAAGAATGGAAAAGACCTTTGAGGGGAGAATCAGGGAACCATGAGAGGTTCAAGCTTTGTAGAGCTGCACATCCCTGCTATATAGACAATTAAGTGATAGCTAAGAGTGCCTAAAAAGAATCCTCTTGTTCAGTTCTTCTTATCAGGCAAACCTGAAAAAATCCCTCCGGGGAAGAAGGAATTACCATGCAAATGTGTCTTTTCTTCATCAGTTTTACTTGGGCTCTGCTATTTCTGCTTTCTCAACTGTAAAATTCCAAAAGAGTGCTACAAAGTAGAGAAGCCCCATGGAACAAAAATCTATCCATCCTTGCAATTCTTTCAGATTCAGAGAATGGGGGAGGGGGATGAGGCAGGCTGTAGCTTCCAACAAGCTGTTGTATTCAGAATCACAGCAAAGAGACTCAGTCTACCAAAGATCCATTCCCTTTCTTTTCTAGAAGCCTAATTTATCTGGACAATCTCACTTGCCATGATGGAAGATTTTCTCACACCTGCCTTCTTGGTGTGTGGGTTTATTGGAGGCTAACAAAGACATTATTGCTGGTAGAAAACCATATTTCTAATGGTTTTGCTTCTTTACATACTGGTGTCCAGTGTGAACATATAGTTTGTGCAGAGCTTTTTGTTGTCATGGTGAGCTAGTTAAACCTTCACCAGGTAAATTATCCTGTGAAGAAATATAAAGCATCATTTGACGTAAAGTAAAAAGTAGCTCCTGGGATGAATTAGCAAGCCTTTTTACAGTGCATTTTATGCGCCTTCAAGTGGTTTCTAACTTAAGGAGACCCTACAGCAACTCTATCACAAGGTTTTCCTGGCAACTGAGAAAATGTGACTTACCCAAGGTCACACAGTGATTTTCCATGTTCAAGCATTGATTCAAACCCTGGTCTCCAGAGTAATAGTCCAGTACTCAGACCTCTCCATCACAATGGCTTTTTACTAGCTGCCTTAAACCCTAGAATTGTTGCTGACCATATCTGTGACTTTTGTATGGGGAAAGTGTGTGTGTGTGTGTGTGTGTGTGTGTGTGTGTGTGTGTACCAAAGTATCTTCATAAAAGGGCATCACTAGGGAAATACAGAATGATTACAGTGATTAATTAGGTGATAGGTGATCTTTTAGCTAAATATCAGCAAACATAATGACAAAAATTGTAAATAGCTGTAGATACTGTATGTAATACAGTGATAAATGTGTAATATGTAATTAAGACCACAGAAGTGTAACAAAATTGAGGAAAAGCTCAGATGGTCTTCTGGATGCAGGGCTAGCCCATCCATTAGGCAAAGTGGGGTGCCTACCTTAAGTAGCAGACTGCTTACTAACTTATCTCTCTTGACAAGCCCCCATTTCACCCCCTGCTCTAGAGAGCATCAATCTCCAGATATTGTCATGTCCCAGATGCCTGTAAGAAACTTGGTCAAGGCCCTTTATCACTACACAATTATAGCACTATGATTCCACTTTAACTTCCATGGTTCCATTCTATGGCATCGTAGAAGTTTCAGTTTAGAGAGGGTTATTCTGAATGCTGAGCCAAAGATTGTCAGTACCTCAGCAAACTACAATTCTCTGGATTCCATAGCATATAGTCATGATTATTAAAATAAAATCAGTAAAATGAAGTTAAAATGAAAACAGTACTGTAATTGTGTAGTGTGAAAAGACTCCCAGAGTGATACAGGCAGTGTCCCACAGCACTCCATGCACAGACCCAGACAAGAAAGCAAGACAGAAGAAGGTGGTGGAAGTGGCAAGGGCAGTACCTTTCTTCCAGATCATGTGTCAGTAGGTCTAGATTGTAAGTGTCTGTGTGTTAAGCAAAATAATGATGGGAGTGGGAGTGAGGCATTGGGAAATTAATCCACTGACACTGTATTCATTCAACATATGTTTACTCATTAATAAACCCTATTATTCCAAATAGGGAGAGGTTGTCATTTTAGGAGATTATTGCACAGTAAAACAGGTGTAGGTTACATGTGGTTTGTGTCTGTCTCCAATGGATCTTATTGCACTGCTCTATGCCTGGGCAGTAGGCAGACCATATGCAGCCTGGGCTTCTCCCTCAGCTTTTCAAGAATGGGATTTTCCCATTCTTGAAAAGCTGCCAGAGAAGCCTAGGTTGCATATTGGCTGCCCACTGCCCAGACATAGGGCAGTGTGATGAGATCCACTGAAGGTGGATACAAACCACATGTAACCCACACCTGTTCTCCTGTCTGATAATCTTCATAGCCTACTTAATATAAAGGCAGACGGGGAGATGTATCTTACAATTCTGTACAGACGCAGATTACAGATGATGATAACAACCAGTACAATCTCTGTTTCTACAACATATCTCCCCTTCACCCCACAAAACATACCTTTGAAGCTGTTGGAGCTCCCAAAATGATCTATTGGAGACTGGGGGTACAGCAAAGCAGGATCCAGCTGTTTTCTTATAGTTGGATGCACAGCTACAAGCATTAACCAAGACCACCTAGGATCCTTCTGAGGTCCTGGAGGATGATGTTATTATTGTGCTTCCATCTATAGCAGAGGTATGGAACTGTAGGAGTCTAGCAGCCAGATGAGCTCCCAAGAGATCTTGGAGGGCTGCAGCCTTCTACCACATACGTTGTTGCTAACTGGCATTAAATTGACTTTGAACTATGGTGACTCTATAAATTACAGACCTCCCAATCACCCAGCAGCCCTATTCAAGTCCTGCATACCCAGGGCCACCCCTTCCTCGATTGAGTGTATCTATTTGGGATGTGGTCTTCCTTTTTTCCTACTGCCCTCTGCCTTACTAAGTATCATTGCCTTTTCTAGTGAGTCATGCCTTCTCATTATATGGCCAAAGTACAACAGCCTCAATTTAATCATGTTGGCTGCTAATGAAAATTCAGAATTGATCGGCTCTAGGACTCCTTTATTTGTCTTTTTAGCATGCACAGTATTCCTAGAACTCTTCACCAGCACCACATTGCAAACAAGCTCATTTCTCTTTTGTCAGCTTTCCTAACAGTCAAACTTTCACATCCATACATGGTGGTGGGAAATATCATGGTATGGATTATCCTTATTTTAGTACTAAATTATACATCTTAGCACTTCGGGATCTTGTCTAGTTCCTTCATAGCTGCCTTTCCAAGTCCTAATCTTCTTCTGATTTCTTGCTCTGATTAATGACTGCACCAAGGTATGGCACACTTGTCTCACAAAAGAAATTTGCCCCAATGCCCTCTGATGATGCAGAAAACATTTGCACCATGGTCTTAGGCCTCTCTGGGCCATTTTAGGCCTTTTAAAACATAGAAAGTGAGGAGAAATCTCTTCCTGTTCATTTTCTGTTTTTGTTTTTTAAAAAAATCTTCTCTAGGGTATGTCATGACCTGTGGGAAAAACATAGCAAAAATTTCTCCCACACACCCTAAAGGGAATTTGGGGTCATTTGAGAGGAGAGTTTTTATAGGAAAATATGCAAAAGAAATTGCCCCCAAGAGGGGCTAGGGGCCACAAACACAGTCCTGGGGTGGGGGTGGGGGTTGCATGTAGCCTATAGGCTGGACTTTGCCCACTCCTGACCAACAGGAATATAACTGGATGCAGCTTCACTGTCCCTCCCTCCTGTCACTTTCCACCAGTCATGTTTGGCTGCTCCAGCAGCTTAAAATACGATTGCGGGGGTTATTGCATGGTTGGTAGAAAATGCTGCCCCTGCCCCCGAACAATAAAAAAAATGACGTATGACGTATGCAGCTGTAAGTTGGATTTATGCTTTGGTGAGTCACTAATGCAATGCCAACCCAGAATGGGCAGCCTATTCCATGGAGTTCCAGATGTTGTTGAAATCCAGTTACCATCAGCCCTAGTCAGTGTGGCTTATTGTGGTCAGGAATTATTGGAGTTCAAGTTCAACAGCATCTAGAAAGCCACAGATTCTTCTCCCTAGAACTGATACAGTGGGCCCTTGGTATCTGCTGGGATTTGGTTCCACACCCCTCCATGGATGCCAAAATCTGTGGATGCTCAAGTCCCATCAAATACAATGACATAGTAAAATGGTGTTTCTTATATAAAAGGGCAAAATCAAGGCTTCTTTTTAGAATATATATATATATATATATATATATATATATAGAGAGAGAGAGAGAGAGAGAATATTTTCAAATTGTGGATGGTTGAATCTGTGGATACAGAACCCATGGATCTGGAGGACAGCTGTACCTGCACAGTACTGTGTATGTTTACTCAGAAGTATGCCATATTGTATTGAGCAGAGCTTATTATGTCCTAATATTTTAGGATAAACTAGTATAAACAGTCTAGGGAGAACCACCTGTGGCTTTCCAAATGCTGTTAAATGCGCATGAAAACCACTTTTTCTCTCTTTCTACATTTCCACCACCACCACTTACTATGCTAAATCTTCAACATGAATAACTTTAAAGCTTTGAGACATTTTACTTCCTTCTGGTAAAAATATTACGCTACCATGGTTGAAACGTGAATACCTGGTGTTGGCATGAGAACAGTATTAGTTATGTTTTGTTTCAAAATAAAAATGTCAAGCAGTGCCACCTTCAATGCAAGAAGAAGGTTACATTGCCAACTTGCGATGTGACATGCATCAGAACAAAGGCAGCAATCAGAGTCTGGTCACTCAAAAAAAAAAAAAAAAAAGACCACACAGATACTAGCTTTCTGGCTGTCCCACTATTACCGTAGTGGATGCAAGCAGAGAAAATTGTACAAGTGTGTCTTGCCTCTACATGGACAATCAGAGCTATTTTGCCAGATAAACTTTTGCTGTGACAGTGCTAGACAGCTTGCTGAACACCACAGGCAGCCAAGCAGGTAACATTTGGAATTAAATTACCACCTTTTACCATCATTTTGTTTGGCAGCTGATGACCAGTGGGAACAGCAGTTTTCTGCTGGACCCTTTACAGCCATGCTGAAGTGCTTGATTGTAGAGAAATGGGACACTTTCTACTCCTAGAAATACAAATTCTTGCTTTGTATTGTGCTTGCAATCCATATTGCTGCTCACACCACAGATTGCTTCCTGATTACAGAGAAAACAAGAGCCCAGCTGCAGAGAACGTGATCCTGCCTTTGCTCCCCTTTCCTTTTCCTTTTCCTTTTCCTTTTTTTTTACACAATCTGTTTAAGACAAGTAGTTTTAGGGGCACTCTTAACAGTCCTTAAATATCTGTTTGTGGGCTTGTCTGTTTGTTAATTGGCTCACCACTTGATCCATACCTGTGTAGTCACAGAAAGATAAAAAATAATTTTGCTTGATATTTATTATCCAGTCATGTCATGTCCCATTCTAGAATGAATGCATTCTGATTTACAGATGGAAAGATTATTTGGAAATATGTTTCAATGACTGAGAAAAAATGTCAGAAAAGCCTAGAAGATCAAGAATTGTTGCAGTTTGGAACACATTACATGTAACATATGAACTTTTTTCTGCAGAAAACTTCACTTATTGCTATTAAATTGCATGGGTTTTTAAGTGCAGAAAATGGCATATTCTGTACAACATTTCTGCCACTAACCCATTACTCAAAAAGAGGACTCTGTATGAGCAAACATAAATGTAAAGATGCAAATAAAGAAGTGATTGTTGTAATTTAAATAGAAATTTAACATAACATGACTGTGACCAGATGAACTGTGTGCCTAGGCAATCTGCTGTTCAAATGCTAGCCATTGATGGTCAGCCTCAAAGCTTTTTGTGGTTCTTTATCTTTGAACCAGACTTACACTGGACAGTCCTTCAAATAGAGGGTTATTAAACAGGGAACTGTCTTCTGATGGACAATCAAATAGGACATAAGACAGTCCTAGCTTGAAGAGAGTAGATATCATTTCTAAACTTGGTGGAGATTCAGCTAGAAAAAACGTAGGGCTAGTATCCCATAATAACCCACAATGACTAAGAATCAATCATCATCTTTCATATTTCACCCTAAAAAGTCTTGCTTTGAGCTATTTTCCATATTATGTCCTCTTCTTACTGTTCCTTTTTTGGACAATTTTGTATGTGTGAGGAAAGAAATAGAGTTTCCTATCTTGGTTTCTTATGCAACTTTATGATCACTTTTTGAACACTATGCAATATACTGTACTTCATGGAGCATGCTATCTGGTTATACCTTTTTATGTGCTATAGTATTAATCTCTCACTATGGATGCTTGCAGACAAATGGTTCCTGGGGATGCTGATCAAAATATGTTATACCGATATTCTGTCCTTCACTCCTTAAAGAATGTCCATTAGTAGGGGGAAAAGATGGAAGAAATGGCAGGATGACACAGGCATGTTAGAACTAACAGTAATCACTTCCGGACAAGGCTTTTACTTTGAATTGTACTGTCTCATTCATGAGAGTTTAGGGTAGGTCCAGACATTTTTATCTTCAGTTTGCAGCCCTCTCGTGATTTCCAGTTGTTTATTCTATTCTTTTTCCTTACCATTATAAGAAAAAAACCACCCTCAAACTGGGAGCAATAGGAGACTTCTGTCTGAAAGCACTGATGTCTGGTCTCCCAACTTCATCAAATTCCACTAAAGAGGCAGGAGAACTACACAGTAATTGTCTCACCTGAAAGCACCCAAGCCTAGCCCAGAAACAGAAAAAGGGCCCTCCCTCCATTCCCACTGCCACTGCCCTGGTCTCAGAGTGAGAGAAGGGACAGGCAAAGCTCCACCATGCCTAGCCCAGAGACAGAAAAAGGCCCATACCTCTGGCCATGGCCTCAGAGGGAGAGAAGAACCACTGGGCCTGATCCCCTTCCCCACTGCCGTTCCCTTTTCCCTTTGTTTCATGTCTTTTTTAGATTGTAAGCCTCAGGGCAGAGAACTGTATAATTATCAATATGTAAGCCACTCTGGCAGAAGAACGGGGTATTAAAAACTGAATGAATGTACCAGTTGCTGGCACATACCAGATTGGTTGCTGGTGCTAGTTTAGTGCTGCTCAAAGTGGCAGCTCACAGACCAATGCTGGTCCCTGAGTCATCAGCTGCTGGTTTCTGGAGAGTTACCAAGAAAGAAAGAATTGTAGTCAATGGATACAAATAAGATGTCAGTCACTTGAAAATTAGAGGGGGGAAGGAAATGCCATTCCCTTCACATCAGACAGCTTAAGAAACACTGTGCTAAAACACATAGGAGGGCTTCAGTGAGAGCTAAATATCAGTTTCCTCACCATGACAAATCTGAAATCTTTGGGGTGAAGCAGACCAGCTTGAAGGAGGGGCCAGAGGCCATCCAGCCCCAGTTGGGCCAGGATTATGGCAACCGGATGGTCCGCTCTCTAAGAGGGGCGCTGTTGTGGTCCCAAATGAGTCACTGGCAGGAGTGGATTTAATGACATGCACCCACTTAAGTCCAGCTCCTGCCACCTCAGCACTTCTTCAGAGCAGCTTCCAGCCTTTTTGGCAGCATGCGTCATCTGGGCTTCATGTCCTTGAAGTGGCCAGAAGCCACTTTTGGAGGCCCATCTGTTTAGAGTCTTCATTTCAATTTAGGTTGTAAACTACCAAGTTGGAATCTACCTGGAAGTAAGCATAACTGAAGGCAATGGGACTTACCTCTGAGTAGACATGCACAAGATTGCTCTGTCAGGCAAATGGTGAGGGCGAGGACTTGCTGTTTTGGAAAGTCTGGAAATTGCATTAGTATTATATGATGTATGAAATAATGTACACATATATTCATCAAACCACTTTTTTAACAAAATATGTGTTCTAAGTAATACGGAAATGTACATTCAGAAGCAAAGGTTTTCAAAACTCTAGTCATGGTAACATGCCCTTTGGATGAAAGGTTGATGAGTTGAGCGAGTCACTGAAGCATTTCTGGTTTGTGTTTCTGCTCTCCATGGTTCCATGGCTTTGCTTTTCCCCCTTTCTAAGTAAAAATAAATTGCTTCTTTCCAAAGCTGTCAATTTCCTGCTACATTCCATTAACTTGAAAGGATATTTGGGGATACAATTGGTATAGAATCAGGTCAGCACATGCACTCCAGTGGCCAATTTTGTGCATATCAAAGCAGCAAACTGACTCCTTCGTTGTCCTGTGGCTCCCCTGAAAAACATGGGGTCTGTTTGCTGGGCAATAGTTTATATGACTTTATCCAGCATTAGCTTGCTAGAAACTGAGAATACTAACAGCCATGTTTTCCTTTGTCGGTCTTGCATTGGTGACATGCACCCACTTAAGTTCCCTTATGCTTCCAGTGGTAGTTTTTCAGTCATCGTACAATGAATGTATTTACTTTATGGCTGCACAAGCAAAATTCTGCATGCATGTGTAGAAGCAGTTATGTGCCATAAGTTACCACAGACTAAAGAGTAATACCATGATCCACATCTTTCTTAACTATTTATTTGCAATCTGCTTTTACCATTGCACATCAGGACCACACACATTAATATAATTTCAGGTACAAATCAATAATGAATGTGACGATCTGCTATAAGACGGCATAACTGTAGCCACTACAGGCGGTGATTTACACTGTGCTATCCTGATGTAAGAACTCCGTCCCTCTGTGTTGAATTACAGACCCTATCATATTCAAACCACCTGACAGGTGAGAGCTATAATGAAAAGCAAATGGAAGACACAAGACTGAGAAAACTGATCTAATAGTAATATAACAGTGTCCACCAAATTAGTGTCTTCCAATTGTTTGGGACTTTGAGTCCTGCTGTTCCTAACAACCATAATGCTTCCTGGGTATGATAGGAGTTATAGTAGAGGGTGCCTAGATGAAGATTAGGCTAGCTGTTCCATTGGATTTGGTAACTCTGCTATTAGAGAGCTTGCCAGGTGCAGCCCAAGCGAGGCTTTTGCATATCAAGGATCAATATTACAAAAGTATGCCCCATATGAAAATTGGCTCTCCTCATGCAACAATGATATATTTATTAACTGAGATCCGTAAATGACCATGAAGCCCTGCTCAGTTGAAGAAACTCGGGGTAATTTCTTGGGCTAAACACATTTTCTGCAGAAAAGTAAAGGAAATAAAATCAACCGGGGAAGGACAGGTCACCTGTTGCCTTAGGCAGACCACTTGACGCTGCCAATAAAATATTGATTTAAGTGGCTTGGCTTTCAAAATATGTGGAAGTGTGTGTCAACAAATCCACATGAGAAAAATAGGATTTGCTAAAATGATACTATTCAGGAAAACAAAAGTTTAATTTAGCTCTGTCAAGGACCTAAGCCTCTCTGTTAGCCAAATATTAGCTAAAATAACTTTCAGAGTTTGATTGATTTATAAATTTTATGTGCTTGTTGGCTTCCCTGACTTGAATCCTAATATATGTTAGTTTATGGAAGTATAGTATACTGTGCAAGTATACTGTGAGGAGCAGAGGAGATTATTCAAAGTCAGGCTTGGATGTTGAGATGAATTCAGAAACTCACCAAAAGGCTTCTTATCCCCTCCCTCCTAGAAGCTCGAAACATTACTTTTTGAAACCATGCTGGCTGCAGCATTATGGAAACTGAAGCCAAGAAAATAACTTCCAAACTTTGCCTTCTTTCCTTACTCATCCCATGTTGCTTAGAATGGCCTAATATTACTATGGGCAGCCATTTTAAATAAATGGAGGGTGAAGTAGAGGCCAGGAAACTTTCCTTGCAAGAAATGCCAGAGGTGAACTGAGCTTTCAAGTCTCTGGGACATACTCTTAGTTTTTGTGAACTTTAATACAAGTTTCAGGAAGAGAATACAACCCTGTTCTCACACGGTCAGCAACTCACCCAGTGCAATATGAGAAATGACCATTAAAAATCACTACTAAGCAGCATTGGGAGTCAGGCTTTGCTTTCCCCTGCTGTGCAGAATCTGCTATTGCTGGTACTCATGCCACACAGCGGGGAAAGCATGTTGAAGGCTGACCTTTGCATTATGCTGAAAATGCTGCTGAAAATATAAGCCACACAGGCAAGTGAGGGATAATTCTGTATGCAAAGCACACAAGCAATACTTCGGGCAATTTTTTCCAGACCCGCAAACTCTTCTAGAAAGGAGAGCTTGGAGAAGTTACTTTTTGAGTTATAGCACCCACAAGCCCACCTTCCAGAATGGCCATTGACTAGGCTAAATGTCATATGGATTCTGGAAGTTGAGTCCAAAAGGAAACCTTTCCACACTATGGCTTTCTCTATTAGTTGATTTAGTAAAACTGCTCAAATCTTAGGAGATCCACTTCGTGCAATCAACAGAGCTCCTATATTTTGTACCCACAGCCATGGCCAAAATCCTATACAGTACTGTACCAGTACTGGTGCATGATACTGCTTGGTTGGTTTTTTCTGTGTATCCCTGGTAAAAGTGCAACTGTGCACCAGTATAGTGCACCAGCAGGACAGTAGTCCTAGTTTTCAGCATAAGATGAAAGCCAGCCTTGAATCTTCCCTGTTTCCAATGCAGTTTTTATCAATGCAGAAAGTGAACAACAGACCTTCTTATCCAAAATGAGGAAGCTAAGACTGAAATAATCCCTTGCCTTTGCAATGTGACAGTGCAATATTCTCAGGAGTGAGAATATATGAAAGTATGGGTATGCATGGGCATTATTAGGTGGATGCAAGCTGCACCAGGTACCCCCCTAAGGGAGGGGTGACACCACTGTTCCCCAGAAGCAGTGGCTTCTCTGGCATTCACCTGTGTCCCTTTAAAACATGGGAACTCAGTGAAAGAGACAGTGTGAGTGGGGTGAGGCTCAATGGGAGGAGAATGGAGAGGCTTCAGGTTTTTTAAAAAAATAAAAATTGAAAAAATTAGATTTTAAAAATTTAAAAATATATTCTTTTAAATTTTTCTTTTAAAACCTCACAGCTTATCAAATTTTCACTTTAACCACATGAAACTATGCACATATGCACATGTGCTGTACTTATGATATTGTAATTTAAAGACATAATTTTAATTGTGCTTGTTGTTTATGTCACAACACCTGCCATTACATTCAGTGATATACAGGAGTTATGATTTACAAGTAACATTAGTAGAAAAACATTACTAAGGATTCTGTATGAGATGGGATGGGAGGATGTCAATGGGAGAGGGTGATACCATGAGTTACCGCACCAGGTGACGCCAACCCTACTGATGCCACTGTGGGTATCAAGACAATATGATGGTGACTCACCACCAGTTGTGCCATCTAAAGCAAATGCACAAATTTGGAGATGATGAAAACCTAATCTGTAATGTAGGGATCATATTAGTTTAATTTGTGAATACTCTGAGTACTTCCAGATAAGGGTTTTATAACATTATCACCCTGCCTCATTCACTGGATTTTTCAGGGACATCACACAGTGTCATCCTCCACTCGTTCATGCACACCTTCTTCTGTCTCTTCTCTTTACTGAGGAACATCCTGAAGAAGAATTGAACAAGCATAATAAAACAAACATAATATTTAAAAACATATAAAAGAGGACAAGAATCTTTAACAAAATATTTGCAATGAGGCTACTTTTGATTAACTCTCTTTCTTGTCTTTCTATCTCGCTCTGTTTCCTTTTCTTTACTATGATCAGATTCCATTTCTAAAAATACACAGTTTCTTGTGAATTGCAGCTTAGATATAACTACAAGTAGATGAAGAAAAGCTTTTGTGGATCAGCAGCTTTGAGGTGTCTCATCTCAGTTTTGTGAGCATGTGTGTGTGTTCAAATTCCTTTCTTCTGTTTGAAGCTATTGTTTGTTTTTAATTAGCCATTGGCTCAATTAGCCACCCATAGAGTAGGTAGATAATGAGAGAGAAAGCTCATTGCCCACACTGGTGTTTTCTGTTCTTGCCTGCATGCAGCAAAATAGATTAGCTGACTCTGCAGAAATGCCTGATTTGTGTGTGTGTGTGTGTGTGTGTGTGTGTGTGTGTAACATTTTGTGTCTCTTGAGTATACACATGGGGCCAGGGATTGATTTAGAAAGAGATGGGGGAGATTGGCAGGGAATGTTTCATAAAACCAAAGAATGGTGTTACAAAATACATATCTAAGCAACGATTAAAAAAACCTAATATAAAGGTGTGATATTAGTGGAAGATGAACATGTTAAATCGTATGTGAAGGGATATCTTCTCTTACCAAGAGAAGCTGGTTATAATTCAAGGAGATCAGTGCTATTTGGGGTTGGTTGGTTTGTTTTCTTCCACATTATTTGTACAGAGCTCTTTAACTCATTTGCCTCTCTGCTCTCCTTGCTCATCTAGCTGGACAAGGCTGAAACTGAGCTCTCACAACCAGCTCTGCAGCTGTGATTCTCTCATGGCTCTATCCCCATTTCCTTGAAAGGGAGAAAGGCAAAGCAAGAGACTGTGGGCTGTTCCTCAGATCTTCTCCCGTCATATCTTTTTTCTTTCTTTCTTTCTTTCTTTCTTTCTTTCTTTCTTTCTTTCTTATTCTGTGGCGTAATTTATAGAGTAATGGGATTTAAAAGGTAGAAAAACACTCATAAAAGCGGGTTGATTTTCACACATGTCGTTGTTAAACTTATGTTAACCCAAATGGAAAGTAAACATAAGCCACTCCTTTTTACTTTTGGGATTTTCCAAAAGTAAAAAGAAGCAGCATTTGTCTATTTTCCTTCGACTTTCTGTTCGGGTTAACATTAGTTTAATAATGACGTCATGTGAAAATCAACTCGCCTTTGCTGTTGTTTTTTTTTTCCTTTTTAAACCCCCCCCCCCCCCATTTTTGCACAGGATTTCCGCTGTGTGATAAACGTCTTAATTGGACACCTGGGAATTTTTTTCCTGAAATACAATTCCCATAATCCCCTAGCCTTCCATGTCCAGTAGCCATACTTTCTGGGGAATTTAGGCACTAACACACAAACCTCAACCAAGTCCTGGGTGTTACCACCTTGGTTGTCAATACTGAAGTTAAGGCTGAGTATAATTTGTGCAAAATTCAATTGTACCAACTAGATGCTTGTACAAATATGCAGGGATTCAGCATAATATAGAGAGACTCCATCCCTTCTCCCCCACCCCCATCAGCCTGGCACATGTGCCAAGTGGTTGTCTCAGTTTGGACAGACTGGCCAGAAAGTAGTGGACGTTATAAAGCCCTAAATGGCTTGGGCCCAGGATACCTAAAGGACCGCCTCTCCCCATACATTCCGCCTCACACCCTCAGAACGTCTGGGCAGCAATTACTGAAGGTGCCTGGGGCTAGGTTATCCTCCACCACACGGAGGACATTCTCCACGGCTGCCCCAGCCCTTTGGAATACGCTGCCCACCGAGCTCCGCTCGACTACCACCCTGGCACAATTCAGGAAGGACTTAAAAACCTTGCTGTTCCAACAGGCATTCCCCGACTAAAAATCCTGTGGGCCTCCCTCCTCTTCTGTGGCCAAGAGGTTGGGCTAAGGGGCTTTTAATTCTGTTCGTTTTATTGATTGTTCTTATTGATTGTATGGTTAGCCTGTGTAGTTGTATCTTTTTATATTGTTTATGGCACCATTGTTTTTTAACCTATGTTGTAAGCCGCCCTGATCTTGGGAAGGAGCGGGATATAAATAAAATATTATTATTATTATTATTATTATTATTATTATTATTATTATTATTGCAGTGAGCATTAGTCAACACTGACACGAGCCAAGATTTGAGCTTCAGGCTTACCACACATTGCAACACTGGGAAAGATAAATCTGGCCTGCCTACAGCAGACCCCATTCTCTACTAAAACTTTGAACTTTCTATTGAAGTACACCTTCCAGAATCCCTCAGGAATGCTGGCTGAGCATTTCCACCACTTGAAATTCAGAAAACATTCACAATCAACATAATTTATACAGTGCATTAAAAAGAAAATCCCACTAACACTTATCCCTGTCCCTGAAAGTATAATTATCCAAGAGCAACAAATTAAATAATTAGCATTTTCCTTTCCATTTATGAGATCTGCTGCCTGGGGCAATCTCTGGTGGCGCAGTGGTTAAATGCCTGTACTGCAGCCACTCACTCAAAACCATAAGGTTATGAGTTCAAGACCAGCAAAAGGGCTCAAGCTCAATTCAGGCTTGCATCCTTCCGAGGTCACTAAAATGAGTACCCAAATTGTTGGGGGCAAAATAGCTTACAGTTGTAAACCACTCAGACACTGCTTAGGCAGTGTGAAGCGGTATATAAATGACGCTTGTTTGTTTTATTGTTGGGCCAGGGGCAGACCTACTAAGTGTTCTACTAGTTAATCTACTGGTGTTTCCTAAAACCCATATAAACCAATTTTAGCTGACCAGGCTTCACAAGTTCGGATCTTTATGAACCATCTCCTTTTTTAAAAGATGACACTAGACTAATTTTAGCAATTATAAGATCATGGAATGTGAATAACACATTACTGAAAGGCAACAATTTTAAAGCTAATTTATTAATTTACTCGGTGTTATTTTGCCACTCTGAATCACAACAACTACATGCAATGGGAAAGTATGGCCTTCTAATAATAATAATAATAATAATAACAACAACAACAACAACTTTATTTCTAGCCCGCCTTTCCAAAGATCAAGGCAGGTTACAGCACTTAGACCATACAACAATACAGTCCATGAAATATAATAAAATACATTAAAAACATCAATCATCAATTAAAACATCCTACAATGAAAATAACTGACCAGACTAGCACAATTATGCATCAATGAGGGGAGAAAAGGGGATATCTCGGGGGTATTGGGGTATGCCTGCTGGAAAAGGTGTGTTTTGAGCCCCTTTTTAAATTGGTCCAGAGAGCCAGCCGAACGGAGCTCACTGGGAAGCGAGTTCCAGAGCTTGGGGGCCAAGGTGGAAAATTGATAGATAATTTGGGCATGATTTACAGGCTTAACTTGCAGACAAGATCACTTTTCTTACCTAATAATGCCTATAATAAAGTCCACGCTCCAGACAATGGCCACCCAGAATTGAATGATAAATTACTTGGCTTATATCCCCATCTACTGGTGGAAATGTAATATAACGTAGATAATCTTTTGGAAATAATCTAAAACGCTGCTTGGAAAAATCCACCTTTTTATATATTGCAAAGTCAAATATAAAGTGCAAACCTCATTCAAAAAAGATAACCAGTTGCAAATTATTCAAACGTTTCAGCTAGTGTTGCTAATAAACTCTTAAACTGAAACCTAGATCTGTTTCTTGTTTGCTAAAACTGTGAACTCCAACCAACAGAATCATGTGGAGACAGGTACATGGAAGCCATAATGATGATGCCATCAGGACTATGCAGCTTCCTAGCATTGCTCCATGCAAATATAATAAATTACAAATGTGTTCCTATTGAGATACTGGCATATAGTTAATCAAGATTCTTGGTCTGCTTGACCAGTATTACTGTAAAAGCCATTGTCTTCCCTAGAATCTGGGAAGCTTTGATTAACTCTGAATATAAAACAGAAATGTCAGCAATATGTATTACTATTCAGTCAACACATTTGATCTATACAGTCTAGAGATGAACAAAAAAAAATGGGGGGGGGATGTAATTGTCAAAAAACATGGGCCACAATTCTGTATCACCTATGTAGCTACATGACCACCTTAGTTACTAAATAGCATCTTTCAGCCTGAACTCTCACATCCTAGCTTACCTGGCAGAACCTTCTCCTATGAGCAATCTCCAGTGCAATACAGTCAGAAGCCAGTACTCTGCAGAGTGTGTTTGAAAACTGATATTTTCTGATTGACAGAATAACAGACCCCTGTCACTTGCAGCAGCTGCTGTCCAGTAAGTGAGAACTGGGAGACTTTCACACTCCCTAAATGTCCTCTAAACTAGTGAATACATAGGAATAATGATCATGGACCAATCACAAATGCTTAAATTTAAGTTATTCACTTATAACTCTGACCATGGTTCTCGAGTGTCGAGAAACCATGGTGAGAAGAATGTACAGTTTCAGTGGGAAGAAAATTTCTGAAATTATTCATTGCCTCTTTCAAGAAGAAAATTTGTTTTAAAATTACATCTAAATTACTGTCAAGTGAATGGCTACCAAAGCTGCTTGGAGCGGCAGAGTATATCAATGATTATTAGTCATGGTAACTTTATACTACTGACAGGAGCAGTGTAAGCATGATTCTGAATACTAGCTGATGGAGAAAATAACCAGGAAAAAATTACTGTATCTGTTCTGAAACCTCTGGACTACTATAGTGTACCTGTAGGCCCAACTCAAGGTGCTAGAATAGTTGTAGAAAACCCTACATAACTCAGGGCCCAAATACTGAAATACAGTTTCCCCTATGCTAACCTATCAGGGACATAAGATCCGCTGAGAAGAGATTGTTTTTCAGTGTGGCGCAAAGGGTTACCACTCATGTACAGCTTTCTTATTAGTAGCAGCCCCCTTCATTACAGATCTTGACCTGTGTCCAATTTTCAGTGTCAACTAAAGCAAACTATAGAATCAATGAAAATTACATATAAGTTTAATTGTGCCTACACGTCACCTATTGACCTATGGTAACTCCATGAATTTCATACAGTTTTCTTAGGCAAGGAATACTTAGGGATGGTTTTGCCAGTTCCTTCCTCTGAAATATAGATTAGAGCACTAGGGCTAAATTACAAGTACTAATTCATAAATTCATACTCTAGTTGGAACTAACAATTGCAGTTAGACCCTGGTTTCCTCCATTTGTTTGTCCTTTTTTTTTTTTTAAGAAAACACCTTTGTTTTAAACCCTGGGAAAGAAGTATTTTACTCATTGCTGTTTCTACTTATTTGATCAGTCATTTTAATCTATGATTTCAAATATTTGTAATTTGTCCTTTTGATTATTTGTAATGATATGAGTGGCCGTGCTGGTTGCAAGACTGTAGAAGTTATCATTCTAATAGTAGTATTTCAAAGCCCTGTTCTGTACACATATAAATTAATGCTGTATGAAACATCTTGATAATAATTGCTGTGGGACAAATTGATTTGCTGGTGCCTAAAAGAAATGAAAGTCTTCTCTTAATGAGGTTCATACCCTAGAGGTATTAAATAATGACCTAGTTTGGTGCCTGTGGGTATGAATGTGCTGTCTTAAATAGGCCTAGCTGTTTCTTCCCTTGATCCCAATGCAGCTGTCTATACTCCAAGGTGATATGGTATCAGTCTGAAGGGAAATGCAGGTAATTAGGGTTCTGATCCCAGTGGATGCAGCCATCCATATATCTGTACATCTGTAGGCTAGCTCAGACTAACACCAATTATGCATCCCCTGGAAAGCATGGCTGATGTGTATGCCAACATCTTGAAAAGGGTTAGACACCCTCTTTATGTGTTTGCGGTCCGTGGGGATACCGAACACAGGGTTGCAGGGGCCTCAGTTGTAGAACTATTAACAAATGTTTAACAATATCTTTTTTAGATTTGAGAAGGAAACAGAAACACTTTATATTTGATTCTATCTTAATGTTAACTTTTGGTATGCTTTTAACTGTATTGTTATTTTAAATTGTAAGCTGCTTGGAATCTCAATTTGGGGGGGGGGGAGCAGGATATAAATAAATAGAACAACCATGATGATAGTGATGATGATGTTTTACACCTTACATTTCATTCCATAACATATATGTGCTTGGGTTTCATTATAGTTGCCTCCACCATTATCTGAAAACCAGTATGTAATGTATTTTCCTCTATATTAATTTCCATTTAAGAAACATAGAAGCAACAGCAATTTGTAGTCAGAAATTGATTTCTGTTCACAGAGCAGCTGAACTAGATACATCCAGTTATGGCATGAAAGGGTAAAAACTGCATCTAGGGACAACGTAATGTTTGTACGAACGCATATATCACCTACTCCCTTTGTATTCCTATGCAGAAACCAGCATAATCATGCCTTACTCAGTATGTGTGCAATCCAGATAGTTGTTAAAATTAGTTGGGGTTTTTCCTGTCATTTCAGAAGGATTTAGATTACACCAGTCAGTGGGTTTCCCCTTCCATTTCCTAATATATCTAATGAAATCTAAAATTAATATATTATTAACTAGTTCTTTCTGAATTATTGAAAATTTCATCAGGGTTGGAGGAACTGCCTTTCCCTTGATATTCCATATCAATACATAGGACTGTTTAGGGCTTCTCTACACTTGCCAGAATACTCCAGGCTACCCCTGGAGTATTCTGTCCCTTGTATTCTCTCCAGATCCACACTTTTATCATGCTATCTTTCCCCAGAGACAACAGGTAGCTGCCTTCTCACACACAAGGGGATCACTAGGAAGGTGCGGTCTTTGGGGTGACACCGCTGCTCCCCAGACATCTGCCTTTTGGCAAAAACAGGCTGTGGTGTTTTGCATGCATCACTTTAAAACACCAAAGAGATGGTGGGAGAGCAGTGAGGCTCAGTGGGACAAGAAAGGAAAGGCCCCAGGTTTTTTTTTAATTCAATTTAAAATTAATTTTTAAAAAAATATATATTCTTTTTAAATTTCTTTAAAAACATCACATTTTACCACATGAAATTATGTACATATACATACATCTAGACTGTGTGTATGATATTTTAACTTAAAAATACAATTTTAATTTTGGTAGTTGTTTATGTCACAACTATTGCCATTACATTCAGTGTTATATGGGAACTATGATGCATGAGTAACATTAGTACAAAATAACCTTACTAAGGACAGTGTATGGTGTGGTATGGGAGGTCAATGAGGGGGATAACACCATTAGTTACCACACAGGGTGATACCAATCCTAGTGTTGCCACTGCCCACATGGCCCTTGTTTGTCACCTAGTGCCACTGCTGAAATCAGAACAAAAATCCACATCAAAAGTTAAGTTTTTAAAATGTCGGTTAGGGGTAGAAAGCCCCAAATCACATATACATACATTATGAAGACATTCTGGACCCAGTTTGGGATTCTGGCCTTGCATTGTGTGAGCAGGATGCAGTGAGCTCAGGAAGAATTTGGGTAAAACACTCATGTGGACAAGACGTGAAAAGTTCTAAAAATTCATCTTGAATCAGGAAATATATTGTTAATCTTTGCCCAAGACACCTTTTAAACTGCTGGAACTACTTCCCCCATGCATAACAGAGTCATTTATTAGCATGTGGAGACCATATAGGGCAACAGAGCAGCATCTCGTTGTGTTCCTATAGTTGGACACACAGGAACAGGCATCCTCCAGGACTTCCCAGGAATCCTCCAGGAGTGCCAGAGGATGATGCCATTACTATGCATTGTGCTATAGGAACAGTCTTCCTGTGGCATCACCCATAGAACCATAGCAGGACATTTCTGCATTACTCCCTCATGCTCTTCACCAGCCATATTGGGGAAGGGGTTTGTCCAGCACATTAAAAGATACATTGGGGGAATTTTGTCATTCTGCAGTTGGTAGAGGTTTCTGACTTCAGTGATGACCCAAAAAAACCTGAGTTACACAAGCACAAGTTGGACTTTCACCAGCATAAGTCACTAACAGGCTATCAGCCATTCATTTTCTTTATTTATTTTTTTTAAGAATTCTGATTTCAATCTGCCTTGAGATACTGTTTATTTCAGGGATTTAACACGCAATTCCTGTGAAAATTTATGGCTGGACAATACCCCTTTAACATATTGCTGGGGGGAGGGGAGGTGGAGAGAAAAAATATTGAAAGACTGTATTTTTAGAACATGTATTTTATACCTATTTCACATTAATATTGTACAGTTATTTGAAGAAAGAATTATGGTCATTCATCTTGCTGAAGGCACTAAGGCGGTGGAAACTTTTAACACATTACACTGATGGCTCAGTGCAGATATTATCTTGCCAACTGGAAATGTGCTTGGGAGAATACTATTAGAGGAAAGTGCTTCTGATAATGAAACATGCCACAAGACTCTGGCTCTCCTTGTACATTTTTAGTGTGCTTAAGTCAAGTGTGGTGTTAACCAGAAGGTCATGATCTATTTCTTTCCTTGCAGGAGTTCTTTTCTATTTGCCCAAGTCAGCACTTTAGAAGGAAATCAGCACAAGACTAGCTAAACTAGAGAGTATGCTGGAGTGATTGTGAGCTGATTTAAAAAGAAAAATCAATCAGTGCAGAACATCAGCATTATCACTCAGCTGGAGGACTGGGATCAAACCCTGCAGGGTGATTTTAGCTCTAGCAGTGACTTGAGCCACCACGACTAAAGCAGGATTCAGCATCTTGCTTTTCTATACTACATGGTCATATCAGTTTCATAACATTTTAACATTCATGGTTCAAAGCTAAGAAATCCTAGGATCTGTCATTTGGTAAGGTACTTAGAAGGTAACCAAACTAACCTAAGAAAACAAGGGTTGAGGATTAAATCAATTTAATTTTGTAGTTTAGACAGGGATTTGGTACTTTTGGGAACTGTCGTTTGAGGGAAACGAGTGCTTTAGCAGAGATTTCTAAGTAGCTCACCAAACAATAAATCCCAAGATTCCATAGCATGGAACCACAACAACAAAACTGGTATGAAATTGATATCATAGTAGTGCAAACACACCTTTCCAGTATAGAGAATCTTGCTTTCAAACCCCTGCACAGCATAGCTGTGTTTCTTAATGGGGAAACACACCATGGCATTAATCTCATGACTGGTTCTTGTTTGTTTGTTTTGCCTTTATTAAAATGAAGCTAGACTAGGAATTTAAAGGTTTGGAATCACAGTGTGCAGAGAGGTACACACTCTTTGCCCTCATGTCATTCCAATCCAGAGTCATTGCCCTTCACTCTGCTAGTAATTTAAAGAGTAGTCACAATAACTGATTGTTTGGAGACAGAGTATGTAAGAGCTGCCAACATGCCCACTTTGCTTTTCTTCTTCCAGTACCCCCAACTTTAAAATGGCTTACTACTGATATTCTTTTGAAGACCCCCCCCCCCAAAAAAAAACCTTCTCAGGATGTAGCTAGAAAATAAAAAGAATGTGTCAATCTTCTTTGTTATTAAAAAAAACAATCATGTTTTTGGTTTGATCTTTTGTGGTACTATCGTTTAGCAGTAGCTACTTCAGGCTGGCTGCAAATGTAAAATGTATGATTGCTGTGAGATTCTGAGAATAAGAGCTTTGTCTGAATTGCTGTGCTGGCTCTGCAATTGTGTTAACAAGGTGTGGAATGGGATGTCCAGACCCTGAATACTACTTCAGACTTTCTTGGCACAGATCCACTCTATTACCGATTCACTCTTTTAAAATTCTGGCTTGCAGCATAAGATATACAGTCAGTCAAGAGAGGAAAGTGTCCTCCAGGGAGTCGTCTGGCAATTTTAAGGAAATCGCTATTCTGTTTTTAAGGCTCTGGACTTGTACTGCATTTCTTCCTGTGATTTCAAAGAAAGCCTCTTCTGAGGAAAGCTCTTTGGTTTATTACTTCTGTCCATGGGCCTATCTTCCTTTCAGTTTGACCTGTCAGGAAAGGTCTTTCAAGGTGGCTTTATCTGATCTATCCATTTTTCTTCAGTATTTCTGACAGGAACTGAACATAGGCACAACACACCTTTGAAAGTGGATGAAATGAGGCTAACACTGATTCACAAATATTCGCCTGAAACATAAAAGGAAAGTAATCTATATATACTCATGTATAAGTCTAGAAATGTAGGTTAAAAAAATGACCTCCAAAAAACTAAGTTGACTTATCCATGGGTCAATGTAGGTACTGTACTTTAACTCTCCTTTTTTTAAAAAAGGAACCATCCCCCTGGTGAAAGGCAAGAGATTCATCTGTCCTGGAAGCACTGACCCCCACTCTATCCTCTTATCCATCCAGCTTTTAGGATGAACACAGTTATGCCTGCTGAAATTTTGTCAAGTTCTTTGGCATTGTTTTCCTTTGCTTCATCCTTTGTTAGATGGCCCTAAGTTTTAACCTTAACTTATCCACGGGTCATATCAAAATCCATAATTTTGGTCCCAAAAACTGCCCTCGACTTATACATGAGGTCTACTTATAGTCAAGTATATACTGTAATTTAGAGCAATGCTACCCATAATGGGGGCCCATGGCAAGTTGCCAGGAAAAAAGAAGTCAGTTACAGCAAATAGGCACAAATACCAGTTCCTGGTACTTTGGTGGGGTGGAAACTTGCCAGTCTTCCACATTAGATAGGTTCAGACACTGTGAACTGGAAGCTCAATTTAGCTGTAGTACATGGGTCTAGCTGCTCAACATGTCAGAAGAGAATGACATCACAGCATTCAATGTGATCTATGCAATCAAAGGCTTTGTTATAGTCTATAAAGCACATGCTGATTTTCTTTTGGAACTCCCTGGTACACTCCATTAGCCATCTTATGTTTGCAGTGTGGTCCCTGGTACCTCTTCCTTTCCTGAATCATGCATTAACCTCTCCCCATGGAGTCTATGTTGCAGAATTTTGAGCATGATTTTGCTTGCACGGGAGATCAGTGCTATGGGCCTATAGTTGCTGCAGTCTCTTGTGTTTCCTTGTTTGTGAATGGAAATATATATTGATCACTTCCAGTTTGTGGGTCATCATTTTGTTTTCTATATCTGTTGACATATGTTGGTTAGCACTAGAGTTGACTCTGTCAATGTGGACTGCAGCAGTTCAGTTGGAATATCATCTATTCCTAATGATTTGTTTTTTGCTATTTCTCTTATTGAAGTTTCCACCTCAATTTTTAGAATGTGGGGTTCATCTTCATGTGGTTCTTCGTTCCATATGTCCTTCATTTTGTCATCTCTTTTGTACAGTGGACCCTTGTTATACGCTGGGGTTTGGTTCCAAGATCCCCCATGTATAACAAAATCCATGGATGCTCAAGTCCCATTAAAAAATAATGACATAGCAAAATGGTGTCCCTTATTAAAAATGGAAAATCAAGATTTGATATTTGAAATTTATACTTTTTGGGAACATTTTCAAACCGTGGATGCTTGAATCCGTGTATAAAAAATCCGTGTATAAAAAGGGTCGACTGCATAATTGTTCTGTGTATTGCATCCAATGTCTTTTTATTCCCTCATGGTCTTGAATTATGTTACTTTTATTGTCATAGAGTGTCTCAGTCCTTGGTTTGAATTTCCCTTTGATTTCCTGGATCTTGTGAAAAAGATCTCTTGTTCTTCTCTTTTTGTTGTTGTCTTCTATTTCTCTGCATTGGTCATTGTAGTAATTTTCTGTATTTTTCCGCACAAGCCCTTGTACTGTTGCATTCATAATCCTTAGTTTGTTCCTATTTCCCTTTTGTTTTTCTTCACTACTTTTCTTTATTGCTTGTAGTGTTTTTTTTTTCTGTAATCCATGTTTTTTCTCTTTCTTTTTGTTTATTGAAAGTATCTGTCTGCATTCTTCTTTTATTATGTCCCTGGCTTCAGACCATAGTTCCTCTGGTGTCGGTCTATTATGTTTAGTTAGTGCAAATCTGTTTCTTACGTTGTCAGTAAATTCTGTTGAGATATTGTTTAGTTCATATTTCAGTATAATCACTGGTTTTGTTGTCTTCTTGAGTCTTATTCTTATTTTTGATATGAGTAGTTCGTGATCTGTGCCACAGTCAGTGCCTAGTCTAGTCTTGGCCAATGTGTTTGCAATGAATAAGTTGTTGACTTCACAAAAATCTATCAGAAGTTTACCAGCTTTATTTCTTTTATCTAATCCAAATCTGCCTACTGTTTTTTATTTTTCTTTGCATCCAACTTTTGTGTTCCACTCTCCAGTTATTAGCTTGACATCCTGTGTAGGTAGTGCTGCCAATTTCTAGAATCTATCAATTTCTTCCTGTTCTGCCTCTGTGGTTGGTGCATATACTTGAATTAAGGTGATATTCATAGGTTTACCATGGAGCCTTACTGAAATGATTCAGTCTGATTTTGTATTGTATTCTCTGACTGGTTTTGCCACACCTTTTTCTTAGTGTGAAAGCCACCCCATTTCTTCTTGTCTTTTCATTCCCTGAGTAGAACACTGTGTGGTTGCCTGATTCAAAGTGGCCCATTCCTGTCCATTGTAACTCACTGAGTGTGTGTGTATGTGTGTGTATAGGATTGCATTGTTAGAGTTTATTCAAAAAGGCCAATTAGAGTTTATTCTGTATTTCCAAAATGCACAGGCAAACTCTCTTCCCTATGTGTGATGGACAAATTTAAAATTTTCTGTAAAAATGTAGAAGGGTGGCACACAGACTTCAAAGAGTTTGAAGAAACTACTTTATTGAATGACAACTTCAAAGATTCCAGGTCCCTGATCCACTCATGCCCAAGGCTTGAGAGTCTGTCAAAATGAAATGGAGTCACAGATGCACCAAACCAATGGTTTATTGATTACATAAAGGAGTTAAGCAGTATTAAACCTGTGGCAAAGACAAAGTTAGCTCATGTCCCTTCAGCTGATCAACATAGTCCAGTGGTTCCCAAACTCTGTTCCTTCAAAGGTTTTTGACTTCAGTTCCCTGAATCCCTGCTCAAGGTGGTTGAAGCTTCTGAGAGTTGAAGTCCAAAACACCTGGAGGACCAGAGTTTGGGAACCGCTGACATAGTCCTTTGTCACAGCTGCTGTTCACTGTGGTCCCCACAATGGAAGCCACAGTGTTTCCTGAGCTGAGGGAGGGCTGATTCACTCCCTCACAATGATCAAAGAATTTGATTTTTCCTGATTTTTAAATACCTTTTATCTATTGTTCTGGAAAGTGCTGGCACTTTAACAGGCTAAGGGAAAAGATCACCCTATCCCAGTGGTTCTCAAACTTTGGGTCACAGCCCTTTGGGGGGCGGGAGTTGCTCAAAGTGGGGGTGCAAGAACTTGTTCAAGGGCTGGGTTGGTGGTAGTGGCAGTGGCTTACCGTCCTCTCTGTCTTCTTACCCACCAGCATCTCTGGCTTGTACCTTTCCTGCGTTGACACTACAATGATGATGTTTTGCTCCCAGACTGCTGCCATCACACTTCCATCACCTTTGCTGCTAGCCTTTCCCCTGTGCCTCCTAGGATACTGACACTGCTGCAGAAATATCTTCTGGTGTCCTAGGAGATGCAGGACGGAAGGTTAGACTAGCAGCAGAGACAGCGGAGGTACAACAGCAACAGCCACCTGGGAGTGAAGCAGATAGGTCATGGTGCCAAGGCAAAGAAGTACAGGCATCTCCACTCTGCATCTACTTTCTATATTGTTTGTTCTTGTTCAGCCATGTAGAACTGTTATTATAAAATGAGCAGTATTCATTTTGAAAATGAAATGTTTTAATGGGTGCAGAAAAGGAAGGTGGTGCAATGAAAATTATTTCTTTCTGAGTTTCACAAAAACTATCATTAATGATGAAGAACATCCACAGAGTGGATGTTAAAATATGAATATATATAAATGTGCATACAAAATATTTTTATTTATATACTTCATCAAGCAGGGGAGGGGCGTGACAACTGAATGTAGGTTCAAAGGGGGTCACAGGGGTAAAAGCCTTTAGAACTGCTGCCCTGTCCTAACAATGAAATAGTTTCCCAAGCATAGTAAGATGAAAACATTATTATCTGTCCCTGCAACAGAAGCTGACATTGTATAGCCTGTTAAAAGAAACTGCAACTATTGAAAGCCTTATTACAATTATTATTATTATTATTATTATTACTTCCATGCCTGCTTGATTTAGTAGCTAATGCCTAGTTACTACGTTATCCATCTCTTAAATCTATAAAATGCATGGACAAGGTGAATCTGAGAGCTATCACTTCTTGCCAACTTTTCAGGAATGTGCAGGCCCCCACCACACCTCTCAAGATGCAAGTTCTTCAATATGGTGACATTTAAATGACCCAATGTTTGACATCAACTATCCTATATATTTTCTCCAGAGCAAAGCTCCATTGAATATGTTGAGCCTTAAATCTAATTAAAGGTACAGTACAAAGGATTGCAAAACAGATAGAAAACTGCCAGTGTAGCACTGAACCATTACAAGGGCTTTAGCACTACAATGGCAGCTCTTTGGAATCTGTTTAGATTTGGCTGTGATCCTGTCTCACCCACGTTATGAGTATGTCCCTTGAACCATATTGTGGAAGGAGGAAGCACTAGAGAAAAGTCCAGGTGTGGTATGGGCTCTGTGGTTGTGTGATTCCCTACACCAGAAGGAATGAACAGCAGAGCTTGGAACTACAGCTCTTCAAACCCTCAGCCAATTTTCCATGCCAGATGGGGGATTTTATCAATTGTACTCCAAAAAAGAAACTTTTCCAAACACATGGATCTGGCTTTTTTTTTTTTTTTTACTCTGTGCGTGGTCGTCTATGAGATATTGCTAGAATCAGTCTAGCTTCATTCTTCTTTTCATAAGGAAAACTCACACTCTGTAAATTAGTCCTGTATCCTTTCTTCACAGACTGTGTTCCTGGATTCTGAGATCCCTGAGCATTCTTTATAGGTTCTTTCATGCCTCTCTTGCAGCCTTAACAATCTCTGTGGAGTTAATAAAACATCTTTATAACACTTTATAATGAGGCTGTCCTTCCAAATATCTCATAAACCTGAATCTCCACAATAGGGTGCTGCTAATATGTCCCATCATTATAGTGATAATGCCAAAGAGAAAATAAAGACAGGCTGAGACTGATACACAAGAGACACAGTAGCAAGACCGCTGGTGTTTCTCAGCAATTAAAAATAAACATCAAATTCAAAGTTACAGAACAAAAAGGCCAAGCCAATGGGCACAGAAGATCTATGCTTTCACACTGCTAAGTAGTTTCCTACATTATAAATTAGGTCCTAATGCACTTGCTTGCTATTTTGGGGAGGAAATCTGTATGTGATTTAATCAGAAGCACCAGAGCTTCCTTTCTTGGCAAAAGGAGTGTTGTCTTCCAATGTAAAAGAAATCTGTCTTTTGAAATTTACAGTAAGTTTTTGTCCTAATTGAACAGTTGACAAAGTAGCTCACAAATGATAAAACACTAAAGGTTTTTCCCAAGAAATCCAAAACCTTTGCAGACTTGTTAATACAACTATTAAAAAGAAAAGGAACAGGAAAGCAGAAGCCGCAAACACGCACACTAATAAAACATTTTAAAACTCTATAAATCAAGGGTGGGAAATCATGGATAGTTATGGGGCACTTTCTGCTGCTGCACTCCCGTGTAGGGTGACATATCATGCTTAACATTACATGAAGTGACATCACACCATTTCTGATTTTTTAATATATATATAATTGGATTTATAGCCTGCCTTTCTCCCCAAATGGGATACATGATTTTAACAGGTTTCAAGTCATGTGAACCACAATCCTCTGCATTTTGCCACTGTTTTAAGAAATATTACCTGGAAAGGTTCAAGGCTTTGGAGGCTCCATCCAGGGGACCATGGGCCACAGTTTCCCACCCTGATATATACCAAACACAAATTACTAGGAAAATAGTGTATCACAATTACACTATTAAAATCTCTGTTTTAAAAATGGCTTTAACCCAAGCAACCAGATGTCCTAACTGCAAAAGAAGACAAGGCACTGCAAAATGTAGACCAATCCAGAAAAATGGAGGATTTTACAAAATAAAAAGCTAGAACCACCCATATAAATATGAATTCATGCTTCTTAATCATGCTCAAACTGGAGGGCATTTTGGAATTCCTCCTTGACATAAGGCTGAAATGTAGGACATTTCCTGGAAAAGGAGGGTGTGTGGTCACCCTGCTTTAACCTGGCATCTAAAACAAAATAATGTACTGTAGTCACCTTTCTAATTTCTCTTAGGAGGAAATTCCAAAAGGGAGATATCACCACTAAGAAGGCCCTTTCCCTATTCACCCCACCCACCTGACTTCAGAAGGCTGAGATAATCCTTTTGACAGATACTGGATGATTTCTCAGGTTTGTGTGGGAAAAGACCAAATACCCAGACCGAGTTCTTGCATTGTCAAATGTAAGTATGATGATGGGACTCCTTTGTCATAGTTATGGTTGATGATACCCTGCCCTCAAAATATGCACCTTTTTAACCAGGGAGCCCCCAAACAAATCATATACAGTCAGCTCTTCTTATACACGGATTCAAGCATACACGATTTGAAAATGTTCCAAAAAAGTATAAATTTACCTTGATTTTCCATTTTTTATAAGGGACACCATTTTGCTATGCCATTATATTTAATGGGACTTGAGCATACACGGATTTTGTTATACATGGGGGATCTTGGAACCAAACCCCAGCGTATAACAAGGGTCCACTGTATATCCAACGTGCTGATGAGTGAGGCATGGGAAATGACATCTGCATTGCTCTCCCAGTCACAGGCAAGTGGATCGACCCCTCAGTGTCCAGACTCAATTTCTTATCTCAATATGCCTGTGATCAGGAAGGCACTGCATACATCATTTCCCAGTGCCCTGATCTGCAATGCCTCAGAACCCCTTTAGTTAGGAAGGTGACAAGCTGCAAAGGTGGGTTTTGGAGCATCACATTTTATCATTAATCTGTAAATGTGTATTCCCTACAATCATGAGATGGCGAGTCCAAAATGGGATACCAGCCTCAGTTTACGTCTTTGAAGATGAAAACGTTGTTCCTGGAAATAAAATGGTACCAAATGCAGAAAATTCTATGACACAGGATCCAACTAGCAAGCTATTATCAACAGTATGGATGGTTTGTTCTGGACCAGTTTCTAACAATTTTCAAAGTGATTCCCTGAATATTATAGCATTCTAATTCAGTTGTCACTAAAATGTGGGTAACTTAGGCACAGAAGAAAGTTTAAATGTTGCTAAATAAATAAGATGTGGAATCACATTGAAAAAGACAAAAGGTGGTCATAAGTAAGCAAGGTGAGTAACACTTAGAAAACCTGATCTGCAATCCTCATATGAAAACCATTTTTTATTTTAAAAAAACTTGGTTTTCAAGAACATTTTGTCAGATTATATTGTAAAGCACAATTATCTTGAGCTGACTCTTCCACTTCAGAAATGAATTAGCTCTCGAAGTTCACATATGTCACAGTTCAAAACATTAATCTGTTCACTGCAGAGGTTTAAAGTATTTTAATAGAAACAGTGAATTCTTAAATGGTTTTAAAGGGGCACTTTCAGAACACAAGGCATCCCAGAATGCCTTGAGGCTAAATAAGAAAAGGTGCCTTAAGGCAATATTGCAGAACAGAACTAGGAAGACACTACACAAACCTGATTTTTTTTTTTTAAATCACAGCAAGTTGGACTTGTTATTTATGAAGGATAAATAAGTACATCCAGGATGGACTCTTTGCACGTTTAAAGTTATACAGTCGGCCCTTCTTATACACGGATTTTTTATACACGGATTTAAGCATATACGGTTTGAAAATGTTCCAAAAAAGTATAAATTTACCTTGATTTTCCATTTTTTAAAAGGGACACCATTTTGCTATGTCATTATACTTAATGGGACTTGAGCATACACGGATTTTGTTATACACGGGGGATCTTGGAACCAAACCCCAGCGTATAACAAGGATCCACTGTATTCCCCCATTGCCAATGGACTCATATGAAGTCCTTATGTGTTCTTTGCGGGGAGGTCTGTCTCTGTAAATCTGTGTACCCAAATGAACTCTTTTATTTTTACTATTTTATACATAGTAAAACAGAACATGCATGACTGAATCAATTTTCACAGTACAGTGAGATTTCCAGACTAAGGAGATAATTAGACCGGGAACGGGAGGGGATTTGGGGCGAAGTGGATCACTCTCTTGTCCTTCTCCCATCTTTGTCCCAATTGTGCAAAAGCATTTCAAAGACAACATACTTACCCTGTCATTGAAATGGAATTGTATTAACGTGAACTCCCATTAATACAAAATGCCAGGACAATTCTACTTCAGTGATAGGACAATAATAATAATAATAATAATAATAATAATTTGTTTTATTTATATACCGCTATTCCAAAGATCATAACGGTCAACAGCAAGTAAGCTAATTAGCAATTAAGCTAATTAGCAATGACAGGATAAGTGCTATGTCATCTGAAAGCCTTTTGTGCAGTTGCGGTCAATTGTGCTTTTTGCATGGGACAATGTCCAGATAAGCATGACAGCTTGGGAAGGACGGGAAAAGGATGGGACATCCCCTGTCTGATAATCTCAGCCCAGGATTTTCTCTGCCCCGTCCCGGATCCATCCCTTTTCACTTGCTGCCCCTCACTCCTGGAACCTCCTTCCCCCACGAGCACGGCTCATCACTTCTTTAACCAGTTTCAAAACTGAGTTGAAGACCATCCTGTTCAGGGAAGCATTCTCAGGCATTGCGCGACCTTTATTTGCTTTTTGACATTTTTAATTTGTTGCCTGTTGTATTGAACCCTTTCCTGTATTGTTATGTATTATTTATATGTATTATGCTACTATTTCTTAGATTGTAGGCCATGGGCAGGTTTACTCTTATCTATTTTATTGTTTGTATGTACAGCGCTGTGCAAATCTACAGCACTATATAAATAAAACGTAATAATAATAATAACAACAACAACCATCTCCTAACTCTTCCACTAATTTTGTCCTGCCTATGCTGAAATAAAGTTAGTTTAGATTTCTGAGGAGTGAGCATGGGGAATTTAATCAATAACTCAAAAGCACTCACAATTCAAATAATTACACATTGGTCTTATGATGTCTTATTCCAAAATTTCCATAATATACCAACATCATATAATACCTAAAAAATAGATTAATAGACATGATTGCTAGGTGAAACCAAGCCATTTCTGGTATGCAATATTACATGTCCTAAGCATATAAGAAGAAATGTGTCAGGTGAGACTACAGGCCAATGTAGTACAATTGGCCCTCCATATCCACGGATTTTTTATCCACAGATTCGACCATCCACAGCTTGAAAATATTTTTAAAAATTAATTCCAAAAAATGACCCTTGATTTTGCCATTTTATATAAGAGAAACCATTATTAAAAATTATTATTATTGTACTGTGGCATTGTGTTTAATGGGACTTGAGCATCCACAGATTTTGGTATCCACAGGTAGTCCTGGAACCAAACCCCAGAAGATACCAAGGGCCCACTGTACAGCATTTTCTCCCATGGTTGCCATTCAGTGATTAAACAAACACCCATTGAAGGCCCACAACCAGAACGTGAACACTATTATGTCCTCCCTCGTGTATTATCCAGTAACTGTTTTTTAAATGTGTAAAGTGGGATGCCCAGCACTCTAATTCACCTTGGCCCATTTCTAGACTTGTTATTTATAAAGGATAGAAGGCAGTGTTAATGCTGTGGATGTAAGACAAAGTGCTCCTACAGCAATACTTGGTTTTGGTTCTTCTGTTCTCATTTCTGGATTTCACTGCGAGGTTAAAATCTACCAGTGGCACATGACTAAGGGAATGCCCACATAAGATTGGAATGTCAAGCAAATCTTTTGCAAGAAGATGATGTGATGTGCCAAGGTATTCAATACACTGGTGTACTAATACAAGCTATGAATGTCAATTTAAAATTGTGGCCAACTGTGTTCAACCCAGTTAAGATATGGAGGCAAAATAATTTTTGAGGTGTTGGAGATATCAACCTTGAATGTGAGTAGATAGCATTGAAAAATGGTCCCTGGAGGATATTTCTAGCATAATTAATTCACACCATACTTCCATGCATTTCACAAAGAAAGCTACCTTTTTTCTCTCTTAATAAAGAACAGGCTTTAGTGATTTGTTAAGCTATTTAACACTGCCAAGGAACATGATTTAGAATAGATGTGTGTGAAT
Source organism: Sceloporus undulatus (assembly GCF_019175285.1). NCBI lineage: Eukaryota > Metazoa > Chordata > Lepidosauria > Squamata > Phrynosomatidae > Sceloporus > Sceloporus undulatus. The sequence goes on along the minus strand of NC_056526.1, from coordinate 135,329,822 downwards.
GGAGCTTTCAGAAATCACTAAAACAGTTTATTAAAAGTGTATGTCTCCAAGGGGGAGACAACCCAGCACAGCAATTATACCTTCTGAGTTGTAGCCACCCTACTAAGCTGGCTGTTTTATTAAAGCTTTTATTTTCTTTTAGAAAGTGTTACTTTTAAGATTAAGAATTGAAATACCAATCTGAAGTGCCAAATGAAATATTGCAAGAATAATTTTAGCATATGTGGGAGATGTGTGTGTTTCAGCCAGACTGTATGAATTTTAGGTTCGTTGCTAGTCTATTGATGGACCTTTCAAACTGAATTATTTATTATATTTATAGTACTGTATTAGGCACTGTCATAATGTTTTAATTTAGAAAAATCTATTAAAACTGTGTGGCAACACTGGGCATTCTGAATCATACCCTATCACCATTCTTCATTTTGGGTGGTGGAGGAATGAATGATTCTAACAGAGGTAAGAAAAGGATAACTTCTGTAAATGGGATAGGGTGCAGTTTTGGTTCCTACAACTGGCTAAGCTAATGTATTTTTTGCCATAAATTGGCAGTCTTTCAAATACAAATATGGCTGTTGATAAAAGACTTATCACTTTCAGACTTTTCTCTTCCACGTTGAACAGATGCAGTGCCCTCAAGGGTTTTTCATAGGACTTGGTTTCTAGACTCACTACAATTTTGGTCACCTGAGTCTGGGCACATTCCAGCTTCGCCCTAATCTGTGAAGTGGACGCAGTACTCTAGTCAATGTGCAGTACTCAGGAACATGGAGCCCATTACCTGGCTTAGTACTACAGCCTTGCTTGGTGTTTGTGCTGAGTCCTAGCTTTTGAACCTGTGGCTTGGAACCTGTGGCTTGACAATTGGACCATTCTGCCATTTTCTGCCTCATGTTTTCACCTGTTTCTGCCCCATATGGAGACCACTTCTCACCATCATCCACAACCAGGGATGATGTGTGGTGTGGTGATTTGAGTTTTGGGCTACAACTCTGGAGACTAGGGTTCAATTGCCAGCTCATCCATGAAAAATATTGGGTGACCTTGGGCAAGTCACATGCTCCTAGGGGAAGGCCACGGCAACCCCTATCTGAACAAAACTGCCAATGGCAAACCCTGCCAGGAAAACCCCATGATAGGTTCACCTTAGAGCAGCCATAAGTTGTCATAAATGATTTGAAGGCACAAAACAACAATTTTATGAGTAGTTTTACTTTTCTGAACTTAGTTATTTTCAAAATTCAGCTCAGATTCTTGCTACTGGATCACATATGGAACCTTTCTAGTTGATGTTCCATAGCCACAGGGTATCTGGCTCCTGCATTATTAATTCTTGGGACTTCATAGAAAAACAGTAGGTCTGTTGTTGCTGCTTATCACTTTTCTTTTGTTTCACAACAGGCTATCTAGTAGCTTTTAAATCCTACCTGAAGTGTATACAGAAGATAGTGCTGGATAAGCTTTCACTGTTTCCTTTTTATCCTTTCCGTGTTCATTTGGAAAACATGGGCACATTTACCAGAACTTTATCCCTGGGTATTCTCATCTGATCTTTAAAATGGAATCTAAACCAGAGGAGACTCCTGAATCCCCATGGTTCATTGCTCGCTAATCTAGCCAGTACAGCAGGATGTTGAAATCACGCCTCAAGATGAATTTCTTGACAGATGCAGAGGGAGAAAAGGAGGCTCTTTCATTTTAGATTTCAACACAGGGAGCTCTTGACTGCATAGAGTTGTCACCTTGGGAAATGCAAGTCTCTGTGCCACTCCCAGAATAATAAGATGGGAAGGGTATCCAAAGGGTATTGGTGCTGACAGGGTGATGTACAAAGGAGGGGGGGTCACTAAAGCAGAGCACACTATGTCAGATTTGCTTGCAGTTATTGTCTCTTTCCTGGGAATAGAAGAGACAGAGACAGAATGCTGACTTCTACAAAGCTCATTTTTCTCCAAGGCAAAGCACTCCATCGTGTTCCTTCTGTTACTTATTACCAAGGCACCAGGCCTTCTAACTAACAAAGGTCTTGAACTTTCAAGAGTGTTGTACTCATAAAAGATGGAAAGGCCTTGTCTAGAGTCTACTTTAATTGACCCCTGAAGACAACTTAGTTTTGACCATATTGGTTTTCTGTCTCTGATGAAAGACTGAGTTCTGGAAGACAGCAATATGTGTGGGAAACCTTAATCTCATGCAAAATTATTTTAATTTTCTGTGTGCATTTTGATCTTCTCCATGCATTTTTTTAAAAATGTGAATAATATATCTGCATTTACAGTAGAGCATGGGGTTCTTACCAGTGTTACAAGCATAGTGACACTGGAGCCTCTAGTTGCTCACAGTATGTGCCATGGTTTTAAGTTGCCCCTATGTGCCTTGGCTGATTAGTTCCCCACTAACCAGGTCCAACAAGAGAGGTAGGGGACTGTGGATGTACTTGCAGAACACTTGGCTGCACTTAGGACCATACTTAGGCAAACTCTCAGAAAACACGTCCCCTTCTGTGCTACAGTACTGCCAACAAGATTCTGACCATTGTATGTTAGCAGCTACTTCAGGAACAAGTAAAAAAAAAAAAAAGAATGTTAAAATATATTTTGAGGGACAGCATAGTGTAGTGGTTTGAGCAATGGAATATGACTCTGCAGGACACAGTTTGAATATCCATTCAGCCATGGAGACACACTGGGTGACCTTGGGCAAGTGACATTCCCTCAGCCTCAGAAGAAGACAAAAACTCTGAACAAATCTTGCCAGGAAAACCCCATGATAGGGTCGCCTTAGGGTCACCATAAGTCCAAAACAATGTGAAGGCACACGACAACAACAAAATGTATTTCCTGACTAAATGCTCAAAATGTTTTTGGTCTGTTGCTTCTTGACACTACTGAATGGGATTATGATGCCACCTTCCACAATCTACCTTTTATAGTTTAACCACTTCTGCTTCCAATGGCTTTTTATATATTCACAAGATATACATTTATTTAAGGCTTTCTATCTACAGTTTTTACATTTCCTTTTATTTCTTTTATCTCTTTGAAAACTTTTGTGTTACAGGTGATTGATTTTATAAGATCCTGTGGTTCATGGGTAGTGGTGTACTGTTATACTGTTAATGACAGTTTGCAATGGCAATCCCCTAACAGGAATCCAAAACATTAACAATAAAAACTTTAAATGTCATATCTGTGGGATGGAGATTGCAGAGAAGCAATTAACTTACTGCATTTTATGTGTCTTGATTTAAAAGGAAGCCTGAGATCCCTGGTTCAGATCTAGTCTTATATAGTCATACATTCAGGTTATCTGTTTTAATGCACCCCAGTAGACAGAGGTTGGAAGCAACATTGTAACATGACATGATAGGTTGGATTCAGAGACATAGGACTTTATCACACACAGAAAATTGGGTTTAAACAGTGAAAAATCACCTGAAAATCACACAATCACGATTAACATTTTTACACAATGCCATGATTAAAGTGCCAGGAAAACCTGTTAATGATTTGTTGCTGTTTATTGCTTATTTATTCCAGGGATAATGGCTCTTTAATTGCGATGTGTGAAAATGTTAATCACGATTGCATGATTTTCATGTGATTTTTGTCGTTTGAGCTGTCAATTTTCCCTGTGTGATAAAGTCTATAGCCATGTTAGTCTGGAATATCATTAGGCAAAAGGGTCTTGTAGTACCTTTCAGGCTACTGAGTGAAAGAGGTTGTAGCATAAGCTTTTGTACACTTTGTCTACTTACTACTACTTATAAGTAGACCAAATCTACAAAAGCTTATACTACAATATATTTTGCTCAGTTAGAGGCTGTACAGACCGCCCCTTTTAGAGCCAGATTGGGGCTGCGGCAACCACATTCCACAGCCCCAATCTCACCTTTCTGTGGCACAAAATGAAGCCACTTTAAGTTTCTCCTTTTTGTGACATGGAAAGGGCGCCATAGCTGCCGGCACTGTGGCTTTTCAGCACTCCTTTGCCACTTCATCATGTAAACGCAGCGCCAGATGAGCACCGTGCCACTGCATATCATGTGGTGCATCACACAGCGTCATGCCAACCTTGGGGCGGAGTCAGGGCATGCATTGTGTAGACACCATGCCCCAACTCTGCCCCGGGCCAGTTAAAGATGCTGGTCTGTACAGCCTGTTAGTGTGAAAGGTTCTAAAAGATACCTTTCCCTACTGATAGCCTGAATCTGACAGGGTAGTACCAACTAGAGTAGACACACTGAATCAACGGCTGAATAGTGAGTCAACACATAGAGAAATTTGAATATTTCAGTGGTGCTCATATAGTTGAAATGAACAATTGGATTCAGACTGTTATGTTCCAGTGGGTGGAGGGCAGAATAATGAGATGGAAGGATTTACATTTTGCTTTTAACTAATGCAGCTCTTACTTATTTACTGAACTTTGTCATTGCAAATTGCAAATTCTAACCTATTTCTTAGTTATGCTTCTACCCTTATCTCTGATTATTCATCAGAAGTTGGACATAAGGAGCTACTGAAAGTGTTTCAGTTTACAGTGAAATGAGCTCTGATTTGGAGCCCTGGAAGGTTTTGCATGGCAAATGAGTTCTAGTGTGCAAACTGCAAGTCTTTGGGTAGAACTGGAGCTCTTGTACACAAACTATTTGTGATTTCTTTAAAACATCATAATGAAAGGAATTAAAGAATTTTATGTTGCCACTACTAAGGGAAGATTGGGGGCTGGTACACCTTGGCAGAATCATTTTTAGACATAAAATAACAGCCCTCTTCACCCCAAAGCTTCCCAAGCTCTCAAAAATCAAACCTGAGTCTCCATTCGATTCTGGTTTTGTTTTCTCTCCCCCTCTAATTCCTATTTCCAATCCTAATTCACTCTACAGCAAATGCTAGGAGTGAGCTTTTTTTTTTTAGTAAGAAGTCAAGACTGCTGAGTGGACATCAGATATAGTGATGGAGGTCATAGCTGTGTCTTCACTAATTCCAGCATTACTAACAGACTAAAATGTGATCTCAACATTATCACCCTGGTAATTGATAAAAACCACGGCCCCCGTTTTCGAATCGTTTCAGTGATTCAAATTAAGTGGGAACCATAGTGGTTGAAACCAGATCATTTGAAATCATATTCCGGTTTAAACCATAGTGGGAATCAGGCCATGGACACCCAAAAAAACAAAAACCAATGAGTCCTTGAACAAATCAAGCCTGAAAATTCCCTGAAAGCCAAGATGATTACATTGAGGCTGTTATACTTTGGCCACAAAAAAGGCCTGAATAATTAGAAAAATAATAATGCTAGGAAAGGTAGAAGGCAGTAGAAACCACATGCCAGGTGGCTAGTTTCAATTAGGGAGGCCACTGGCCTGAATCTACAATCTGCAGAGCAGTGGCGCATAGGGAGGCTTCAACAGGATTGCCATGAGTCAAGGTAAAGGCAAGAACAGCTAACAACAACAAACTTTTTGTTCAAATGTGAATTATTCTTGCTTCACAAAGATAGAAGAATGTGGATACCTTCTTCCTGTATCAAAAAGTTTGATACATTTAAAAATATATTTATCGTACTACTTGAATGCTGTATAGAAAAGTTTACAAAATACACAAAATGATATTATAAACTGATAACAATAATATAAAAGAATTTTATCAACAAGTTAAGTACTTTGAGCCTCCAAATTAGCCTAATACAATCTTTTATCATCTTTTAATTTGCCGTTTAATCCTGCATGATGAGGAATCAGATTGCCATACAGATTTTGTCTTCTGCTGACTGTCAATTGTGCCCCACTTTCCTCTAATACTTCCTGAAAGTCCTTGGTGATTGGTTTCCACCAGGCTACATAACATCAGGATGCAAGGAGGGGCACTACCTCTAGGCTACTTTTAAGAAGTGTGAAAAAGATTAATTCTCCTCTGGTAGTTCTTTGAATAAAGGACTGTGCCCATAAATGAAGGCATGTGGCCATCCCTTTTCTAACCCCATCCCTTTTTCATGTCTTTCATGTTCCCCTAATAAGAAATATATCTTCCTGAGTGTCCAAAGCTCAACTGCACAGCATATCTTCCTGCATACCCAGCTTCCTATTCTAGTCGTGTCATCCATTGTGAATGATGATGCCAAGCAATAAGTACTATTAAAGTTCCCAATGGAGGAATTCTCCTACATTTGCAACAAGAAGAATCTAAGGTGGAATGTGGCCTAGCCCCTGTTGTGCATTGACCTATCTGCCTATCCTTCCCTGAAAGAAATATGTTTCCACTCTGCTCTTTTGTCTTTTTGGTATTTTAGCTGGGCACAGACAGAGCCATGTTGATGGATGATACTAGTCATTAATCTGGGAAAGAAGCCAGCTCTTGAAACACAAAAATGAAATGAAGTCTTCCCTTGAGCCTGTGTTGGGAATCCAGGACCCGGTCCATTGCTCCACTGCTACCATGGAGCAGATGTCTGGGTCAGGTTATCTTGTGCAAGACAAAACAGTTCTAGTCCAATGCAGTGAAGTGATATGGAAATATTTCAGCAGTATCTCAAAATCCAGATGCCATTATTCAGATGCATTCCCATGCCAGGGATAAAAGATTATATCCTGAGCCACTTTCCCTTTCTTGTTCTCATTTGCTCACTCTTAAAATACATGCTATTAGTAAAGCTCATTTCCATATATTTCCATAGGCAGCCCAAATGAGCCTGTGTAAATGTACAGAGAGTTGGCTTTCATTTCATTTTATTATTAAATAGATACTCTTTTTAATTTTTGATTTACTGAGAATGGGAAAACAATCTCTCTTTGTGAAGGTAGTAAAACAAAAACAAAAAAGAGTTCATTTATTTTGGTGTCTACAGCACTGTCTGCCCATCTTCTCTCCAATGAAAAGCTGATGTTACTTGGGACAATAAAGAGCTCAACCTCATCAGCTTCCAGCTCCTTCATCCTTAGCCAGGAAGTGGATTCCAGTGTGTGCATTTTTTCCTTGTCACTTCCATTTTTAAAAAACTGCTTTCACAGCTTTTAAAAAAAAATGTCATTCTGCCTCTGGTGCAAAGTGGGAGGAATCTAATTTCATTACTGTTAAGTGCCTGCATCCCCATTACCTTCCATAAGAGCGTAACAAGGTGTATTATGGAGCGTTAATAAAATAGGAAGGATGAAAGTAGGAGTGCATTTCAGGAAGCCAAATTACTTTGGGCCACCTAGTTGCCTTCTCATTTCACCCTGGCTGCTGCCTTTCCCACAATCTAATTACAGCATTTTCTAGGACTTGTTACCCAGCGATAACCGGCTGGCCTGCTTTTGTGCAATTGTGACATGAAGCGGCAGGAGCTTTGGACTTCTTCCTTGCTGCCATGTAATTGCTTTTGACGGCCATATTCATCTCCAGGGACTTCGAAGTAAATGAAATAGGAACATTTATATTTTATGCCTGTGTTCCTCACTGTTATCCCCAGTACAGACCGGAGCAAGTAAGGATGAGAAACTGCCTTTGTAAGGCCCTTACTGTATTTCTGATCAAAAGGATAATATTCACCCACCTTTTTCCATCTCCATGGCAGATCACAGGCCATATTGTTAACTGTGTGTCTCATCCAGTTAGCAAAGGGTGAGACCTGTGTCAAGTTGAATCAGCATATCTGTACACAGGTTCAGGAGAGGTGGAGAAAAGGCCATCTGACTCTATCTGAGAATATCTGCCATACAGCTGTATTTTAAAAGGATCCCTCTTACCAATAAAAGGGGGGAGGAGAGTGGGCTGTTGTAGCTTTGTGTCTACTTTAGTCAAGTAAGTTGGGAGGGCTGGGCTAAGGGAGAATAAAAGCTTTGGATCATGGTCTTGCATTAGGAGATTATTATTATTATTATTATTATTATTATTATTATTTCTTACCCTCCAGGGAACAATAACAATTAACAGACATTCCACCTCAGTTAAAACACATGAATTAATATATACACACACACACTTAAAAGGACATATAGCTATGAAACTTATAGGTACAATGGTCTTCCATCCAATCCCTACCAAAAGAAATCCACCATTTCTCAGATGCAACCCCCCCAAACTCAGTCATTTCCTGGTCAGTGGAAAGTAGGGGAATCAGCAGACAATTGTCCAGCTACTTTCCTATACCTGGAGATACAATGACAGGAAACCAAGGGGTTCTGGAAGTATCTGCAGATGATATAATTGCTCTGCTTCCAGCTGTTGGCTGCTCCCCACTCCTCCACCAATCAGGAAAAATCAAGGTTCAGATGTAGAGCTGAGAGAACATGGGTTATGGAGGTTTGGGGCCATATATTTCCATAGGCAACACAAATGAGCCTGTGTAACTGTGCAGAGAGTACATACTGGGTAGCAAATTCCGACCTCTGCAATTACACATACACACACACACCCAAAAGTGAATTGTGATGACATATGTTTGCCACCATCACAATTCACCAACAACACCAAAATGCCATCCTTTGTTTGTTTCTAATGGAGATGCCTAAGATACAGATTCAGAGATTGCAAAAGGCCATGTTGCTTGATTCTGGAGGCTAATATACACAATGCCAGATAAGTCTAGAGCTGTTAATATTCTGTATCAATAAGAGACAATAACAACAAAGAAATGTTCCACATTTTCCCCTGATGGCATTTTAACTGAACAATCTTAGACTTTAGCTGTTTATTATTATGGATAGTCATGTGCACTCATCCCTTCACATTCACTGAGGTTAGGGGCACAGGACTCCCATGAATGTGGGGAAATCGCAAATAAAATACTATGTTTTTACCTGAGGTCCTGCAGCACAACTCTGTGGTCAACATCTGCCAGACACTGACCATAGAATTGTGCTGGTGGAGCAATAAATGCTTAGTTGAGTGTTCTCTCTAGAAATCTCTAGTTCTTCAGTGTGATACTTGGTTAAAGTTGACCATAGAGTTGTGCTGGAGGACCTAGATATTCCTAGAGAGAACATATTAATAAAATCTGTGAATAATCAAATCCACAAAAGTCAAAGTTGCAAACGTGAAGGGACAAGTGTACTATGATAGTGCAGTTGAGAAAAGGTAATTGGTATCCAAGGCATGTCTAGAATTCAGCCTCTGTGCATGCTTTTCAGCAGTCAAAATGGAGAGAGCTCATGACAGGTTGATCTGTGGCCAAAGACTTCATGGTCTGGGTTTAGGTTTGCTCTGTGCATATTACACAGCAAGATTATGGTACAAGAGTGTGCCCTAATGTTCAAGAACAGCAGAATGAGGTAGAAGTCTCAGGGAGAAGATGCTGAGGAGCACTGTTGCAGCCCACAACCAACTCCTCGTGAATTTTCAGGAGATCATGAATCTCCTCTCCTGGAGAACAGTCCATTCTGTATCCCCTAAACTAACATACTGACTTTAGGTGTTTTGAAAGATGCTTCGCTGTCAAAGTAAGATTCTACTGCTATTGCATTTCCCTTCTTTGTGTATAATGGAGGGGTGGCATGATATCTTGCACTTGGCTCAGGTAGAAAATTATCTTGGATCAACCCTGTGAGAAGTATTAGCCAAACCAAGTAACACTGTCAGTACAGGATCACACAAAACTGCAAACACCCATTGTCAAAGTCATAGCAACATGGTCCAAGACCTCTCAAAGTATTTTATCTACCAGGTCAATAGTGGTCTCGTAGTTGATCAATTCTCTGTCCTGGTTGTTTAGATCTCTAATTTGCATCAGGATTGTCAGAAGTCCTACTTTAAAGAGGCCTACTTATTGATTTTGGAGCTCTACAGAATCCTGGTTACATTGGCATTACTAGGGAATGCAGGGAGTGCAGACTGCACCAGGTGACACCCCAGAGGGGAGTGTCAGTCAGCAAGGCAGTACACAAAGAGGGGCTAGCATAGCTATGGAAAAGTGGAAAATGGCACTCTCCCATTTACCCAGCAGTCGCACTAGGCCCTAAATGGGTCCTCCAGAGGCTGCAGTGCCATCCCCCTCAGTAGCAGTGGCTGGGGGGCACTGCAGCCCTGCTGGACCCTGGTTGTGGGGGGCTATCTTCAGAGTCTAGCATAGCTATTCAGAGAGTAGCTGTGCCAGATCCTGAATGGGCACTCCAGTGGCTTCAGTGTGCACCCCTCAGCAACCATCTGGGTGGATGGGTGGATGGGGAGGAGGGCAAGGCAGTTTGCCACCGCCACCCCCCTTACACTAAGTGACACCAACCTCAGTGATGCCACTGTCTGGTTATAGAATATCCCAGCTCCTTAAGAAAGGAAATTTGTATGTCTGTGCAAAACACTTGTTATCCAATCTCCTTAGCATTTACTTTGAAATTTGGGCTAAGCCCTTACACCAGCATTTATTGAGAGATTACTGAAGGACTTTGCTTGCCTTCAGAAAGAAAAAGAAAACAAGAGAGACTTCATAAAAGGCAAATCATATCATGCACCTTTCATCACATGGTGTTTAATTATTCAGAACTCCCTGCTTATGCTGATTAGACAGAATTCAGAAATCAGAACATTTTAGCGGACAAAAGGATCCAATCTAGACATGTTAATTTAAGAAATGTGTGCACAGGCATATATGCACATGCATGTGATGGTATTTGAATTACTCTTAAATCACATTATTATTGGAGGAGAAGGTATCTGTGTATTGATCTCTTTGAGAAAAACGATTTTCAGCAGGGCTATCAGAGTTTTTCAGCATGTTTAAGCATTGCTCATAAAACTGTAATGAGCCACCTATAATCCTAAACAAAGCAAAATAAAACCCCTGGGGCAGACAGATATTCTTTTGATATATTCACTTCCACTTTACAGTAAGGGGTAGATATTGCTGTAATTGGATATTAATCCTCCTGAAATACTGCTGCTCTCTTTCTCTCTCCCCCTCCCTTCTTTCTCATCTGAGTTCATTTTCTTGTTCCAAGCTTTCTTTTCAGTTGAAAGTGAGGGGCTGGTTATTCCACATCTAAAAGGGATAATCTGGCCTGAAAACTGCTGGCCTTGTTAGTATTTGGAAGTGGGATCTTAAGGCTATGTCTGCATGATGAAAAATCATTTCTAGACTCTCTTGCTTGCCAGAGCAATTGCTTCTTGCTGGTTGCTCATTTTGAAATATAAAGTCTTCACTTGGTGCTCTAATTTGGCATTTCATTATAATTCTAGTTTGATATTTCACTGTGCCCAACAGCAGTAGAGATAGAGGATGCTAATAATTGTGTCAAGCCCCCTGTTTTTGCCTCCTTCTGGGCTATGGAAGCCATTCCCATAATCTAACTAATTGGAATTACAGTACAGAGCCAGAGGTAGGCATTTCCCCATTGTCTGAAACCTGTCAGAAACGCACTATGTGAGTACATCATTTTTATTTCATTTTTAATTCCATTCTTCCTCCAAGCAATACAGCATCACACACATGGTTCTTCTTCTTCTACCATTTTATTTTCAAGGCAATTGGCTCAAGAACTTTAAGAGAGTTTCAAACCTAGATTCTGAATCAGTCCTCATCATTAATGTGCTGTGTACTATGCCATACAGTCTGGCTGTTCCACTTGTTTTTATTGAAGGTATTCATCTGAAGTTTGTAGGTGACCTTCCTTATGGATGCTTGTCAGCTTCTGTGATCTGATAGTCATGGGAAGCAGGTAGGAGACAGCAAAGGGGTGGATCTCAATGAATATGAAATGGTGAGGAAATGTTATACTATTCCCTCATCTTGCCCCGGTCTTCCATGACAGCTGCCACAGTGAAGCACTCAAGAGATGCTTGTATCTGAAAATTATTTTCTTCCATTTCCAATCTCTCTTTCCTACAGCCCTGTCTTTCCTGACACATCCATTTTAATACATTGTTGTGAGCTACTTAACTCATTAACCCTATGAAAGTCCTCTGAACATACATTTCATAGCATACTTTCCTGCAGACTCAAAGAAGAAACACAAACATTTGAATTGGCTCTCATAGTTGAATCTTTTTTGTCACCCCATACATAAAAAATACATTTCAAGTGGACTTGTTTAAAGAAGTAACCAGGTACCTTTTAAAGAGTATAATTATTGTTGGCTATTTTTACAGTGTTTCTATATACAGACCTTTAGTTTGCAAGATTTGTTGTCTCCCAATTTTCAGCATCATCTGATGAGGTGTCAGCAAAAAGTAATAGACCATGTAAGCAGATTTTCCAGAGGGATGTCATTGATTCTCTCCTTTGACTTCACCATGCCTCCACCACATAAATAAGAACATGACAAGTGACTTCATAAATAGCCAAATTATTTATCTATTTTATGATGGCAACTTGCACATTATCAAAGAAGAGAGAAGAGAACCAAAAAGAACAGAGATTTGAAATTTATATGTATAGATACTAATGTAGAAATAATTGTGTGTTTGTGCCTACCTTCAGGTCACTTCTCAACATATGGTGACCTGAAGAATTTCATCAGTGTTTTTTTTAGGTGAAGGCAAGTAAGACCATACCAGATACCTACCCCCTGCCATGTTCTGAGCCAACCTATGTTGGCTTCCCTATCCACCTATGTTGGGTTTGTCCTACATGCCAGTACTGTTTTATCAATCTGTAGTTAAGACCGTCAACCAAAATTACCCTTTTTTTTCTATTCAATGAGGGCCCCAAACAGGATATAAGTAACTATGGCGGGTTACAAACGGCCCTCAAGGGGCTGTTTTCCCGCCGCTGCCATTCGCTGCGTAGGGAAGCCCCAGCGGCCAGACCGCAAGGCTTCCCTGCACAGTGAAAAAGGAGCGCTGAAATGGCGCTCCTTTTCGAAACGCGGAAGTGGCGCCGTGAGGGGTGGAGCGCACCCTCGCGGCGTCACTTCTGCCATGACATGTATGGACGCACAGCGTCCAAGACATCAAAATGGTGGCGCCCATGTGGATGGGCACCGCCATTTACGATGCGCTCCGCGCGTGTTGGGACTGGGGCGGGTTAGGAAGGGGCGACTCTTTCTAACCCTAACATGCCCCTTCCTAACCCTAACACGCACGGAGTGCGTCGTTAGTGGTGGTTTATAACCCGCCTATGCTACACATTTCCAGTTGGCGGTTGTAAGGCTAACTGAAACTGTGATAATGGAGGTTTAGGATTGTAGAGGAGTGCTATTTACCAGTATTGTAGAGGAAATTATAGAAAGGGGTGTGTGGCTCAGATGGCATCTGATATGGGAAGAAGAGGCTCTGGACAACTGGACAGAGCTCTGCCGGTGGTTCACCACAATCACCGAAATACCCCCCCCCCAAAGTTTTAAGAAGATGCTGACACATTTGGTGGGAATCCCCTCACCTTTTGGGGTAACATTCCTCTGAAATATAGCCTGTAACACCTGGTCTTCATTAATAGTCTCCCATCCATGTACTAACCAGAGCTGACCCTTGCTTAGCTTCCTGACCAGATATGGTTCCTGTAGGATAATTAGTAAAAATTAAGTGGAAACACAGTACATCTCAGTACAGCAAAGATTGTTGATTAATATCTTCAACACCCTTGCTCTCCTTTCTTTTGCATCATTGTTAAAATGTACTTGCACTGGACAGCCCTTCAAACAGAAGACGTTGATCAATAAAGAAGGGCAGTTTGTCATTCAAATTATCTAAATCCATCTACTCTGTGATTGGCTTTCCAGGCATTTTCATTGCAAACTGTCATGTGGCATATTCCCAGAATAGTTTATGTAAAATCTACAAAGACTTTACAAGGTTTTTCTTGTTGAATGTATATTCCTAAAGCTATAATCTAAAAACTGTGACTTTGTTCTCTTTCACACCCTGCCCTTAACAACTTACGTTATATATCATGTTTACCACACTAATAATTCAAAGGAAGATTTGTATGTTGTGTGCCTATAAGACTTCCATTTTGTTTTCTTTCAACAAATTTTGAAGATAACATATTTCAAACTATTTATTCTATTCTATCATATTCCCACTGTTAGGAAGGATCGAATTAAAGGGAATTTTTAATTAGCTCAAATATTTGCAAGAGGCGTGTCCTAACAAAGCATGCACGGGATTGTGTCCCTATGTGTATACCAAAGATCGCCTAGTCCACCCCCCACGAGAAAGAGACTCAGATACCAATAAGGTGCAATTAAGCTATAAACATTTATTGAAGTCACTCAACAAAAGGGATCACACATGAACACAGACATTCTATGCTATAGCGGGGAAGGAGAGAGTTTGGAGAGTAAAGGATGAAACATAGAGGCACCGCTGAGAATATTACCATAGAAGTCTTCTTCCAGTAGACCGGATGCAATGTAGGTGGATAGTGGATCACGGCTGCAGGGAACGGGAAAAGAAAGAGCGGCCGCGGTGGCTTAGGAGGTGACTTCCGGCAGGCAAATCTAACTAGAGGCCCAGTGACAGTGAGCTTGGCTTCGCTCAGTGATTTCAGAGGAGCAGGGTGCTCTGGAATCTCAGGCTCAAACAACTTAATGCTCAAAAGCCCAAAGAGGGGCTGAAAACTCAGGGTATATATAGGGCTAAACATATCCCCAGGCTATAGGACTTGCTAAACAAAGGCATTGATTGCTTGGGCTTTGTTAAGCCAGAAACTATACAATAGTTGCACAATACATAAGGTCTGACACCTTTCAAGAGAGCAGCTACCTTGATGGCCGAGCCGTTAATCACTGGCTCGTTAAGAAGGAAGCCACATCTATTGTCTTCCTGGTGTTGGTCGCTGCGGATCTGGTTTTGCAACTCCCCAAACTTCCTCTGGAAGATTTTAATTCTATCTTTTTCTGAGACCATGCCTTGGTGGGGCAGCTGTCTACATGGTCTCCTTGCCTTTAGGTTAATGGCGGATTGCTGTGGGGTCAGTCAGGGGTCATAGCTTCAGACCACATGGCACCCAAAATTTTATATAAATCCATACTTGGTAACACCACATACAGTATAATCTTATGAATGTTTACATCAAATTAAGTCATACTAATGGGAACTGCACTCAGATAAATGCTTTGGGGCTACAGTCTTAGCCATTGTGTTATTTAAAATAAAAAGCAATAAACTATTTTCCTTCTATAGACATCCTTCTATCTGACATATTATGGTTCCAGCCACCATGTGAGGAAATAATAAGCAGCACTCAAGGCACTTGATACCTAAAGTTGTTCTTCAATGTTGAAACAATCTAGGTCCTTCTGTGCAGGGCAACCCCCCCCCAAAAAAAAAAAAACACTAAGCTTACAAGACTCTTGGTGATAGTTCTGGAAAATCAGACAGCTCTCCTTATTGTATTTTTTCTGTCAAAACTTTCTGTAAGATGGAAAATGTCAAGACCAACCATGAAGTAATATTTGTGCATACATACACATTGCAGTGCAGATATGTCTTATGTAAAATGTTCTTTATGATAAACTAATATATAGACTTCAATATTTTAGAATGAAGTGCATTTTCCTTCTCCAAAACTGATACTTTTTTCAGTTCTCTGTGTGTGTGTGTGTGTGTGTGTGTGTGTGTGTGTGTGTACAGAAAGAGAAATAGCAAGAATTGCAAAAAATATCAGTTGGGGGAAGAAGAAAAATAAGTAAATGTCACAAATGATAGCTTTTGCTCTTCTGCTCAAATGGTTGATAGCTCTCCTAATTGTAGTAAATGTTCTGAACCTTTGTAGACTAATCCTCTCAAATATGAGCACTTCACTCTAACATTTTAAAGTCTATACATTAATGCATTTTGTAAAAGAAATAGCTGCCCTACAGAATGTGTGAAAAAGAAACACAAAGAGAGAGGGTGGAAGACAATTTAAGACGGAGAGTCTTTTGGGGAACTGAAAGTGGTAGAGTATAGCCATTGCTATTTGAGTAGCTATGCACAATTATTTATTTTGCCTTGTAAGGTCCAAGGCATGGGCAGCCTAGATTTCAAGGCGGACTGCTGGAGCCAGGACTTGGAGAGTTTAATGGGTCAGAAGCAAGAGATATGCTCAGGAAACAGACCAAGGTCTAAACACAGCAAGGCAGAGTTCCAGAAGTCCAATAGGCCAGAGGCAGAGTCATGGAGCAGACCAGGTCTAAACACAGCAAGGCCAAGTTCCAAGAGTCCAATAGGCAGGTAGACAAAATCAAGAGACAGACCAAGGTCTAAACACAGCAAGGCTAACAAAACAAGGCAAAATTCAACCAGAGCAGCTACAGGCAACACAGAACACTGTATTACCATGGCAAGGGTTGAGAGATCAGTGCAGCCTTTAAATGGCTATACCTTCAGCTGCCCTGCATGAACAGGACCAGCTGTGCTTGTGGCTTAGCCCTGATCCTTCCAGGATTCTGGCAGTTTGGGTTTGATCCTGCAAAGACTTTGGCAGCAGGGTTCCAGCTGCCAGAGGTCCCATCTTGCAATGACTTACATGGTTGGACCCTTACAAACAACTAATTCATAGTACACAAAAAACTATTCTGGGACATAAGAAATAAGTGCGTGTGCCACAACAATTATATAATTAGCATAGATATGGAGGGGCTTCCACTGTAACCTAACATGAATAAATAAAATCTCTTTCCATCGCATTCAGGTTGTTGAATTCTTGACTGCCACCTGTTTCAGGAGGCGTAGCTATAAAACATACCTGTGATATTCTCCCATCCAGCACTCCCAAACCCACTTTTTCTCAACTGTACCCTTAATCTTAAAAAAAAAACCTTGCTATTTCATGGTTGGTGAAGTGGGGAGCAGCAGACAAGTATCCAGCTATTTACTTGTAACTGGATGTACAGCAATGGGCATTTACAAGGACCTCCAGGGCTCCCTAGAGATGGTTTCATTTTTCTGTATCCAGCTAAACTATAATGCATAGATCTTGAATATAATACATAAAATAAAATAGAATGCAGGGCCTGTTGTTGCATGCTGCTTCCCACTGACTGAATGACCAAACCCATAGGCAAGCAGAGCATCTTCAGATCCTGCAAGAACAGGTGCTCTTATAACACTACAGAGATCCTATGAGTTCCCCATAATCCTATGAACCCTTCATGCATGCCATCACAAGATCAGAATCCCTGACTTCCTGGCTGTCAGGGTGTGGCAAGGAAACCATGGTGCCAGTTTTCACAATTCAATAAACCCTTCACTATTGTGAATCGTGGAAAGGAAAATAGTTTCAGATTGGCTTTGTCCTAGTGCCAGCTCTGCACCAAATGGATCTTCTTTGAAGGATGACTAGTTGAAATCATGAACTATTTGTGTATGAATAATACATGTACAAGTCAATTTCCCCCAAACCAGAAACATTTTTGAGGATTCAAAAATATTTACAATACTTACATACTACCCAATGATAACAGTTTTCTAGGTGGTACACACTAAAAAAAGTCAGATACAATTTTTTAAAAAACATTAACTAAAAGGAGATGAATGCAGTAAAACATATCTATGCACAAAATGCTAAGAAATGTATCGATCTTGTTAAGATTTATATGGGTTTACTCTGTGTGTATAAGGTTGTGGTGTTCTACTGAGGTTTTCATTTTTATATTTCTGTTCCTCCTTTGTCTCCTTCTCCTTCTGAATATTTATATCAGTTTACACCATGATTTACAGAGGAAAAGGTCCCTGCCCAAAGAAGCTTGCAATCTAAAAATTTATAGAGGGGAAAGTGGAAGGAGAACAAACTGGAAGCATGTGTAAACAGAGAGAAAATATTCAGTAATTTCAGTTACATGTACAGTACTTTGGTGTATTGGAGTTACAGGCCAAATAACAGTAGGGTGTAGGAACTATGGGTTGTATTGAAGGCTACGAGGTCATCTTTGTACAAAGTACAGTATATTTTGATTATTCTGAAGCTCAAGAGCAGCTGCCATCCTCACAACATGGTATATGTTTACTGCAATTTATTGCCCAGAGTTGGAAAAGCAGTGCTGAAATGACCATGTCTGTGCAAAGGTATCTAATAAAATGTCAGTCAATTTACTTATAAATAGGAAAGTTCTTCCAATACTTGGGAAAGTCAATGAAAATGAATATCCATTTATATTCCATTGACAATGTGAGAGGTATCTATTAATCTCTATGCCCATGAGATAGCTTTACCTGAATGTATGTAATACATTATTGCTTGTGTGGCATCTATTTATGTTTGGATAAACATTGCATTATTTTTCACAGGTGAAATGCCCATTCCCCAAATTTAATACAAATGGAAGCCATCTCATAAAAATGCAATGCAAAACACTGTCACAATGTCAGGTGCCATCAAATTTGTTGATCTTTTCAGCTTGCCATACCATGCTGGTGCCTGTCATTGACTGCTGCTGTTGTTTTATGATCCTTCCTCAGATCTCCTGTTATGGCTGGAGGCCTATTTGCTGTTAACAGAAAGTGGTTTTGGGATCTCGGTGGCTATGATCCAGGTTTAGAAATCTGGGGAGGTGAGCAATATGAAATTTCTTTCAAGGTAAGCCATTAAAGTGTGTGGTTGTTTTTGTGTGTGTGTGTGTGGTTTTTTGTTTGTTTGTTTGTTGTTGTACTGTTTTTGTATGGCATAAGGAAAGTATTCTGTTTTCCACTTCTCATGCCCAAATAAATATGAGATACAATCATAAGTGTTATTCCATTGATTTCCCAATCCCAACATAGAGTAGTAGCAGGAGTGGAAGAATAGTAAAGGTAAAAGTGCCGTTCCTTTTTCTTTCTTTTTTTTTTTCCCCTTATCAAATTGCAACAAATTGCTCCTTTCATGTCACTTTTTCATATGGAAGAATTATGCAACCCACAAACTGTAGGGTTCATGCTGCCCTCCTGATTATTTTAAAGGCCCTTATTGCCAAACAAAATCACTTCATTCTTACTAACAGCAAAAATTCTCCTTTTAAAACATGTAAATAAGCATGCAAACACTGCATGCCGTGGTTTTAAGGAGATCTACTCCCAGAGGCTTATGGGAATACAGTTTTTGAAAATCCCCGACAAGGTCTGCACCCCTGTGCACCAAGTTTATGTGTTTTAAGAACAGTCATTTTTCTTCTGCACCAGTAGATCTAATAGCTGACAAAAATTAGCTATTAAATACATGTAAATGAGGAAGGAACTGGCAAATCCAAATCTGGGTTTCTCTTGCCTATGAAAGCCCTACAAAATTCATGGTGTTGTCATAAGTCAACAAGCAACTTGAAGGCACACATGCACACACAAATTAAATAGAAAAACTCCTTGTTTTAAAGGAAAATGGCATCGCTTGGAGGCTTCTGGGAATGTAACTTTCGTTAAAAATGAGGTATGTGAGCTGCTTGTGTCTTGATTAGTTCCCCCCCCCAAAAAAGGATGAGATTCCAGCCACTAATGAAACAATCAGTAATTAACTGCTGCTAATTAACTGGGGTTGAATGCAACCTACAGTGGATTAAAATCCACTTTTCTTCCAACAGGAGCAAATTGAAATGGGAATACAGTTCTCCTATAGTTGCTGCAGTCCATTGGTCTTCTCGGCTTGCTTAGGGGCATGTAACAAAAGATCTAAAGGATAAAGCAAAGGAAAACAATGCTAAAAAACATACAAAATTCCAGCAGACATAACTGTTTGGATCACACTAAAGTCTAGATGGATGAGAACACAGAAGGGTGTCAGTGCTTCTGGGACAGGTTATGCTTTCACCTTTCACCTTTCAAATACAAGACTTACATTGACCCGTGGCTAGCTCAATCCAGGTTTTTGGAGTCAATTTTTTGACTAAAACTTCTAGACTTATACATGGGTATATACAGTAAGCATGTAAGAGCATTAATTATTGCCCCAGTTCTAAAAAGTCTTCAGGTTCTTCTCGATGACTCTCCCATCTAACTATCCTTCTAACAGGGTCTGTCTTTGCTGTAGTCTGTTTTTGTTATCTAAACATCAGGTTCACACATAGCTCCAAGATCTCCCTTGTCTGATTTAATCCTTTGTGCTGCCTATTCAGTGCCTTACTGTTAAATAAATTGAGTATGTCAGCCATTGACAATATTTCAAACCTAGTTCCTTTCTTCAAGCATCAAAGGGACATAAAATGAGTCCTCTTTTACTAATGCATACACACATACACATAGACTGAAGAAATGCGCTGAGTGAATGGCACAGAAGGCGCCAGGGGATGCCTGCACTCTAGACTGCCAACATGTATTTGAGAGTGTTTCCAGCAGAATCAGAATGACCCTGCCTGAACTGAACTGGTGTCATGTAACTTTGAATCAATTCTATACTAAAAGATAACACAGTTGAGAGACAAAAGAAGGCCACGAGCTAAATGGATGGACAGTTTGTGTAGAGTACTGTACATCAGTTTGCACTCTGTATTGTTAACAGTGTTTCCTAAGATAAATGAATGCTGCCTCTTGCATCTCACCATTCTGACAGGAGACCTAAAGATTGTATTATCCCATTTCCTATGTCCCTGTTATTTGTCATTGGAAAGGAATATAATTGCATGGCAGTCCTCTCTGCGTAGAAACCATGGTAACCATACTTGAAGCTCAGATACTAAATTGTCCCATCCTGTGTTTTTTTTTTCTTTTCTTCTAGTGACAGATTCTTTGGAGAGGGCTGTATTACACAGAGGATTGTTTTCAGCCATATCTCCTCATTCATCTCATTACTGTCAGTTGACCTAAGGGTCCTTGTCCGTTCTCATGAATATATTTTGAAATCGTTTTCAACAGCACTTTGTAGCATTTGCCTAGAAGAAATAACAAATCTCTCTCACACATACTCATTCATTCTCTCAAGTACACAGGGAGCGCAGTGGTAAGGAGCTATATGCAGAAAAGCATTGTTTTCTTTGAAATATTGCTGAGCAAAAGTGGTGAGTTGTGAAACTGAGATAAAGTGAAGTTATGGATAATTGTTTGGGTAGTCAGAGAACAGTAGTGAGTAGAATATAGCCTTCTGTCCTTATAACAAAAAATAATATTTAGCTTCTATATTCCACTTTATAAAACTGAATATCAGCACTTGACACCCTACAGCAGCTAACAAAACCTCAGTAGTTTTCACAAGCTCTAACAGCTGCCTCAAACTCCCTATTGTTAAGAGACACCATTTTAATCCTTGTTTACCCAGAATATCACAAAGTCAGATGCTCAGGGGCACTGTGGGAATTTAAAATGGATTCTTGGGTATCCTTGTGTGTTTCTGCTCCAAGGGATGACATTAACATTAGGGGATCTGCCGTCAGCTTCTTGCCTTGCAGAAGCACACAGTCCCACCACCATGGAAAGATGGTGTCTTTGGTGGAACTGAAACAGAATATGAACAGAAATGAGTTTCGGGCTGTGCATAACACTTGCTTGCATATGGCATTTCATTTAATATTTTATTGTCTTACACTGAAGCAGAATATGAAACACTAAACGATTAAATGAAATACAATATACAAACAGTGTTGTGGGCAACCCTAAACTGATTTCTGTTATTTCTCCCCCTGCAACCATTCCTCCCACCTTTTTAAAAGGAAAATGCATATATAAATGGATGGGTGGAAAGAACTTGGATTCATTTCCAGCTAAGGAAAACCCAAAGCTTATCCAACAGCAAAACTGAACACTGTAATTTCCATGTGCCCTTGGCCAACCATTTCAGCTTCACTCACTTTGGTGTAGGTAGTTAATGGCCCTTTGTTTTCTTTGTTACCTGTTGGGATATTTATTGCAGTGACACATAGATAGACAGTGAAAAGAGGTAATAGCAAGGTGGAGACTGGCTGAGCTCATTGTTCTATTGCCATTTGTGAACAAAGAATGGTAACAAGGAGATAGTTTATATATTTAATTACCTCCTTCAAACTGCATATATATATATATATATATATATATATATTAATGGTAATATCCAATGATAGATCCATTACTCTTTCTGGAGGGCAGAAGGATGGGATAAGCATGTGGGTGTGTGATAATCTTCCCCCTGATCGCACTGTTAGCAGTTTAAAGGACAGGAGTTTGCTCCCGTCTGAGAGTGACAGGGCAATTATATGTAAAAAAGAATGTCCTTTAAACATGCTAATAGTGTGATCAGGGGGGAGATTATCACACACTCACATGCTTATCCCATCCTTCTGCCCTCCAGAAAGAGTAATGGATCTATCATTGGGTATTACCAGGAGTTCCCATTAATACCCAATGATGGGTCCATTACGCTTTCCATACAGGAGAAGGATGGGATAAGCACATGGGGGTGTGATAATCTTTCCCCCGATCATGCTATTAGCACGCCTTTAGGACAGGAGCAAGCTGCATTGCTCCCATATGATAATCTCCATTGACACTGCCAGGTACGGATGGAAGATTAATCCTTAAAAGAAGCCAGACCATATATATTTTGAAACAATTGTGTATGTGGTATGTTAAAATTTTAAAAAGCAACAGCAAGTGTTGGTTTATTATATGCCAATCAAAAATAGCATGTTAATGAACAAAAATGTTAATGGACAAAAAGATATGTCTCCCTTCCATGGTTTTTTGTAATCTTGAGAAGCATATGGTGTTTGTGAACTGAAAATTAATTTTGATGACTCTGCTTTGGGTGACAGCATCAACTGAGTGACATCCATGTGAGAACTCCAAACTTCAGTATGCTTCTCAAGGTTATCAAAGAAGACAGAAGGAGGGGATGACACAGCAGACAGCTCTTGCAGGATTACAGTTATTTTGTAAATGTAGTCAGTTGCCACTATTAACTGTAGAGTTACCAGGGAGTTTATTGCACTGGCCCTAAAACGGGCCAGGTTCTAAAACGTGCATGCGCACGGAACGGGATAGGGCCAAGAACCCTATTTTACTGCACAGTGGAACACCGCCTTTGCCGCTGGGCATTCCAATTGCATCCCTGTTCAGTTCCAAAGGGCGCCATTTCTGAGAACTGTTCTAAAGCATTCAGGATTATGCCTGACGTTTCAGGTCCAAAATCTGAGGCTTGTAGGCTTGTGATGTCATGGGGGGAGGGGAAGAGACCTGGTTATTACAAGAAGCAACCTTACTGATATCATTAGGCATGATATATTAAGCATCAACCTCAGTTGCTCAGAGTCAGACATTGAGAGGCTAGGGTTCAAATCCACACTCAGCCATGGAAGCCCCTCACACTCTCTTAGTCCTAGAGGAAAGCAACTGCAAACCTCCACGGAATAAATGTTGTCAAGAATCCTGTGATAGGGTCACCATAAGTCAGAGTCAACATGAAGGCACATAGTGACAAAAACTTGCACACACACTTTTTAAGGCAGTTCTCTCACCTTGAGATTCCCTTCCCCTTGGCGTGGATTGGAAAAGAGGGACCAAGTACAGTACTGAGATCTGGGAATCCTATTTGTGAACCACAAAACAATTAAGAGTCAAGTAGTGAGGAATCTAAATAAAGGCACCAGATCCCTTCTGATTCTGGAAAAGGTCAACCCTGATTAATACTTGGATGGGAGACTGCCAACGAACACCAGCTGCCACAAGAAAACCCTATGAAATTCATGGGGTCACCACAAGTCAAAAGGTGACATGAAGGAATACATAATACGAAGGACATGAAGGAAAACAATAACTAAATCCTATTCATTCATTCATTCATTTATTTCTGTGCCTCTTTTCTTTCTGAAAAGGACCAAGCCAAATAAAACAATTTTAAGACATTACAATAATAAAATAAAATAAAAACAGTTAAAATCAACTAGCTAAAAGCAGTATAAAATTACATAAACATACAAAAGTTGAAAACATAATTAAAGCACTTCTACCAAAGTAGATTCAATCCCACTGGCTCCTATAAAAACACCTTATGTGAAAAGTGATTTATGAGCAAGAAGCTTATGGGAAAGAGTGTCAACCCACTTCTGAGTACAGCAAGGCTGCAGTAATGTGTTGTTCCTCCAAACTTTAGCCATATACATGGAGGGGGAAATTTTCTTGTATCATTCTGTGTTACAGAAGAGTCTGTGCCAGACGCTTACTGTTCAAAGGATTAAATTATCTGTTCCAACATTGTGTTTCATTGGCTTCACTGAATCCCACAGGATCATTCAAGATCTGCATAATCAATGTAATATAGATAATGTAAAATAACTTTCCATCTACATCCTGAAACATAATATGAAATTTAATTGGCATTTTGTTGTCTTGGAAACAGGCTTCCAACCCATGCTGTGGTCTTCTAGTCTCCCAAGTGCCAGTGAAGTGTAAATCCTGTGTGCGCTCTTGTTCTTATGTCACACAGGTAGGCAAAAGGCTTGCATATTTCAGGAGTGGTATGTGTTCCCAATAATCATTAAGGTCAGGCAGGTTCTGCAAGGAGACAGCAACTTTTCTTGTGCATGTGCCAGAGTGCACTATTTCTCCTTATCAGTCCTTTCTCAGCACCGCTATTTAGCTGAAGCCAATTATAAAGGCAATGAAACATCAGCATATATTGTCATTAGCATAAGACAAACAAATGCATAAAAATGCTAATTCTGCATCCCACCAGTTTAAGATTTTAAGAAAGCCTAGTACAATTGCTGTGCTAATAACAACAGAGTGGGGTGTGTGAATTTCTAAGTATGTACAGTGGAAGCAGTTAGTTCAGATAGATATATGTTATATTATTGCCAGAAGATGTACACTTGCAATGAAATATTGCTTTTGTTGGTGTCAAGCCAATAAAAGCAGCATGCATTAATCCAAAGGATAGTGCAAGTCAACACAGAGCAGAGGCCACATCTGAGCTCTTGGTGAAAATTGATTCAGAAAGAAGTAATTTTGTTTTCTTTTTGTAAGCCTTGAAAGCTATAGCAATCCAAAAACAAAGCCAGGACTGTCCAGGCTTTGCAGACATTATAATTAGAAAAGCATTATGCTAGCACACAGAGAACATGCATTAAAAGATTGGAAACAATCCATCAGAAATTAATCTGTTAGTTCATTATTTGATTAAATGCTTGACAACTATTCTTTAAAAACAATGGTTGGCATCCTTTAGCAGTTATGAATGTGTAAACTAAATTTATGCAGTTGTAACTGTTCAGTATTCATGCTTACAATCATAGCACTGTTGCCACTATCACAAATGTTTCCCCAAACATAATGAAGGGCCAAAACAGATGGACCTAAAGGGGTAGCTTGACACCACCCCTTTGATCACTTGGTCAGGACCGCAGCCAATCCGGCTTTTTTTTTCTGGCACAAAAAGAAGCCATGCCCCCATGTGCCATGCCTCCACGCTGCCCCCATGCTGGTCTGTACCAACCCTAAGTATCATCTCTTGACTTTACTCCTAGCAACAGAGATCTATTCTATTGGTGATTGGGTGTGGCAGCATAATCTTTGTAAAGCCCTCCTGCCAGCAAACTGTGGTCTGACAATTAGAATTAGGACTGCTGTTGCAAGCCCCCTTCTCACTGCAACTCACTAGCAAGAGGCGGCTGAAAATGTCATCCTGTAGCACCCCAATCCATAGCAGAATAGACCATCACTCAGTGTGGATGCTGGCTAGTAAGGCAGATCTGGGGAGTGAGGTCAAGAGATAGAAGATACATAATTAGTCATACATAACTACAACTATGATGCAGGATCTTGGCTGATATTTTAATGATGAAATATATAATTTTAAAATATTAATTGCCAACCACCTTATTTTGAGTAACAATTAGAACTTTTTCACATGGGAGGCAAGCATCATTAAAATATGATTAAATCATGGTAATAGCACGATCAGGGGAAGATTATCACATCACCGTGCGCTTCTCTCATTCATGTCCTGTACGTTACCCAGTGACGTGTCCATTACAGTTCATGCACATGACACAAATGGGAGAAGTGCACGGGGGTGTGATACCCCCCCCCAATCATGCTATTACCATGATTTCATCACGTTTTAATTATGCTTGCCTCCTCTGTGTGATAGAGCCCTTAGTGTTTCACATTAATGTTTATTAGTGCCCATATCTAGTAAATTTATTTATTTATTTATTTATTTAAAAGGCCAGAATTGTTGTGGTAAGACCTGTTAGTGTTAACCACAGATTAGGCTAATTTATGTCCTTTCTTAATCATTGCACAAGGAGATATTCAATGCCTTCTTGTGCAGTGGTTTTCCACACATGGTACAATGGCCACAACCCCATACCTTCTGATGCAAACAGATTGGCCAGAGAGGGTGCACAAGGATAATCCTATCATGGCATTGCCCAGCTGGCATCGAGACCTCTGCATGAGAATGTTGGTAGAACTAATTAAGTATAAACTTGATTTGTTTGAGCTAATTAATTCATTATACCATATATTTTTTTGAAATTTACTTAACAGTTAGTGAATTAATTTCACTTTACGAATGCAATGGTAATGTTAGTACTGCCAGTAACATTTCCAGACTTTGTACATCTGGGATAAAAGTGCAAAAGGCTCATGGGAAAACACACAAAGTACACTCAGAGTGCATCTACACTATGGAAATAATGCTGTTTGATACCACTTTAACTGTCATTGCTACATCCCACAGGCCCCTGGGATTTGTTGTTTTTTGAGGCACCAGCACTCTTTGATAGTGAAGGCTCAAGTCCTTGTACAACTACAAATCCCTAGATTCCATAGGTTGCATCTACAGCACTTAAGTGGCGTCAAACTGCTTTATTTCTACAATGTAGATGTACCTTCAGTGTCCCTGCCAAATGTGCACCACATCCCCACTCTGCCCCTGTTCAGTGGGAAGGGAGATTCTAAGCCTCTTTTGCTAAATATGCTTAAAATCCTTCAAATTATTGCAAACCATTTGCTCAGTCACAGGCTGAATCCTCTCATACACTTTTTTTTTAGTTTTATATTTGGTGAAAAAGAAACCTTTGGCACAGTTACCCAGAGAAAATGCTTTTCTTCTAAGCTGCGTCTAAGAAAATACATTTTGTCATTGTTTATGTTGGCTGTAGATTCATTGCTTTTACAAGAAGACAGTTCAGTTTTACAGCTTGCTCATTTAAACCTTTCAAAATTTCAGCTCTGCAGTTCAAGTCAATAGCTCCGCAGATCAGAATTCCCTCTAGGACTGTTAAATTCCATGGAGGGCAGGAGTTAAATATGGGCGCTTCTCTGTTTTGATGTTACGCTCGATCCAGATGATAGTAACAGCACATTTTTAAGAAGCTCTGATCTTTGAGAAGAAAAAAGAAGAGAGGTGTCTGTAATCATAGATAAATTAATAATAAAAAAATCCCTGCTGAAGATCCTCCTGGCTAGTCTGAGATTCATTTCAGTTATTTCAAAAAGACTCCCCACGTGTGCACTACAGTATGTTTTCTGTTTTCTGTCTAGCACTTATGTGCCAAATGATTATTTCCTCTAAATGGTTTTCAACTCATTATTTCCAGCAGCTTTCCAATTCTTATCCAAATTTCCCCCTTTACTTGATATCATACAAGTGTTACAGTTGTAGTTATCATTATTAGTTATAATTATTCCTATTTATTATTTTCAGGTTTGTTCTCAATAACCATTGCATCTCTGTAGTATCCACAAAGTTGGACTTGGACCTGGGTTCCAATTCCAGCTCAACAATGAAGACCAGAGATTTGCCAATGCTTCTCAGTAATGTACTGTACCTTTGAACAGAATATCTGATAGATTGAGAAAATATGTAAATTATTTATGGACATACCATAGGTCTTAAAGTAGTTAATCAAATGCCTTTGTTTGCTGTTACTGCACAAAAGATTAGACTAAAACTTTAAAGTCTCTTGGTAAGTTGTGCATATGTTGAACTGAGTTGATTACTATTGTAAAAATCCCTTCTTAGAGTTATAGCAATATACACAATAAAATATATTGACTTTTTGATCTACTCTTAAGATTTCATTCATTCAAGTAAGAATTCCCAATGAAAAAAGCATTGTATTACATGATAGTAATGTGCATCTTGTCCAAAGAAGTATTTTATACAAATCAGATGCATTCTGTCCAAAACCTGATCTCAGAAAATACAAGGTGAAATAAGAGTAAAATGTATGTATATACTCATGTGTAACTCTAGAAATTTTAGTAAAAACTTTGACCCCCAAAACCAGAGTCGACTTATCCATGGGTCAATGTTAGTACTGTACTTTAACTCTTATTTTAAAAAAGGTACCATCCCCTGATGAAAGGCAAGAGTATAATCTGCCCTGGAAGCACTGACCCCGCTCTATTCTCTCATCCATCCAGGATGAGCACAGTTATGCCTGCTGGAATTTGGCATTGTTTTCCTCTGCTTTATCCTTTAGATCCATTGTTACATGGCCTTAAGTTTTACCTTCAACTTATCCATGGGTCATATCAAAATTCATAATTTTGGCCCCAAAACCTGTTCTCGATTTATACATGAGATTGACTTATAGTTGAGTATATACAGTAAATCAGAATGTAAGAGTAAAATTAAATTTTAAAATATGAAACATACATTTCTTATAGTGTTGGGTGTTTCTTAATCCAAAAGAAAGAAAATAAGAAATAATAATACAGGACTTTTTAATCCAAATTTGTTACGCAGGCTAATACCAAAAAAAAATTGGCAAAAATCAATATGTTTGTTGTGATATATTTTTATGCCACCCATTTTTTTCATTTCTAAAGGGGAAATGACAGGTGTCTGAAGTTGAAAGATAGGGTTTACAAATGTGGAAGTGACTTGTTTAGTCTAATTCTGTATGAATTCTGCTGCAAAAAAAAGTGACTCAGGGAGATTAAAATGTGCCTTCATAGTGGAAACACTAGCATATGAGGGTAAACGCAGGATGGAGATGCCAGAATCCTACACTTGCCATCTTGGATCTTTTGCTGGCAGGGTGAGAATCTAATGTGATAAACACATATCTTTCCATGGTGTGATCTGAAGGCCCATAATGCAGTTCAATGTGAGATTTGTAATTTGGATGATGCCACTTGGCAACCAGGTGTGAACTCCTCTCAGAAAATTATCTGATAGACAGATAAATCAATAACCCTTGCTTTTCATATGGCTTCTTCTGGAAACAGTGCCTTGATGGAGTGGAAAGAGAGCTGAGGCAAATTTAATATCTGTAAGAAGCAGCAGCAAAAGAAGCATATCAAAGAGACCTAGTCCAAACTGTTGTGGAGAAGGAATGGAGGGGAGGAGAGAATACGTGTCCTGAAAGTGAGATGGAGCCCTGAGCAGAATCATTGAATGCATGGTAACATTTTGCTGAAGGTCTCCTCTTGTTGTTAAATTATTTAAAGCTGGTAAAAGCAAAGAACACGGTTGTGTGTGTCTGTGCACATAAATCACCTGTTGATTTATGGCAAACCCATGAATTTCACAGGGTTGTCCTAGGCAAGAAATGCTCAGAAGTGGTTTTGCCAGTTTCTTTCTTTGGAAATATAAGATTGCACCTGATATTCACTGGCAATCTCCCACCCCTGTAGGGTTGACTAGGGTTTATCCTGCTTAGCTTCAAAGATCAGAGGGGATCTGGTGCCTTTATGGTGTTCAGGCCCTAAAAAACAGGTAGATTCATTCTGACTGGCACTAAAGAATCCTGCAAAGGAAAAAGACAACCTAGAATACACAGGAAGCCATTGGCTTTTATGTGTTTTGTGACTGAGTATTCATTTCCCTTCATGTACAGTGCCTGATGATGATAATTTTATTCATGTATATATCCCACCTTTTCCCGAATCCTGGGACTCAAATGC
>NC_056526.1:135280226-135300185 GCF_019175285.1 Sceloporus undulatus | reverse complement strand
TTATTATTATTATTATTATTATTATTATTATTATTATTATTATTATTATTTTATTCAGTGATGAAATTCTACATTATATTACAATATATTACACAGTATTTTCATAGATTTCCCTACATTTTCAAGTGTTTATCTTCAGTTTACATTTCATACATCATAATATTGTTGTTTTCCCTTTTACTTAAATTTTCCTCCCAACTGTCCCGACCTTGTTTCATATAAATTTGTTTGGCACTTAATTGAACAGTTTTTAGCCATATTCTTTATCTCCTCTATTTGAGAATAGTTACAAATATTTTTAAATGAATTGTTGTTGTTGTTGTGTACCCCCAAATCAATTTTTACTTATGGTGGCCCTAAGTTGAACCCATCATAAGGTTTTCTTGGCAAGTTTCTTCTGAGGGGGTTTGCCATTACCATTCTCTGAGGCTGAGAGTATGTAACTTGCTCCAGGTCACCAATGGGTTTTAATGCTCAAGTGAGGAACTGAACCCTGATCACCAGTTATAGTCCAACACTTAAACCACTACACTATTCTGGCTCTCTCTGTTGAATTCAAATTAAAATACTTATTAAAACCTACAAATAGAAATATATAAATGCTATTTTACAATACAATTAAGCAACCTATGGAACTAAAAGCATTTGTTTCATTTATAGCAAGTTATTTTTAAATGCAATTAAGTAAACTATAGAATTAAAACTGTTTAAAAATCCATACCAGTTCCTAAATGCTTCTCAGAAAAGAAAAGCTTTTAGTTGCTGATGAGAGGTGAATATGAAGGGAGATTTCCAGCTTCCATGAAAACTGCCATGACTCCTCAAGAGGAACCCAAGTGGGGAACAGACATGCAGGCCTTGCCCTCCAATCCATCCCAATGTCTAAATCATCACCCTGAATGTTGTGATACGTATTCAACTGTCACATATCAGAATGTGATATGTATTCAACTTTCACAGACCAGAATTACATTACCATTCCAGCATGACTACCCTGAAACCTGCTTGCCTCTATCTTATTGCTTGCACATTCCCTGGTCCAACTACTGGAGAGACATCTGCTTCTGGCATCTCCAACCTCTGAGCAGTCAATCATCCTGCTGGTTGGCTAGCCATTCCTACTATTCCAGGCACTGAAGATCTGCATTTGCTGTCCTGCAGCTAGCAAAGGGATGTCTAATCTATTGAGAGCCCATACCTTGTGCAGTTTTCAAGCCTCAAAAGGAGCAGAGATGGTTTGGGGTATACTATAAGTCCTTTTGTGTATGATTCTCTCTGGCTTTGAAATCCCTAGAGAAAATCCTCACAGACCTCATTGGTAGCTATGTTGACTACAGCCTTCCTTGTTTATTGCTCTGCTATTGTTGTGTGTGTGTGGTCTTTAAAAATATATATTTGCAGAAGACATTTCTGCACGCAGAGTTTTCAGCTATTGATCTTTTATGAACACTGGCACACTCTCAGCTTTGTTAACATTCACTGTCCCCCTTTATATTTTGGTTTCTGTCTCAGGTCTGGATGTGTGGAGGTGGTATGTTTGATGTTCCATGTTCTAGAGTTGGACACATCTACAGGAAATATGTTCCTTACAAAGTCCCATCTGGCACCAGCCTAGCAAGAGTAAGTAACTTGGTCTGTATTTGATTTGATTTTTTAGTTGTAAACACTGGTGGCTTGGGTCAGGGTTTTTTATACAGAAGTCAAGTTTATCTAAAGAAATAGAATCAGAACATAGGCCCTACATTCAAATATAGGGTTGCAAATCTTTCATCCCTTGGTTTGAAGGATCAAGAGATGAGTTCAGGCACTCCTTTGTTTTATTCTCTCTCACTTAAAGATGGATAGAAGAGTTCCTGACTTCTTAAACTGCAGCTTGCCATCACATCCACTGATGCTTGTACCCTTTCTTTGCCAAGATTTAATCAAACAAACGCTTGCTTCAGGAAAGTCTCTGTCTCTA
The DNA here is from genome assembly GCF_019175285.1 of Sceloporus undulatus. NCBI lineage: Eukaryota > Metazoa > Chordata > Lepidosauria > Squamata > Phrynosomatidae > Sceloporus > Sceloporus undulatus. The sequence goes on along the minus strand of NC_056526.1, from coordinate 135,298,225 downwards.
AAGACTTGTAAAAGCAGCAAATAAGGAACTAGTACCTCCCCAAAAAGGTGAAGAGACCTAAATTCCCTGCCTTCCTAGCATTAAAGCAGTTGTTTTGACCCTGGTTTGCAATCCTAGTTTCAATATAAAAGTGTGTATAACAGTAAGGAGTACTCTACAGGAGAGATAATAATGTTGACTAGAGGCAAAATGATGGACTGTAACTGATGGAAGATACAGCCATGGCATTTAAAGTGCATGTAGCACAATACTTGTCTAGGGCCTCAAGAAAGGCAATAAACAGCTTCAGGAAAGTCTCTCTCTCTGTAAGTCTTGGCCAAATTTTAAAGTGTACTCCAGGAACTCTGTAAGGTTTAAGGATCACTAAAACAGCCTTGGAGGCCACATTCTTCCTATCCTGGTCTGCCTCTAATATTCCTCTTTTCAGTGACAGGATTGTACCTGCAACTCAATCCCTTTCTGAAAAAACACTTAGTACAGGTTGCTGCAATTTGTAGAAGGTACAGTCCATCACCCTGACCCAGTTTTTGCTCTGATAGTCTGTTTGGTTTCAGTTCAAGAGGCTAAAATTCAACTGATTGTCTGTTCTGTGTCCCCATGCTCCATTTCATATTTTAAACTGGCCCAATTTGCCAGGGACAGTCTCAATTAATGTTCTGTCACCTATTTTAATCAGTTGCTTTTAAAATGTTCCAGTCTCTCCTCTTCCCACTTTCCTGCTTTGTCTTCATCTTACTTCAGTGGCTGCAAACCGAATTCAAAATGAGAAAGTAGTTTGCACTCAGTCAACTCAGTAGTAGGAAGGAAGGGGATGAGGTGGAGTCTTGTCAGGTGACAGCAAACTGCTACAACTTCTCCAAGCTTATACGTTCTCCCTGATTAATAGCTCTTGCTGTCTTGGCCACACTGGTGTTGCTTGACGAAATGTCCCAGTTTTCATCAGGGAAATGTTGGAAGCCTGTTACATTAAACACTAACCTCAGCTGCCACTACTGCTGTTATTGTTGTTATTATTTCCATTTTTCTGCAAAATTGGGACTCAAAGCAGCTCACAATTTAAAAGTACAATACAATTAAAACATATGAAAACAGAGCATTAAAGTTTTACAGAATATGGCATTTTGACAGCCCAACCTACCATTAAGAAACACCAAGTGTAAGAAATGAGGAACACATACACTTTTCAAGATAGCCATCTCAGCCTGAGGGCCAGAGAAGAGAATTTGGATCTAAGAACTCTAGCTGTGCATAAGGGCAGCATAGGGCAGTCTTCCTTCAGCTTTTCCTCCCTGTTGGAGGAAAAAGCTGTGTGCACACCATGTGGGTTATCCTGTGTCTGAAGACCTCTGGATGCCGTGCTGTCAGCAATTGTTAAAGAAAGGAGTTTATCAGATGCAAGTTTTTGGCGATTTTTCCTGCCCAAAGAGTCACTTTTGCGCAACCAACATTGCGCAATAAAGTGATAACGCGGTTTTCTTCCAGACATCATTCATTTCTATGGGAGCCCATTGCGCAATGCTTCCGTAGTTTTAGCGTCATTCCTCCTCTTTGGGGGAATTATGGGGGAGGGGGAAGGAAAGTCCGGCAGTTGTCTCCCATTATCCTTTCTAATGCGTTGCAAAATGGTTTGGTGTGGTAGGGAGTAACGCAACGTGACGCAAAAGTTACTGATTGCAAAGTTCCCATGATGCTGAGCTGCTTTTTCACCCCTTTCCCTTCCGGTGGCCTTCCTTTTTCAGGGCAACCCCGGGGGAGGGGGTTTTGAGTGTATATATATTTAAATATATATATAAATAAATTTGTGTTCTGAGTGAATATGTGCAGAGATACATTCTTTGTGCGAATGCAAACGTGCATGTGTGTGTGTGTGTGTGTGTGTGTGTGTGTGTGTTTTGCCTTGATGTGTGATGGGGGAATACATAGGATGCTATAAATTAAGGGGACCCTAAAGGGTCATAGAATACATAGGATGCCAGAGAGATGGGAGAGACCTCAAAGGGTCATCCAGTCCAGCCCTTCTTCTGTCCTGAAGGAATATATGTGAATATAAAAACGTGCATGTGTTATCAGCTATTGTGGATACCGTGAATATGCAGAGAGATGTTTATTAGTATGTGTCTCTGACATATATGTGTATATATATGAATATCTGTCTATTTATAAAGAGGTAGGTGTGTGTGTGTGTGTGTGTATGTATGTATGCATGTTCTATATGTATAGGTATAGGTATATGTATATGTGGGGGGAGTGGGGTCTGTACCTATAGGTAAATCTAATCTATGCAAGGGACCCCCAATGGTCATCCAGTCCAGCCCCTTCTTCTTTTCTGAAGGAATAAATAGGACCCTAGAAATGGAAGGGGTGCCAAAGGGCTATCCAGTCCAGCCCCTTCTTCTTTTCTGAAGGAATAAATAGGACCCTAGAAATGGAAGGGGTGCCAAAGGGCCATCCAGTCCATCCCCTTCTAAGCCTAACCCTTCCCCCCTCCTTTTTTTTAAAGAGCCAGGCACAAAATGCCCCAAAGTGCGCACATTTTGTCAAATAAACCTCTTATGATCTGCCCTTGGCCCCATTTTCAAACCCAAAATGCAAGTTAATGCATCCTGTATCCCCCACTCCTTGCCACCCCAGAATGCCTCTTGCACATGTAGTAATAATAAAAATAATAATAATAATAAATTCATCACCTCGTAAATGCCAGAAAAGGATGCGATTGTCATGCATTCTTTTATGCATTTAAAAGCAATTCAGAGCTATCCCTGAATTCCTTGCAAAAGCATGTATCATTTTGCCAATTGCCTAATTGACAAGAGCAACAAATGTATCATTCAAATGTAACATTCGCATTTTAGGATGGATTCTCAAAGGAAAAAAGTCTATATATAACGTGGCTGGCAGCTTGTTCCCTTTCCCTTTCATTTGCCGACTTCCAGCAAAGGGAAAATGTTGCAAAGGGCAAGAATATATATATTTCTCAAGAAAAAACAAAACAAAACATGCGCACATTTTGCCAAAAATAATTTTTTTAAAAAAGGAGGAAAGTTCCTGACGGGAGCTCCGTTGGTGCCCTGCCTTTGACCTGACCTGACCTGCCCCCTTTCCTCCTGCTTACACTTTGCCATTGCCTTCCACTGAGGTTGAGAGAGAGAGACCTGTCAATTCCAACTGACCCATGCAATCAATTGGGAATAAAAGGGAAATGCAGTGCAGGCATTCTGACTGTAGCATCCGCATATAACACAAACAATAACAACAACAATAATAATGTCTCTTAAGTTCCAGGAGCAAGAGGAAAGCAAGCACCCAAAAAATCATGCGCATAAATTGTCAAAAGAGGCTGCTTCTGTTACATCCATTTCCCTACATCTCCAGCTTCTCTCCACAGCCCTAGTTCCCTGGGCAATCCTCCTCCTCCTCTTCCTTCCTTCCGACCCTCACCTCCCTCTGAGCTGCCCTGGCTCCTTCATCATCATCCTCCTGCTCCATGGCTCCCTTCTTCCCACGGCTCCCTCCTCCTCCTCCTCCATCACTTTCTCTATCCCCCCCCACCTCCCTATGACAGCCCTTTGCAGTCCTAAAGCCACCCAGATTTCCCCTTTTGCCTTCTGTCACCCTTTGCATCAAGATTCCCCTTTTTCCTTCAGCTCTTTTCTTCTCCCCCTCCCCTCCACTAAATAGGATCCTAGAGATGGGGGGGACCCCCTTGCTCCCCCAGAAGCACAAAGGTCAGGATACAACCAAAACCTCCAAAGGGCATGCACAAAGATTTTGATGCGAAATGTTCGACAGAAAAGGAAGGCGCTGGTGTAGTAAACAGATCCGCTGTGCATGGTTTCGCATCACGTAAATCGCCTTGTATAGCGCTAACATCACATTTCAGGGGAATGACGGAAAAGCAAACAATGTGGTAAAACATTGCATTATAAGGTCAATTCGCAACGTTCATTTCACTTCCTTAGCGGAATTGAGGGTCCAAAACTTGCGTCTGATAAACCTCAAAGATTCAGCATATATTTGGCAAATCAGATTAAGCAGAACTTTGCAAAAGCTGAAGGAAGAAGCTGTTCAGATCAAAGGTAAAATAGAATTTCTTTTGCTATCAAGGCTGGACTAAAGTGCCACCTGATCACACAGAACACTCCTCCAAATGAGGAGGGGGAAAGGACAGGAAGAGGATGTGTAGACATGGTGCCATGGGCGGGGTACAGACCGCCGCTTTGCGGCAGTCTGCCGCCGCCGCCAGTAGGTCCGCGGGGGAGCCGGAGCCTTCAGACGGCCCGACTCCCGCGCGGACCGAAAAAGAAGCTCCAAAATGGAGCTTCTTTTAAAGTCGCGTTTGCGACGTAGCGAGGCGCCAGGGGCGCGCTCGCTACGTCAAAAGCGGCGCGACACGTCTGGACGCTGTGCGTCCAGTACGTAAAGATGGCGGCGCCCATGTAGAAGGGGCACCGCCATCTTGTACGTATTCAATACGTACTAGGGTTAGAGGGATGCGGAAGCACCGCCCCTTCCTAACCCTAGTACGTATTGATGACGTACTATTTGGCGGTCTGTAAACCGCCAAGGTTTCAGTAAAACCCATAGCTCCAAAGGCAAGGGTGAAGGCATCAACAACAAGCAAAGCTGCTTACAGTGTCCTCAATCCCTGACTCTGGATCTTAAGATCCAGTTTTTGTGAGAAGCATAGATGTTTAAGAAAATCATGGAACTGTTGCTCTCCAGAACAGCAATGGGCTGTTCAGGGTGCAGCAAATTTGCTACCCAGAGTCACTCGAGGTGGTTGTCTCACCAAGATTAAGGCAGGTTGGGCTGTCAACATCTTTAGTTTATAAAACTTATCTCAGCTGATGCTACTTTGTAATATTTGGCAGCTTTAACTGGAAGGGGGTTAGGGATAATTTATTAGTTATTTCTGTAATGCTTTGTGCTTGAATTGTGTTTGTCTATAGCTTTCCAAAATATTTGTTACAGTTATTAGACACTGTGTAGTGGCCTGTTTGAAACCCTTTTGCATCTTTCAGTCCCCTTCTCTCCTTTCCTTCAAGTCCCATTTCTTCAGTATTGCTCTCTTTAACTTTCTAACCAAGCCTGGGATTGTATGGTCACCAGTGTTTTCTAACCAACTTCCATTGTCCTTTTTAAAATCCTTTCTATTTATGTGGTTATTTTTAGCATTACAATTCAGATAACTTATTTATTAAAGCTGTAAAAAAATATGGACAGATAAGAACTAACAAAGTGAAACATGATGCTACTGTTCATGTTTTCAAGTGTATTAAATGCATTCCTATGAGCTGTTCAACACGATAGGGACATTTTGAAATAAATTTGTTCATAATGTTATGTGTTTTATGAGAAGAAAAATTATTGGTTGCAAAGACAGTAAAGGAGTAGCAAGTTCTTATAATATGTCCCTTTTTTCTAGACCTTTGAATGATCTTCATCAGTAGGTTAATACAATGAGCCCTTGGTATCTGCTATGGTTTGGTTCCAGGATCCCTCATAAATATCAAAATCTATGGATGCTCAAGTCTCATTAAATACAGTGGTATAGTAAAATGGGGCCTATTATACTGTATAGTCCAATGAGTCATGCCATCTCATATGTCCAAAGTATGTTAGCCTCAGTTTGTGATTTTGGATTCTAGGGAGAGTTTGGGCTAGTTCTCAGACCCATCTATTAGTTATGTTGGAAGTCCATGGTATCTGTAGAATGATACCGGTGGAAACATCCTCCAGCACTACATTTCAAATCAGTTGATTCTCTTCGGAGCTGTGCAAACAGCCCCAAAGGGGTGGCTACCAGCCATCCCTTTTCCAACCAAATCAGGACCATGGCAACCGCAGCCTCAATCTGGCCTTTCCAGGGCTGCAAAAAGCCACAAGAGCAGCTCCTTTTTGCACCCTGGAAAGGGTGTGATAGCTGCAGTGGTATGCCTATATGGGGCTCCTCCACTGCTGCAGTGGATGCAGTGCTCGAGAAGCGCTGTGATGCATTGCACCATGTGGTGCAGCATCATGGCACCCTGGGGGCAGAGCCAGGGCATGCAGTGTGTAGATGCTACACCCCAACCCCAACCCCAGGCCAGCCCAAAGTGCCGGTCTGCACAGGGCCTTTCTGTCAGCTTTCTTGAATGTCCAGCATACATGTAAACTACTATAGGTATATAAATAGTTGCAAAGCATTTGTTTCAATACGGTAATGCTAATTCTGTGAATGTACTCGGTTGGACCAAAACTCTTTATGATTGGGCCAAAGTTTTTGCAAGCATACATAAGAATATACTCAATAGGACCCAAACTGTTATAAGCAAGGAAAGCCTCAGAGCAATCTGTGTGTTGTAATTATCAGAAACAGATGTGGAGGTTAGATGCCATGCATCATCTCTAGTTTTTATCCCATTGGCTTTCTGTGCCCTTTCTTTTCAAATTCAGTGGCTTAGAAATTTCTCAGAAGAATCAAGTTGTATTGTTTCCCATAAAATGATAACAAAAGGCAACCTGATGTGAGGCATAAGTCATTTAGAAATAAGTATTCTCAGGATATCATTTCTTAAAGTGTTCTAATTGCACACACACAATGCCTGCTGGCATTAATTTTTTATTCCATTGTGGAGACAAAGCAGGTGGTAACCTATCTTGCTGTGCCAGCTGAAATGTGCTGTATTTGTTCTGTATCTCACTCTCTTTGTATTCAGATACTTCTTGTTGCTTTTGAGACATCTTGCTTTGTTCCAATGCTTGGAACAAAACAAATTAATAAAATTTGGGAGAGCTGATTCTAAATGAACTTAGGAAGCAAAGCACAATGGAAGAAACTGTTCCAAACAGAAGCATTATCTCATGCCACAGATTATGAGATTCGCATTGTTCATTGTCATTCTACACAACATGTCTCTCAGTGCTCTATGGCTGCTACTCTGTTAAAGAAGTAACATTACCAGGAGTGCATGTGGCATTTTTGAAAGGTGATAATATGAGGTATTCACTGTTGGAATATTCTGACAACAAATATCTCCACCAGGAATCTGACAGGAGAATGCACAGCTAAGTTTATCTACTGAGGAAAAAACAAGATGGAAACCAGCATTAGAATAATATTTAGCAGCTTTTGCTTGTACTAGAACATGTGTGAGTGTTCCTTCAGATTAGAGGATTCGGGTAAATTGCACTGTATAATCTTATTTCAGAGAAGGGGTGAAAGGAGGCATTGCTGAATGCTGTTCCACTTCAGAATGTCCCAGCATATTGAGAGCTAGTATGTCGCTAGCATGTCATATCCACAATTTAAAACTGTTAAGATGGCAGTTTAGCCGTTGCTTTAATGTATCTTGTGTAAAAGTGGGAGCCTAGTGCACATACAAGTCTCCAGAGCACAGCTAAAGTGAAAACAATAAAATGAGATGGGTATTTTTAACTATTATTTTTATTTTAGAAAAAAACATTCAGAATTTGGTCCCACTAGTCTACCCTATGATGCAACTGATATACCTAAGGCAACAATCCAATGCTGTCTTACTTGGGAGTAAGCCCCACTGAACTTAATGGACTTACTCCTGAATTAGCATGTATAAGAGGGCACTGCACGTATGTTATGCTTTTATTCAAAGCAAGTGGAAGTAATTAGGCTGCCAAGATTTTTTTTTAAAGGTTCATCCCATTATTCACACATTCTCACTCTTAATCTCACCTCTCATCCACAATTTAAAAACTGTTAAGGTGGAAGTTAAAACAAAAATAAACTAAATTTCTATTTTAAAAACAGCTTTAAAAACAAATTAAAACAGCATTAAAATATGCTTAAAAACATAAAAAAATAAAAACACTACACCACTCCATTAAAAGGTTTATCTGCTCCATAGGAGGGAAAAAAACTTATTTAAAGAAAAAGATATTTACTTGCCAACAGAAGAACAGTAGGAAAGGGAATTCCATAACTTGGGAGCAGCCACTGGGAAGGCTTGCTCTAGTTCTTACACTCTCTCTTGTGTCCTCACCAGATGTGCCTGGAATGGTGGTGGGACCGAGAGAAAGTTTTCCCTTACAAATATTGAGAGAACAGGCAAGCATATATATGGAGATACAGTTATTCAAGTAGTCTGGCTTTAAAGGTCATAGCCAACACCTTGTTATGCAAGCTACATTGATACACTCATTCAAGATCAAGTGGACCAGAGGTATTTTTCCATTCACCAACCTGGCATTAAGCAGCATTTTCAATCGAGGGGGCATGTTGCCAATGCTTATTGTCATTGTGCACCTTCAAGTCATTTCTAGCTTATAGTAAACCTATCATGGGGTTTTCTGAGAGTGAGAGTACACACTTTGCCCAAAGCTATAGGTTTCCATGGCCAAACCAGAATTCAATCCCTGGTCTCCAGAGTGATAATCATAGTGCAAACCACCATGCCACACTGACTCCTTGCCAATTCTAGCCAGGCTATGTGAGGTAGGGAACAGTTTGGGGGCAGTCAACACCCTGTGGTTCTCCCTTCTCCCATACTGATAATACTATATCTCCACTCTATAGCTCTCTCTGCCCATTATTGTTGGAATACCTGCTGCCTGGACTGCTTCCCCTCCCATGCTCTTTAAATCACACCTTCTTTTTGCCATGCTACTAAACAGAGAAACTGGGCATCAGCCTCACTTCATCCTTGAAGTGGCTCTCCCAAAGGGGTGACTCCCTTTGGACTCGGCCCTCGAGAGTCGTCCACCCGGCAGTGAGTCTGCCACCCTAGGCAGGCAACTTATATCCTTGCAGGAGTAGGGCAGGTGTTGGTTTAACTGATTAGCCAGGCAACTACCGGTGGCCTGGTTTTGCAGCCAGTTGTGGTCTTTCAGGCAGGCAGCAGTCTTCAAAAATTGGGGAAGCCCTGGCAGCAGCAAGCAGTTAAGCAGAGGCACAAGCTGGTAAAAGGGGCTCTCTCTTCTCTGAAGGATGGTGATGGTTTTGATATTATTGTTCTCCACATATGCTCAGGCCACTGCCCCCAGACATGCAGCTTATATCCCCTTGTTGGAAAGGAAAATATGTTGGTTTGTCTGTTTAATCAGGCAGCTGGTTCAGTACCTGGGGCCTGGTTCACATTTGCTTCCTCTGAGTCTACCTTTCAAAGCTTTTAACAGCTGAAAGAGATGTACATAGTCAACAGAAATGGTTTTCCCAGGAATGGGAATTGCACAAATGTTTAGCTCCTGTTATCTACAACACCATTGTGCTTACAGTGTACCCTTGGTATCCTCTGGGGTTTGATTCCTGGACCTCCCATGGATATCAAAATCCGTGGATGCTCAAGTCCCACTATGTACAGTGGCATAGTAAAATGTTATCTATTTTATAATGGCAAAATCAAGGTTTTCTTTTTCTTTTATTTTCTTTTTAAACTATAGATGCATTTTTAAACTATAGATGGTTGAATCCTTGGATAAAAAAATCCTTGAATAAAAATCCTTGGATATGGAAGGCCCACTGTATTTTATGTCGCTTCATGTTCAGAGTAGATTATAATAACATCAGGAAAAAGAGGTGTTGATGGTGTGCTTGTGTGCCCTCAAGTCGCTTCTGACGGAGGACAACCCTAAGATGAACCTTTGATGAGGTTTCCTTGGCAGGATTTGTTTAGTGGGGGTTTGCCATTGCCTTCTTCTGAGGCTAAGAGAACGTGGTCATCCAGTGGGTTTCCATGGCTGATTGGGGATTTGAACCCTTATCTCCAGAGTCCTAATTCACTGTTCAAACCATTACACCATACTGCTTCTTCAGAAAAATTACATAATATCAAACAGCTTATCAAGATAATTAAATAATAATTACAATTCAAATTTAAATAACATAGAATAAAAGTCTTGCAGTATTTGTACTAATGTTGCAAGGAAAGAAAATGACCAGCAAAAATGCATTTTATTCAAAACTAAATGTTGCCATAGTATAGGAAGGGTTTAGAAGAAGGGAAGTAGAGCCCTAATAAAGTAGAAGATGATAGCTGGAAGGGTAAGAGAGAACTAGCTTAGATTAGTTAGGTAATCTATACCTGTAAGGTATATAGTATATCGGTAGGTAGAATAGAAATGACTTCGGTAAATTTATAAAGAGGTGGGCTTGAATAAGGTATGTATGTTTGTATGTATGAATGAATATGTTTTTGTACTGTTTTAATTTTACTAATAAAATTAAAAAAAAATGTTGCCATAGCCACAATCTGTAAAGAACACCCTATCCTCATCATATCAAAGCAGCAGCAATGCCAGCTACTACCTTTCTATATGCAATTAGACACCCTCTCAGCCCAGGCAGAAACAGAAGAGAAGAGCCAAGGCCCTATGGGATTCTCAGCTTCGGGCACAGACAACAGTTTCTGTTACTGGAGACAGTCAAGGCTCTGTCTTCTTCGTCCGGGAGAAAATGGTTGGCCAAAAGGCAGGATCTAGTTTTTAATGGTCTCTCCTCTCCATTCCAGTGAAATATGCTGCCTTGGAGTATGGTGGAGTCCTCTTCTTTGGAGGTTTTTAAACAGAAGCTGGATGGCCATCTGTTAGGGGTACTTTGATTCTGTGTTCTTGCATGGCAGGGGGTTGGACTGGATGGTCCTTGTGGTCTTTTCCAACTCTATGGCCTGTTACAGACAGCCAAAATAAAGCTGCTTCGAGTCACAGTGGAGGCATGGTGTTTCAGTGATGTATGTGTCCTAAGAGTCCGGAAGTCGCACCAAAGCCACACTCCAGCCCTAAGGACTGGAGCATGGCTTTGGTGTGGCTTCTGGACTCTTAGGACTCATGCATCATTGAAACACCATGCCTCCACTGTGACTCGAAGCAGCTTTATTTTGGCTGTCTGTAACAGGCCTATGATTCTCTTACTGTCTCACTCTCTTTTCTGTCTGGGTTGCCATATTGTAGTTCCCCAGGGAGACATACAAGAGTTTGGAAATATTCAGCTGTTTTGGACTAGTAGTCCTAGAAATCCCAAGCCAGCATGACCCAGAAAATAACTTTTCCACACTCCAGCACACAGATCCTGTCTTCACTGGCCATGATACTTTGGGACCCAGTAGTACCTTGGCCCTAGAGCTGCCTCACCACCCTGTTATCTCAGGCCCTACATTCCAATGCTGGGTGGCTGTTTGCATGCATGTCCCACTGTCATTCATTCTTGAGGTCAGAACCAAATGCCTATCTTCAATCATATGATTGGGCTCTTTGTTCTGACCTCAGAGTGACTGGCCCACTGCTACAGCAGGACACATTTCAGACATCCACCTGGCATTAAAACGAAGGGCTCCAGATCTTCTGGGACTATCCAGAGCAAACAGGGAGTTATTTTTACTGCATCATAGTGGAGGCTTTTTTTAATACCTTGCATCTGTCCTCCAGCTGATTAATGCCAGTCTCAGGGTTTGCGCAGTGTACGCACAGGATTAAAAAGGCAAAAGAGAAAATATGTTGAAGGCAATAGAGATAATGTAAAAATGAGACAGAGAGGAAAAGTGAGAAGGGATTCCTAGTGACCCATAGGGTCGTCAGAGGGGGATTTCCACTGCCATCCTCTCAGGCTGAGAGAGTGTGACTTGTATGTGTGATGCATTCAAGTCATTTCTTATGGTGACCCTAAGATGAAATTATCATGGAATTTTCTTGGCAAGTTTTGTCAGAGGAGGGTTTGCTATTGCTAGCCTGAAGCTGAGAGATGTGCCTTGGGTTTTCCCCCTGGAAGTCCTGCCCTCGGAAGGCAGAAGTTCTGCCCTGGAAGGTAGGAGTTCCACCTAACCCCCCCCCCCCCCAAGAAGTCCTGCCCCCTGGCACCAGGTGACACCTGGTGCAGGAATACCACTGAGTTTGGACACTCAGTCTCTAAAAGGTTCGCCATCACTGCCATAGGTTATTTTAGAAAACTGGGGATTAATTCTACTACACAATCATAACACTTTGATAGCACTTTGATTTCTATGGCTGCATCCTATAGAACCTTGAGGTTTGTGAGTTGGCAAGGCAGATAATTCTTTGGATTCCATAAAATTTTGCCATGACATTTGAAGCAGAATCTTAATTTTGTAGCAAACAAGAGCCCCAAGGGTATCTGCAACTTTGAAGGAAAAACACTGGGGCCTGAGCTTGTTCCTAGTTACCTCTAACAAAGTATTACTTCTACAAAATTAATCTCAATTTTCAAAATATTTCTACATTGAAATGCTGTTGGGAAACCAAATGAGGCACTCTGGTAACAAGTGAAAGAGATATTTGCAGTAAGGTTCTAATGAAATAATTAAACAAGTCTTTACTGTATCTAGTTAATTGAATCCCTTTCAGTAATTGCAATGAACTGTTTTGTTTTGCTTTGCTTTGTTGTTAAAGAAGGAATGAAGCCATCCATCTGATTTTTATCAGGCCCTTAATAGCATTTAAATGTGAAAGGCTTCCATTTGCTTAATGTACAACCAGCCAAACCTGAATAAGGGAATGTCTTGTTGTAATTACGTGTGTGTATATCAGTGGTAACAACCAGCCTTAAGCTCAAAGAGAGATGACTGACTCTTGCTTTCTGCTGCTCAGAACCTGAAGCGTGTGGCAGAAACGTGGATGGATGAGTTCGCAGAGTACGTTTACCAGAGGCGGCCGGAGTACAGGCATCTCTCCACCGGTGATCTTTCAGCCCAGAAGGAGCTTCGCAAGCACCTTAAGTGCAAGGACTTCAAGTGGTTCATGGCTGCAGTGGCTTGGGATGTCCCCAAATATTTCCCTGCGGTGGAGCCCCCACCTGCTTCCTGGGGAGAGGTGAGGAATATACTGGAACTCACAGCCATGTTTCACAGCATGACCCAATCTTTATGATCTCAGAGCAGTCTGGTGTGGTATTAGTTCCCTTCAGAAATGCTGCTATTTTGACAAAGCTTGCATGAATCAGTCCTGAGCTCCATGATCAATAAGGCCATAGAGCAGTTCACGGCACTCAGAATACCAAATATGCCATTATTCAAATCAGAAACTGATTAAATGTAATTATCAGTTATAATTATTAATGCAGTCTGGTGTTGCATTATACAAATACAGGCCCGCCTCTAGTGTTTGTGAGATAGTCATATACCAGAAAGTAGCAGCAAGATGTGAAGGTTGGGAGCTCTCTGTGCCACAAAGCCTGCCTTGTACCCCATCAGCTTATGTAGTGCCCTAAGGGGCAAAAATGCTACCCCATTTTTACAGTGAGACCTAGCTGCCAGTCCAGATGACTTTGGTAAATATTAGGAGTCCTTTTCCTCAGGCAGAAAAATGCCTCAGCCTAGCTTACATGCAACCACTTGCTTCCCCCCCCCTCCCCTACTCATCTGATCATAGAGTTGGAAGAGACCACAAGGGCCATCTAGTCCAACCCCCCTGCCATGCAGGAAATCTGAATCAAAGCATCTCCGACAAATGGCCATCCAAGCCTCTGTTTAAAGACCTCTAAGGAAGGAGATGCCACTACACTCCAAGGAAGTTTGTTCCACTGTCGAACAGCCCTTACTATCAGGAAGTTCCTCCTAATGTTGAGGTGGAATCTCTTTTCCTGAAGCTTGCATCCATTGCTCTGGGTCCTAGTCTCTGGAGCAGCAGAAAACAAGTTTGCTCCCTCCTCGATATGACATCCCTTCTAGTATTTAAATACTTGAATACTACTAATAATAACAATAATAATACTTATACCCCGCCTCTCGAATCAGATCAAGGCAGCTTACAACAGTATTAAAAAGCATTAAGTACAATAAAATACAATACCCCATAAACCTACCCACCATAACCAATAAATCAAAATAATAAACAACAACAATAAAACAATACAGTTAAGATTATTAAAATGAACAAGACAGCGTAGTCAGTAGTAGGCAACTGAGATGCTAATCCGGGAAGGCCTGTTGAAAGAGATCCATTTTGACCACCTTTTTAAAGCTGTCAAGATTAGTAATATAGTGTGTGTTTCCTCCAGCAGGTCATTCCATAACTTAGGAGCAGCACACATATTTTTACACATATGGAAACTATTATATTGTAACAACAGATGTTGCAATATTTGTACAAAAACTTGAAAGTAATGTTATGTTCAGAGAGCCAGTGTGGTATAGGGGTTTGGAACCTGGGCTTTGACTTGGTGCTTGGTGATCTTCTCAACCCTTGAGAAGGGCAAAGGCAAAACAAATCTTGCAAAGAACATCCCATGATAGGTTCACTTTAGAATCGCCATAAATCAGAAATTATTTGCGGGCATACAATAACAACTTTATTATGTTTCAATGGTAAGTAGACTTCCTATACACCATCCTTACCTCACTTTTTATTCATATTTACATACAAAGACAAGTGTGTTTAAACCACATACTCCAAGTGGACTTTGAAATATCTGACCTCTTTGACTTGCTTTCTGACTTGTCCTGTTAGTGATTTCCTATGAAGGTTTCAGGCAATAGCTAGAACAGGTTTTGAAGTCACTGATTCAAAGGGACGGTGATGTCTTTTAGAAGAACATTTTTAGTTTGTGAAGATGGGGCTCTTTTGTGTATGTTCATCCCACTGGCTTTTCTCTACATGATTGTTCCAGAATATATGTGGAGAAATTTGATGCATAATTTGGTGGTAATTCCAGGAGGTTGTTTCTGTTCAGTAGCATCACTAGGGGGGTGCAGGGGATGTGGTGTGCACCAGCTGACACCTCAGAAATAGGATGACCCTCAGTTGGGCCCTCTTCCACAGTGGTGAGCACGCCCCTCTTGGCTTTGCCATGATGGCAACTTCCTCCCCAGGAGATGACTGCCATCCCAGGAAAAGAGAAGAGCAAGTGTGCTCCTCTTGGATTCACTGAGGCAGTGGCTCCCTCCTTAGGAGGATACCACTGCTACAACAAAGGAGAAGGGTGAGCGTGCCCTTTTGGCTGCTGCTGCCACCACCGCCACATCACTCCCCACACCAGGTGACATCAGGCTTGGGGATACCACTGTTTCTGCTCCTAAGGTCCTGCTTTAGATAGCTGAGGTTGCATTTCCTGCCCTTATCAAAGAGACTCAAGAAATCTCAGAAACTGTGGCATGTGGGAATAAATGCCACACGATCTATTTCAGGCCAATGATAAATGATCATGTGTGTGTATTTGCATTTAACATGCACATTTTAAAAAATGCAGATAGCCATTTACAACTGCAAGCAAGCAAGAAGAATGTATCTAACCTTGTCCATCTCTGTGGCAGTCCTCCACCATAGTTGCCATTTTCATCAGAGGAATCATAGAATCGTAGAGTTGGAAGAGACCACAAGGGCCATTGAGTTCAACCCCCTGCCATGCAGGAAATCCCAATCAAAGCATACCCGACAGATGGCCATCCAGCCTCTGCTTAAAAACCTCCAAAGAAGGAGACTCCACTACACTCCAAGGAAGTGTGATCCACTGTCGAACAGCCCTTACTGTCAGGAAGTTCCTCCTAATGTTGAAGTGGAATCTCTTTTGCTGTAGCTTGCATCCATTGTTCTGGGTCCTATTCTCTGGAGCAGCAGAAAACAAGCTTGCTCCCTCCTCAGTATGACATCCCTTCAAATAAGGCTCTGTTGGTAAGTTTAGTCAGGACTGTAGCAGGAGAGAAAAGGATTAGAGTTCACATGCCCATCTCTAGACATCCCAGTAATAATCAACCTCCTTAGAATCTGCTACTTGTGTCTTTTTTAAATTTTATTTTGGTTTTTTAAAAATATTGCTACCTCACTATTACAGTTTACTTTTCATTTCATCATTCTTTGCACAGTGAAATCTCTGTTGTGTCATACTGGTACTTCCAGATATAGGAAGGGAGATATCTGGCCTTCTAAATGTTGGTGAATGAATAATTCAGTCATATGTCATGGGCCAGACTGCCCATGAACTGATAGGACATGGAGTTCAACAATATCTGCCACACTACAGATTGCCCAGCTCTGTTTTAGTAATCTCTTTGCTTTTCAGATAGCATGAGCATTGAGTTGCAGGTGCGTTTCAGTATATTCAAGAGTGTTATGTTTCTGCTTCTTCTCAGAATAAATATCAGACCCTGTTACCCAAAGAACAGGTGGAGGGAACTGGGGAGGTCCCCATCAACTGTCAGCATTGCTTCAAATGTTGGAGAAATTAGTTTTTGCAAGAGGCTTGAGTAACCTTTGCACTTGTGTGTAATAGTACTAACTGAGGCTTTGGGTGAATTAAGAAGGTTTTATTTAGAGAACCAGAGAGTGCTATCACACACACAAGATAGCAATTCAAACAGACATACCTTACAGAGCTAACCAAAATAGGGGGGGAAACCAACAATGGAAATGGATAGCTGAGTTTTTAGGCGTCTGAATAATTACTTGTCCAATGAGGAAATGCTGGAAAGCTGGTGTGGCTCAGACTGGGAGATCTAAGGGCAACATAAAATATAGAAAGAATGTGGGAGTGTTTGTCGGCTTTGTGCACAGAGGTTAGGTTTTGGTACCATATTTATACCTTAAAACTAACCCCAAGCGATAGGCTATCTGTCCAGGAAATAAAAGCTGAATATATTTTTCCAAGAATCAGCAATGGGATTCATGATTGGGTAGTGGTTTTAATTTTAGTGTGACAAAAACAGTGATTGGATCAGGATACCCCCTGAGACAGATAGACTGGGAAGTTTGGCTGAGGACGCAACAGGAAGTAGGCAGAGAGATTGGCATATTGCTTTGAGTGTGAGGAGATTGTTGTCTCAAGTTGTGAGAGGAAATGCAGATTACTTGGGGGAAGGAAGGTGCACTTAATTCACACATTTAGATTTTATGCTCTTGTTTACCTGGATGTCCACATGCCTCAGGACATGTCCCTTTTTTCCTGGGTACCTGACCTAGTGTTCCTGAAAGGTCAGTCTCTCATAACATGCTATCTCCAGATGTGCGATATGAAAATATGAGGCACCCAAAATACAGCATAGAGTATGCAAGGGTGCTTAACAACTCTTAACACTTTTTTAACCTCAGTCAAAAAATCAAAAGCAGAAGTACCACTTTGTCATGGTTAGATCTGTCCTAATAGTACAGCAATCTGTTGACTGACCTTTGTCAAAGATTATCTGTGAAGCAGATGCCTTGAAAGTACAGCACAGTGTGTGCCTTGTGGGTCCTTTGGGATATATCCTGTGAGTTCCACTTTAGTTCTGTTGTGAATGGCAGAGTACATAGAAAGTGTGCCAGAACAAAGCAAACATCCTTTCAATTGGAGTTACTCACACTAAGGTAAAATTGTGATATAGATCTATATCCCCTCATTGGACCTCACAGCTGTGTAGACCTACTGCCAATAGGGCTTGAATATAGGCGTACAGCCACAGGAGTACACGGGCACACACCTCAGGCACGCGCCCCATTGTTTTCCCCTCTGTTCTTCCCTCGCCCATAAGCAAGGGACATGAGTTTCAAAACCGTGAAAATGGAGGGAAGTCTGTATTCCTCTCAGAGATTGTCAGTGACTTTACCCATCAGGAATCTGATTCATTCTCATGAAACTTCCATCTCCTTTTCCATTCACAAGAAAAAAAGGGGGGAAAAAGCATTGACCAGGCTGTGCCAGTTTGACTCTGGATAGTAGTTCAGTACCTGCGTCATAAATCCATGAAACTGTCTATGAAATGCTGCCTTTCTTATTGCACAACTCTCTTCGGTACAAATGAAACATTGATTGACAGTTCATGTACTTGCAAAGGCTAAAGTGACTTTTGAAAATGGCCAAATTTACCCTTAAGGCAATCTGCTTTTTTCTTCCAGCTGTGCATTGCTGGAAGTGTACGCAATCCATCTGGTCCTCTGCTTTGCCTGTTCATCACTTGAAGTAAACATTATATGGCATGCGAATTACAGATGGATGTGATCTGAAAGAAATTCAGTGCTTACTAAATGGATTGCATCTATTTTACATATGTCAGGCTAAGATTCCAATCAGTATAAACTTGTGCCACTCTGTTGTGATTCCATGAAGTAATAATTCAGATTGCCACTGCAAA
>NC_056526.1:135273219-135280216 GCF_019175285.1 Sceloporus undulatus | reverse complement strand
ATATATATATATATATATATATATATATATATATATATATATATATATATCTGCTGAAGAGTAAGAACACAGTTCATCTCTGCATGAATGCAACTGGACTGTGTGAAGATGGGATGTGCAGAATGATATATAGCTAAGAGGCACTTGAATAATTCAGTTTTTGAGAATAATGGCATGGCACAGCATTATCCATCCCACAGCCTAGACAAGTTAATTTTTCTACTGTAACTCCCAAAATCCTTCAGCCAACATGGCCAATAGAAGATATAATATACAAATCCCCAAATGATGATCCATATTTCCTGACTAATACATGAATCAAAATATATATTATCTGTCATATTTTGCACCACTTCAAGTTTTGAGAGGCCATTCTTGGCTGAAAAGTATATCCAATGTAATGAGAATTCATTATTTTGAAATAAAATACAATCAGAAATTACATTTTAAGATAAAACGTATTCAGTAATATGCATATAAAAGCACACTGGTGCAATGTCTTTCTTTCTTTTTAATGTAATGAATAAAAGAATGAACCTGTGTTAAAGTATCATCAGCCAGAAACAGAGTGAGCTCTCCATTTCCATTGAAATTTCTCCAAAACCTCTTTCTGGGCAGCTGGAGCTGTTTTAGATGCCTGGACTTTTCTCTTTCTAGACTTGGTCCCTGTCCCCTCTGGTGGGCCATGGGTGACTAGAGAGGAAATAATGTAGCAATAATAATAATAGTAATTGTAGTAATAACACATTATAATGATAGTTTTATTGTGACAACCAAAAGATAAAATATGCAAACCTTCAAAGCTCACAGCCTTCTCCATCAGGCATGGGTTAAGTCTTTTTAGAAGAAGAAATGTGACCATGGAAGGTCACAGAGCTTCATCTCTGAGATCTTAAAACTAAGTTTAAGATGATGGTGGAAAGACTGATGTATTTAAAGCCACAGCCGAGGGATTTGACACATAAGAGCAAGGCAAGACAATGTTTTCTTTGTTTTAGAAACAAAGTCAATTCCTTTGAGATCTAGCCCATATTTGTCCTGTGCAAGGTAGGAAAGAGAATTAATCTCGCCTCTCTTCCTTCACAGCTCTCCTGCTGGACCATCCTGAGCCCTCTGCCTGCCAGAAACTTCCCACAACCCAACACAACTGAAAACATACAAAAGGAACATGCATGCTACACACCTTTGACCTATACCTGCAAAGTTTGCACCAAGAATCTGGGGAAAGCAAATGCCTAACATTATTCTTGCTCATATCTTTGGTGGGAACTTTTAGGAGGGTACAGTGCTTCTTGCTCAGGCTCTTTGATAGGTTGAGAAACAAAACAGGGATTTTCCAAAATTTCACAAGTATGCACTGAATCGCTCATTTCAGCACCAGTTCTGTTGTTTTAATGATTCAGTCCCATCCTCATTATGCAGTGATGTGCTATAATGGCAATAGTTGGACTTGAGAAAAAAGATCTTTATCTTGAATGTTTCATCACCTCTGTGCCTCTCAAATTCCCTCCATCAAATTTCATATTCGCACCTCTTATTTCATCTGCATTTCAGATGCTAGTTCCACCTTTTTCTTCTTCTTCTCTTCATGCCTTCTTCCTTTTTATAATTTGCATAAAGGACTATGTGTTTGTGTGAAGTATGGAGGGAGGAAGAAAAGATTATTAAGAAAAGTTGTTAGAAAATAGTTGGCTTAAAATACGTGCCATGCAGCCTGTAGATTGTGGCATCCAGTGTAAGTATTCTTTTTTTTTTACCCCTTGTTCATTGTAGCTGTCACTTAAAGTGGTCTAGGTACTGCTTTAAATTTAAATGCAGAGGGGAAGCAGCAACCTTCCTTCTTTTGTATTTTTCATCCTTGAACGATGCTCTCCTAATGCAACACAGCCATTTGTTCATTCAAGTCACTGAAGCTTTGTTATGTGAAAGGCATTCTATAAAATTGTGGGGATTGGAAGCCTTTATGATGCCAGATTGCACTGCAATGACCCTGACAAGAGAGTCAAGACATTGACTTTGATAGTCAAGGACAAGACATTGTTTGAACAGATTATTTAACTGAATAGCATTTCTGACTTGATTTGCCATCTATTCTAGACACCACAAATTGCTTTATTTAAGAAGCTCCGGCTACATCCAGTGTTTGTCATTGTTAAATGCTTCAAGGCTGCTGCATGCTATTTTTTCTCTAATAGCATGTTAGCTGAGTTTTCAGTTAATCTTACCAACATGGAAAACACTCATGAATTTGTCATTTTGAATGACCAGCTCACAGTTTCATCATTGCGTGAAAGAGGAGCGTCAGTTGATTACAGCCAGCCATCTGGGATTTCACATCATGATTCTTGATTGTGTTTATATATACTACCTGTTTCACAAGAATTCAGGATAGTGTAAATGAGCTGTCCTGAAGCTGGGTCTCCTTGGGGCCATGCCCAACACTGTCTTCACTGCTGGTCCATTCCTTGTTGTCAGCTGAATATTTTGACAGTGAGAGATCCAGTCAGTGGCATTAGCTGTGCTTAAGATCTTAAGAAAGGTTATTATTTTGTTTCCAGATACCCATACCATATTACAACAGGTGTTGAAATAACTCTTCATTTCAAAGTAGTTGGTGTGAACTGTTGGAAACTTGATGCAGTGCTCCTCCAGTTATCATTTATTTGGTAAACTGCATTAGCATAACAAAACACACACACACAAGAGTACACTGGGTAGGGCATAAGGTAGGGAGGTGGAATTAAGGACAAGGGTGTAATAGAGTGCATGGGACCAGTGATAGCCTGACTGCTCCATCAAAGGGATGTGTGGTAGTGAATGCACCCAGACTGGTATAGAATCATAGAATCATAGAATCATAGAGTTGGAAGAGACCACTAGGGCCATCCAGTCCAACCCCCCTGCCATGCAGGAAATCCAAATCAAAGCATCCCTGACAGATGGCCATCCAGCCTCTGTTTAAAGACCTCCAAGGAAGGAGACTCTATCACCCTCCGAGGGAGTGCATTCCATTGTCGAACAGCCCTAACTGTCAGGAAGTTCCTCCTAATGTTCAGGTGGAATCTCTTTTCCTGTAGCTTGCATCCATTGTTCCGGGTCCTG
The DNA here is from genome assembly GCF_019175285.1 of Sceloporus undulatus. Taxonomy (NCBI): domain Eukaryota; kingdom Metazoa; phylum Chordata; class Lepidosauria; order Squamata; family Phrynosomatidae; genus Sceloporus; species Sceloporus undulatus. Next base: position 135,277,114 of record NC_056526.1, on the reverse strand, counting down.
TTCTCTGGAGCAGCAGAAAACAAGCTTGCTCCCTCTTCAATATGACATCCCTTCAAATATTTAAACAGGGCGATCATATCACCTCTCAACCTTCTTTTCTCCAGGCTAAACATCCCCAGCTCCCTAAGTCGTTCCTCATAGGGCATGGTTTCCAGACCTTTCACCATTTTTGTCGCCCTCCTTTGGACACGCTCCAGTTTCTCAATGTCCTTTCTGAATTGTGGCGCCCAGAACTGGACACAGTATTCTAGGTGGGGCCTGACCAGAGCAGAATACAGTGGCACTATTACTTCTCTTGATCTAGACACTATACTTCTATTGATGCAGCCTAAAATAGCATTGGCCTTTTTAGCTGCCGCATCACACTGTTCACTCATGTTCAACTTGTGGTCTACTTGGACTCCTAGATCCCTTTCACACGTAGTTTCATTCAGCCAGGTGTCACCCATCCTATATCTGTGCATTTTATTTTTCCGCCCTAAGTGCAATACCTTACATTTTTCCGTGTTGAATTTCATTTTGTTAGCTTTGGCCCAGCTTTCTAGTCTATTCAGGTCATTTTGAATCTTGATCCTGTCCTCTGGGGTATTAGCTATTCCCCCTAATTTGGTGTCATCTGCAAATTTGATAAGTATGCTCCCAATTCTGTCATCCAGGTCATTGATAAAGATGTTGAATAGCACTGGGCCCAGGACAGAGCCCTGTGGGACCCCACTGGTCACTTTTCTCCAGGATGAAAAGGAGCCATTGTTGAGCACCCTTTGGGTTCGGCCGGTCAACCAATTACAGATCCATTTAACAGTTCCTTTGTCTAGCCCACATTTTACAAGCTTGTTTGCAAGAATGTCATGGGGAACTTTGTCAAAGGCCTTACTGAAATCAAGATATACTATATCCACAGCATTCCCTTCATCTACCAAGCTGGTAATTTTATCAAAGAAAGAGATCAGGTTTGTCTGGCATGACTTGTTTCTCTGAAACCCATGTTGACTTTTTGTGATTATGGCATTGCCTTCTAGATGTTCACAGACTCTCTGTTTAATGATCTGCTCCAGAATCTTTCCTAGTACTGATGTCAGACTAACTGGACGATAATTGTTGGGATCCTCTTTTTTCCCCTTTTTGAAGATGGGGACAACGTTTGCCCTCCGCCAGTCTGCTGGGATCTCTCCTGTTTTCCAGGAGTTTTCAAAGATTATTGCCAATGGCTCCGATATTACATTTGCCAGTTCTTTTAATACCCTTGGATGGAGTTCATCTGGTCCTGGAGACTTAAATTCATTTAGATTAATAAGGTGTTCCTCTACTATCTCTTTACTTATTCTGTGCTGAAATTCCCCTATTCTGTCCTCTGCTCCATTATCCTCAGGTTGAGCACCCTTTGCCTTTTCTGAGAAGACTGAGGCAAAGAAGGTGTTGAGTAATTCTGCCTTTTCTCTGTCTTCTGTTAGCATTTTGCCATCTTCTCCACGCAGTGGCCCTACCATTTCCTTCTTCTTCCTTTTGCTGCGGACATATCCAAAAAAGCCCTTTTTATTGTTCTTAACCTCTCTAGCAAGCCTGAGTTCATTCTGTGCTTTAGCTTTTCTGACTTTACCCCTACACATGCCTGCTATTTCTTTGAATTCCTTTTTTGTGATTTCCCCCTTTTTCCATTTCTTATACATCTTTCGTTTCAAACTTAGCTCGGTTGAAAGTTCCTTAGTCATCCATCCTGGTTTCTTGAGACACCTCCCGTTTTTCTTTCTCACTGGAACTGTTTGAAATTGTGCCTTCAGTATCTCCCTTTTGAGAAAGTCCCATCCGTCCTGAACTCCTTTATCTTTTAGTATTTCTGACCATGGAATTGCCCTCAATACTTCTCTAAGTTTACTGAAATCCGCTCTCCTAAAGTCTAGGATGCGTGTCTGACTATGCCTGGCTTCTCCTTTCCACTGTATTACAAACTCCAGGAGAACATGGTCACTTCCACCTAATGATCCCACCACTTGCACCCCATTAACCAAGTCATCCTTGTTGGTTAGGATCAGATCTAAAATAGCTGACCCCCTTGTTGCCTCTTCCACCTTTTGGACCATGAAATTGTCTTCCAGGCAAGTGAGGAATTTGCTAGGCCTTGAGGATTTTGCTGAGTTTGACTTCCAACAAATATCAGGATAGTTGAAGTCGCCCATCACTACTACATCTCTCTTTTCTGACTGTGTGGTCATCTGTTCTAGAAAGATATCATCCAATTCCTCAGTCTGACTTGGGGGTCTGTAGTAGACTCCCACCGTAACATCCTTGTTGTTTCCCTCCCCTTTAATTTTTACCCAGATGCTCTCCACCTGGCTTCCATGATTGATGTCCTGGATCTCTTCACTGGTGTAAATATCTCTGACATATAGTGCTATTCCTCCTCCTTTCTTGTTTGGCCTATTTCTCTTTAAAAGGTTATACCCCTCTATTTCCGCATTCCAATCATGAGACTCATCCCACCAGGTTTCAGTGATGCCTATTATATCATATTTGCTTTGTTGTACTAGGAGTTCGAGTTCATCTTGCTTATTTCCCATGCTCTGTGCATTAGTGTAGAGACATCGCAGACCATAGTTCCCTTTTACTTGCTGCCTGTGCAAGTTTTTTTGCCTCCCACTGTTGGGTCCTTGCACTTTTTTTCTTGTTTCCTCTATGTCAGTTTGACTATTTTCGCCATCCCTTTCGCCTTCCTTAATATTGTCTCCCTTCCCCTCAGAACTCAGTTTAAAGCCCTCCTGATCAAGTTCTTGAGACTGTTGGCAAAAACATTTCTTCCAACTGGCGTGAGATGCAACCCGTCTGTTGCAAGAAGTCCCTCCTCGTGGAACCGCAGCCCATGATCGAAGAATCCAAATCCTTCTCGGCGGCACCATCTGCGAAGCCAGTTGTTCACATCCTCTATTTTCCTCTCCCTTCCTGGACCATGCCCTTCAACTGGCAGAAGAGACGAGATGACAACCTGTACATCCATTCCTTTCAGCTTCCTACCAAGCGCCTCGTAATCCCTTTTGATGTTCTGAAGGCTGTGTCTTGCAGTATCATTAGTTCCCACGTGGACCAAAAGGAAGGGGTATTTGTCAGTAGGCTTGACCAGTCTTGTCAGCCTCTCTGTCACATCACGGATCTTTGCACCTGGAAGACAACACACCTCTCGAGACATCTTGTCAGGCCTACAAATCACTGCTTCTGTACCCCTCAGCAAGGAGTCCCCCACTACGACCACACGCCTCCTCCGAGGCTTAGCAGCGACTGTTCCCTCGGGTGGGACTCTCAGGGTCCCCTGCTCTGTCCCTGAAGTCTGTCCATGCTGCTCTTCTTCATCCTCCTTGATAAGGGAAAGAGCTTCGAATCGATTCTCTAGCTGCAAGCTCCCCGAACAATTCCTTCTTGGCTTACTTCTCTTTGTGACATTCCTCCAGCTGTCTGCCTCCTGTGTATGGCAAGTGACCTCTTCCACCCTAGCATCTTCCTCTGCATGGTACTCATCCAAGATGGTTAGTTCTATTGTGTCCAGGAAATCCTCTTGTTCCCTAATATGCTGAAGTGTAGCTACTCTTGACTCCAGCTGCTGCACTTTCTCCTCCAAGAGTGCTACCAACTTGCACTTGGTGCATGTGAAGTTCTCGACTTCTGTGGGCAAGAAGAGAAACATCCCACAAGAGTTGCAGGTGACTACAGCAGATCCCTCGTTGTCCATACTGCAAAGTCTTTAGTAATGACTATAACAGTCAATCTACTGGGAATACTTCTTTAAAGGAATGTACTGGCTGCTATCTGATACTTAAAGGCAAGGTTCTATTTCAATATCTGATTCTAACCTGATGCCACTTGAGTAGAGTTGTTGAGTTAAAGAAAACTAAAACTAAAATTCGGCGCG
>NC_056526.1:135037924-135273119 GCF_019175285.1 Sceloporus undulatus | reverse complement strand
GGCTCTGGAAGTTGGTCTATAAAGCTAGTCTGCTAGCTCCGCCCCCTTGTGACTCACAGATGTGACTCACAGAAGCTCCACCCCTTCAGCAACAAGCACACGGTCTCAAAATGGCTGCCAAGCAGCTCCGCTCCTTCTCCTCTCTCTGGCCGGACTGCTCTGAAAGGCTCTGGAAGTTGGTCTATAAAGCTAGTCTGCTAGCTCCGCCCCCTTGTGACTCACAGATGTGACTCACAGAAGCTCCACCCCTTCAGCAACAAGCACACGGTCTCGAGCACACGGTCTCAAAATGGCTGCCAAGCAGCTCCTCTCCTTCTCCTCTCTCTGGCCGGACTGCTGTATGTCTCCAGTTCCTTTCATTAAGGGAATCACAGCAAGAATAGGGGTTGTGTGATAAAGTCCTGAGTGTAACCAGTTTGAGTTATCCTGTATAAGTCATGAAAATAGCTTAAATTACTAATTCTGAATCTAATTCTGAATTCAGAAACCACTTAACACTTCCTATGTCAACAAAAGGAGTGCAGTGAATTTTGAATGCTTTGGGTTCCTCAGCCTCTTGCAGTCCCTAAAGATCCTGTGGAATCAATGTGCCTTGCATCATTGTTCTCTTCTCTTCATACAAAATTGTCCTTGTGACAGTGACTACTGGAAATCCTCTGAGCAAAGCCTCCATGATTCCTTCTTTGAGCCTAAAATGTTGAAACAAGGAGATTGGAACATGCCAATGTCACAGAGGCACCGAGAATTCTTCTTAGTTGTGCCAAAGTGGAACTACATGTCAGATACATTTTTGCATCTAGATGGTTGCTGAGTTTTCCAGGTACAAAAACTGTGCCATATGTATATTCCAGGTCACCTGTCATTTCTGTTGAATACTCAGATGCTCTAGAAAGCCAATTATCAGGGCACTTTGCTGACCTGTATATGATTAGAAATTTGTCTTTTATTCCAAGTTCCCCAAATGCCACATGGAGAGGAACTGGATGGTTCCTTTTGTTGGATACACTGTCATCACATTTCCTTCTCCTTTCATCCATCAAGTGGGAAAGCACTTCTCTTATGGGATGTCTCTTTATCTTTCTCCTATTGCTGAGAGAAAGCTTATAGACAAACTGCTGCTGAGTAGTTTCATCTCTCTCCCTAAGCCACCAAGTAACTGGACATGTGAAATAACCACCAAAGCAAATGCGACAGAGAGTTTGATATTTATAAGAAAGTTAAGCTTTACTCTTCTCTTATATTAGGAAAGATCACATTCATACTGTTGGAAAAATTTTGAAAGTATCATATGACCCAAGAAGCACTCCTCTTAGACATAACATTAGCAGAAATGATATGTCAGCATCATTAAAAGGTGCTAGTCATTTGAACACTATAATGATGACAGATTTCTGTTATGCATCTAATTAACAAATGTTAATTAATGCTAAATATGTATTGCAGTCATCCTTTTCTGTCTCTTCTTTTTGCTATGCTATTCCTTTCACATCCCAAACAGAAAGCAATCCAATCCAATCCACACAGGTAATTTAAAGATCCTTCAAGGCTTCCGATTGGATAATTGTCTTTCATCACTAGTTTCTTTATCACTGATAAAGTCAGCATTATAAGCAAAATGAATTCTTATCCTCCATCAGCTATCTATGTATTTTGGAGAAACCACTGCTTCTTTCACCCTATGAAGATGGAAGTTGGTGTATTTGCCATGAGCAGAGATCTAGTTCAAGGGGCTGGGAAGAAATGGTGATGCCATCAGTACAACACATATTGGGAAAAATAGAGCCCAAATCAGGGGTCATTTAATCAAGGTATCCTCTAGTTTTCTGTAGAATGCATGTGACTACCCATTACCTTTGTTAGTGCTGCCCTTTCCTACTTAGATGGCTACCTGTCATCTCTCTTCTCACCTAAGATACCAGGCTGTCTCTCTACCCTACCCTCAGTGCTTTCTGTGTTTACTTATTTTGCTTTCCATTTTAATCCCTCCGGCTGCTTCAGATTCCTTCACCCAACAGCACCCCACACCACCTTCCGGTTCTTCTCCCTTTCTCATTTTTTTTTAAATTCAGCCACACATATTCCTTTCACCACCACCCTTCAGTAAGGTATGTTTCTTATGTTGAATTGCTTCCATTTGCATGAAACAATATTTCTGAAGTGCAGACTGAAAAGATTATCACACTGAGCTTTTAAACCACAATTAAAGCTGGAAAATAACACCTTTGGGAGTCTTTATCACATGATGTTGCCTGTAGCTGCTATGTCTCCAAAGCGTGGTTAATGTGTCTCTTTCACTAATGGTGGGAAACAGTCAATAAGTTCCCAATTGTACTGCTGTGGCATTAGTCCTTTGGTGCAATAAGTTCCTCATGTGACAGTTCCAGCATTAGACAGTCACATGCTGCCACTCAACCCTTCTCTCCCCCAGTCCTCCCCCACTATTATTCCCAAGCAGCCTGGTGTTTTGTTTTGCTTTGCTTTGTTTTCTTTCATCATTGTTTTGCTAAATCACATTGCCATAATGAGTAAATTGCATTACAAATTAAAATTAAAAAAACCTAAAAGACATGCTGGCTAGGGCATAGAGCAGCGGGCAGAGTTAAGCAGGAGGGCGGAAGAGAATGGAAGGAACCGTTGATGAGTGACATTTTTCAATATTATTGCCATTGTCTTGCAAAGTTTCATACACACAAGCAATGAAAATGTAACAAAATAAAGAAACCCTTTTGGGGGAATTGTTGGGTTTTGGTTCATTTTGCAGGGTGTAAAACAAATTTTAAGAACTTTAGATAGTACCAGCGAAATTTTCTGTCAATTCATAAATGAAGTAATCAGCATCAACCCAAGCAATGCCTGGCAAGTTTCCTAACCTTTACTTCCTCATCATAATTTAGTTCCCTAGGGCACCTTATAGCTACGTTTTTCTTTATTAGCAAGGGACAAGCACATTCCTCAAAACAATATGAGCATTTCTGGAAACCTCAGCTTTGTCCTTAAGTGCTTTAATTATTTTAAACCTTTCCCCCTATCCCTTTTGGGGGTGGGGGCATAATGTGATATGATAAATATAAATCTCTAATGTGCATTTAAAAATAATGATCCACAACATCGGCCAGCTAATCACACAGTGAGAACCTTATACTTTTTCATCTGCTTTCAGAAAAGCAATATGACACCCCAGCTACCATCCTAATTAAGTAAATTTGCTTTAAATTAAAATGAAAAAGTTCTAGCTGAGAAAGAAAAATAGAACTGTCAGGTGATCAGTGGTAACAACAGTGAAAGGTTTCGCTTTGATGAGATGGAAATATGAATACATTTGTTTATATGTTCTAAATATTTATAAACCTGCTTTTAGATCAGCCTGTTTTTAAATCTCATGAACTTTCAGCCTTGCAGCAAAATAAAGGCTTTAAATGTTTGTGACACATATGGCAGAGTGAGTCAAGGCTACTCCCCTGGTAATTGCTAGTTCTGATTTAGGACTTTATCACAAATGGATTTTTGCATGATGTTACTCTGTGTGTGCACGTGTATGTTTGTGAGGATATGTGTATTTCTTGCTGGTCCATTCATACCATACATTAGAAAGCTAATTCACCTTCATGGGTACAAATTTTTAAGCACCAATAAAAATCAGTCATGAGGCAAAGATGAGCATTTCCTGTGCAAGCAACCCATTCCCCCTTTCTGCTCCACATAAAAATCTTAGCATTTACAACGGAAACCCAGACACATTGACTTGAATCCATATTTAGAATGGCAATTGGTAAGTTTATCACATGCCATTTCCAGACATTTCTGGGCACAGGATGAGATTGGCACAGAACAGATGAGAATGGGTGTTAACACACAGAAGAACACAGCTGATGTCACCGGGAATCCCCAAGCCATTCCCCGTCCATGCTATGACAGCCCATTTTGAAGAATGAACCATTCTTCAAAATGGGCTGCCATAGCACAGATGGGGAACGGCTTGGGGACACTCACAGGCATTGGCGGCCTTCTCTTGTGCGGTAACCATTCTCGCCGGTTTTGTACCAATCCCATCCCGTGCCCAGAATGGTCTGGAAACAGCATGCAATAAACCTACATGTTAGGGCTAATCTACATTTGCCAGAATATTCCAAATTGCCCCAGAGTACCCTTGCCCCAAATTCTACCTAAATTTCCCTCTTACCTGCTGCAGTAAAATGTGGCAATGACAGGCAGCTGCCTTTCCCCATAGCCCCTGCAAGCATTCTTGCTAAGTCATTTTGTGGGCACAAGGTGCTCTGATATCTGAGGTTCAGACCTCAGAGCAACTCATGTCCACAGAGCAACTCAGCAGGGACACTTTCAGGGGCCACGTGCGAAGGCAAGTGATTGCTATGTTTTGCTTTGGGTTTTCTGGAAAACCCAGAGCAAAAGATAAATATGTATTTATAATGTAGGACAAAGGTGGAAACCTCAAATCAGGTCCAGGCATTTCATAAAAAGCCCAGACCCAATTCACTATTTTGGGACCGCATAGTGTAAACAGCATACAACCAGTCTGTGGGGAAGTTGGGGTATATAAGTGATGTAGACAGGCCCTCAGTTATAGTCATCATCATCATATTCATTATCATATTTATTTCTATGCTTTCTTTTTCCCAGTTTGAGACTCAAAGCAGTTTACAACAGATTAAAAACCATATTGTTAAAAATCACAAAATACGAAAGTACTGTAAAATGAGAAACAATTAAAAAAAACTGAGATGGCCCTCTCCTGTGTTCCCACCAGATGTACCTGTGAGAGAGGTGGGACAGAGAGAAAGGCCTCCCCAGCAGACCTCAAGTCATGGGTTACTTCATAAGGGAAAATACAGAGTCTCAAATAACCTGACTTGAACTGTGTAGGGCTTTATTGGTCAAAAGCAGCATTTTGAAATGTGCCCATTCATGGACTGGCAGCCAATAAAGTTGTTGCAACAAGGAGTTTTGTGTTCCCTGTATCCAGCCCATTAGAAACTTTGGCTATAGTTCTTTGGACTAGCTGAAGTTTCCAAACGCTCTTCAAAGGCAGCCCTGTATTGAGTCTGTTACAGTAATCCAACTGGGATGTAACTAAGACGCAGTACAGACCTCGCAAAAGCACCATGTTGGCACCGATTTTAGGGTTAGGGACTGCGCAGCAACCGCACAGTCCCTCACCCTAATACAAGCTGGCAGCACAATAATGGTGGTATCCTGTGTACATTATCCGTGTACACGGGCACCGCCATTATGACATAACGGACGCATAGTGTCTGCACGTCGCACCATACCAGTTATGTCCCGAGTGCACCATTGGCGCACTCATGACATAACTATGGCGGCACAAAAAGAACCCAATTTTTCCAGGTTCTTTTTACTCCAGAGTGACAGTGCGTGGTTTGGGGGCTGCACCATCCCTCTGGAGTAAAAACAAGCACCGGCACACTGCGTTTCTTAACGGTCTGTAATGCACCTAAGACACGTGTCACTATGGCCAGATCTGATGCCTCATGGTAAGGGCGCCGTTGGCACACAAGATTTAACTGTGCAAATCCCACCTAGCCACTGCTGAAACCTGAACTTCTAGGTTCTGAGCTGAGTCCAGGAGCACATTCAAACTACTAATATGTGTGTTCAGGAAGAGTGTAACTGCACCTAACAGATTCCTATTCCCTGATCTGTTTTTCAACTGACCAGAGAACCTCCGCCATGTCTGAATTAAGTTTCAATTTGTTTGCCCTCATCTAGTCCATTTTCACACATACACACATACCCATATGCACAATATTCAGAGTTCCTATTGATTTCAGCAAGCCTGTAAGAGCATACGTTGTTTCTCTTGTGTGATTTGGTTTCTGTTAAGCATGTCTGGATATGGAATCTTCATTTCCTTCAAGATGTTGGATTAAACCAGTGGTTCTGCACCTTTAGCAGTCCAGAAGATTTAAACTATAACTCCCAGAATCTGACCACTGGTTATTTTGGCTGATGCTTCTGAGATCTGAAGTCTAAAACACTTTGAATGTCAAAAGTGGGAATCACTGGACTGGGTGACTTTCATTTGCTGTCAGCTGTACAAAATTGTAGTTTTATCTTCCTTGTTCTGTGCAGCCATGCTCCAAATCATCAATGTGGAAATTGTGATGAGAGTTATGGTACTTTTCCCAACCACCCTGCTGGCTACCTTTTTGGTTTCTAGTTACTCTCATGCTCTAGTAACACTGAATTTCTTTTTAATTAAGTGTGTTTCCATCTTCCTTAACACTCATTGATAACAACAGGGCACAAAAGAACATCACTTTCCACTCAGAGCAACAGATTCATACTCTATCATCTGTTCCTCAGGCATGTTTCCTGCAAAAGTGGCTTCCCAAGGTGCAAACGAGTACATGTTCTGTGCATGCTTTTAAAAAAAAAAAGTTTGAGAAGGTGCTGTTTCATTCGTGCTATTTCAACTTTTGTGCTGAGCCTGGAAACTGTCAAACTGTCTTTCCTTACCTTGATTTCATACAAAGCATTACATAAGCCTAAAGTTGCATCTGCACAGCAGAGTTAATGCAGTTTGGCACCGCTTTAACTGCCATGCATCAGTGCTGTGGAATCCTGGGATATGTAGGTAGGTTGTTGTGGCACCAAAGCTCTCTGACAGAGAAGGCTAAATATCTCGCAAAACTACACTTGCTGCTCCAAACTGAACAAACTGCAATGTTATAAAATGGAATTATGCCCATGGCATTGACATGCATGTCTACTGCAAAAGTCTTAAGTCATGTTCACTAAATCAGTGAGAAATACATTATATTCCAATGCAAGCATGCCACATTTGAAGTGAAACTGAGATCAAGAGATTCAGCCATCCCTGATATCAACTCAGTTCCTGAGCCAATATGCACTTGATGACTGAGACTATTTTTTTCCCTTAGCATGATGAATTCAATACAAAGTGGTCCCTCTGCTCCCCTCAGAACCATTTGTATGAATGCATCAATAGGCCCTTATGTGGGAAGCAAGGCTGGCCTCCTCTTTGCTTGCCTTTTGTCGGCAAGCAAAAACAGCTCTATTCAGGCATGGGTTTGATTTTATTTTGTGAGCCTCCTTGGGTCCTTTCAGGGAGAAAGGCAGGATAGAAATCAAATAAATAAATAAGAAGAAACTTTCAAAAAAAAATCATATGATAGGTTTGCCCCATGATAGGTCACCATAACTAAGAAACAACTTGAAGGTATACAACAACAACTGTAATGTTTCTTTTACTTTTTTCATTATTTTTATTAATGTATTTATTTTTACAGATATGTTTATACAGTGGGCCCTTGTTATCCACTGGGGTTTGGTTCTAAGAATCCCTGTGGATAATAAAATCTGTGGATACTCAGGTCCCATTAAATATAATGGAAAAGAAAAATGGTGTCTCTAATATAAAATGAAAAATCAAGATTTGCCATATGGAATTTATACTTTTTTTGAATATTTTTAACCCGTGGATGCTTGAATCCGTGGATAAAAAAATCTGTGGATAAGGAGGGTCGACTGTACAGTGGAAGAGAATTTTTTCTGTCTGTGTTTCTTTTCTGGCCATTATTATTATTTGTTTCATTTCATGATTGTTACTGACAATAATTTTGTTGGGAGGGTGTTAAAAAAGGATTCACACTGGGTGTCAAATATGCTAGGTACACCACTCCACATAGAACTTCCTTGTTCGTCCTGGGTATAGTGTTCATTCAGGGTATAGTGATCACAAAGTAGCTGGAACAAAGGAGTTATTTTTGCAGCTACAGTATATAGTTGTGAGTTAATCTCTTCTGTAATGCAAAGTTTGGGGATGGGATGGGTAAGGCTTAAATGGGCATTTCTCTGGATGTTAAAATATTCAACAGAGTTCGTCTTGAAATACCTTCAGCTGCAGCAGTCCACTTACTGAACTTGAGGTATACGGCTGACTCCTATACTGAGGAGCACTGGTATTCAGTATACTACTGTTTCATCCCTGGCTGTAAGGCAGTATGTGCTGCTTTCCCCTTAAAACTCTAGTTGTCTTCCACTTTTCAGCATCAAGCTAAAGGTGTCCTTTATCAAGCTCTGACAGGTCTAGGTCCAGAAAGATCTTCACTACAGATCTCCTGACTTCATATTGAATGGCAGCGTTTGAACAAATCTGCAGGCTCTATTAATATCAACAGGAATACATGCTGTGTCTCAGCTTATGAACAAACCTGACCTGTGGTAAAATCACAAAGGAGTAGCTGTTGGTTCCTGGAAAGTTTGATGGAGAAACTGAACTTTGCTCTCCCAGGTGTTTTGGCTCTACTCCCTTCCTATTCAGTAGATAATCTTTCCTGAAATTCTTGACAGATGACCTCAGCTTTGGCATATATAATACAGAGAGTGGAGCAAGGGCAAAATGATTTTTAACACAGTGGCCTTAAAGGCAACACAGCTGAATGTCTAGAACTGCTTATTCCTTAATCAGTGAGGAATACTGTAGTTCCTGGCTGGCTGGTAAACTATGTTTAATTCTTTTTAAAAAGAGACCCAAGATGGCCTCTAGCGAGGTTAAAACAAATGGTTTTTTAATCAAAATCCAGTTAAATTATCTTTCATGTAAAAGGGCTCATAATTTAAAACATAAAATTATTTGAAAGACATTAATGGAAGTTTAAAATGAAGCATGCCTTTTCTTCCATTAAAAGCCCTTTTGAATGACATGTTAATAGTCAAATGTCTCTTTAAATACAACCGGCCCTCCATATCCACCTACTTTTTCCCCACAGATTCAAGCATGCACAGCTTGATTTTGGGATACCTTTTTATTATGTCACTTAATGGGACTTGAGCATCTACAGATTTTGGTATCCACAGGAGGTCCTGGAACCAAATGTTAATGGATATCAAAGGCCCATTGTAAAAAGGTTTTCACCTGCCAGCAAAAGGAGAACAGAAAAACATATGTGTATGAAATATTCTTGGGTACCTAACTACAGCTGTCTAAGGAACCTAAATTGGATTACTAAGGGCCAAAATATGAATTATAGGCCGAGGTCCTATATATCCTTCCTTAGCACAGTATAACCATCAGTCAGCAGAGTTGCATTCTGTTTCCAGTGCACAATTCTGCTATTAGATAGCAACGTAGCAATGAATATGTATTGGTAGTATTCTCATGCTATTCAGTGACATTTGATACACACCCACATGCACAACAGTTCTTCATATAAAACTCCATTTCCATCCCCATGGATGAAATTCATTCTGTGCCAGCAGTGCAATTTATACCTGCATATGTCTCTAAGAGGATGCTGGCCAAATTCTCTTGTCTTTTGAATAAGCAGCAGTGGCAAGAGGATTCAGCTTTCTTAGGAAGAATGATAGAGAGGGAGTGGGATCAGTCATGATCTCTCCCACCCTTTGCCCCACTCAAAATAATCGCAGCTACTCTACCACCCATTTCATCTCCTCTACAAAGTATTATTTTCCCTGTTCCTCTGTAGGGTAAGGGCTTAGCATGGGATTTAGTCTTTTCACATTTTTTCTTGTCCTCCAGTTTTGCATATTTTTCTCTTTCTCTTTTTCTCTCTTGCAGAGGGGCGTCTTCAAAAAGTAGGGGGATTTGGAATTTTATTTGCTCCCAAAATACATTTTACCCAAAATACATTTTTGTGTCAGTGGAATGCACAAAACAATATATTTTTCACAATATACAATTCTTTGGGCAGATTTTGACAAAGTGAGAAATAATTAGAAACTGCACAGAAACTCTGGCCATCTTGCCCAATAGGAAGGAAACTTTCATCTTGTTTTTGAGACTAAAATAAGCAAAGATTTCCATCCCTAGCATCTCTTCTTCCAATGAAAGTCACTGTCTCCTGTCTTCACTTTTCATTTTTTTAAAAATAATGCATTGGAAAAGTGTTGCATGAAACTAGATGCCATCTTTCATCTAGTTGTATCTTTAATCTATGCTGGATTGTGGCTTTCATTAGAATGTTACAGTTTACATGTGATGATAACCTCATCTGTATGCACAGACTTGGTTTGTTTCATTGTTGATTAATAAGTGGAATAGAAAGGAGACCATGTGCAAGTCTTGTGTACAAGATAGAAAATGGTGCCTCACTTCATATTTCCTGTACTTTCTTCAGTCTCAAGGACAAATTCCTCCCACCCAAGATTTCCATGGCAAGCATATCTTGTTTATGTGTTTCAAAACAATGAATATTTAAGTCCAAATAGATACCACTGGTTTGGGGTGAACTTAAAAATCAATATTTTCTGCCTACTCATCTATTACATAAATTGTCTCTGATCCCTGCACATTCTCCAATATCTACTGGTGATTATCAGTATCAACCAGGCAATGTGCAAAATCTATTGATTCCACAGTCAATTGGTGCTTGTTCTCTGTGCCTTAATGTGAATGCTCATAACTGCTGGTATCTCCGCAAATTACAGTAATATATACATCAGACAACCATTGATGTCTGAGTAGTTTGGATTGGGCCAAGACACCTAGAGGTAATTTCTTCTTTATTGGGACATCAAGAAAACAGAGATCATACAAGCTTTTCAAACACAGTTGTTCTTCTATTGCTAGATAGCAGAGCTTAGAAAAGTTTTTTTAATGATTATAACTCCTAAAATCTCTCAGGCAGCTTAGCCATTAAACCGTGCTTCCAGGGTTTAAGAAAAAAATCCAAGCTTTGTTAGAGGACATTTTTTTTACAAATAAACTCCTCCTATGATTTGCGGCAGCACGTATTATACAAGGGTTCAAGAGATCTAAAGGGCACAAATGTTAAACTATACCATGTGTGGGTATGCATTACACTTCGCTATCTTCTTTTAGCAACATCAGCATTTCCCAAGCTATGTCATGGTATATAATATTGGTTGGTAATTTTTACAGATTCGAAATGTGGCGGCCAATCTCTGCGTGGACAGTAAACATGGAGGCACAGGGACTGAACTCAGGCTGGATATATGCGTCAAGGATGGCTCTGAAAGGACATGGTCACATGAGCAGGTATTTTGCCAGAGAGATCTCTTCCTCCATTTTTTTTTTCTAGATTTGAAGGGACCTTCTCAAACGATTCTCTTTAGTAGATGCTCACATATATAATTTATTCTGTATTGAATTACCAGGGGCCCTTTCATACTACACAGTCATAACACACTGATTCCACTGTAACTGTCAGGGATCCATCCTATGGAATCCTGGGATGTACAAATTAGTGAGAGTTATTTAGAATTCTCAGCCAGAGAGCTCTAGTGTCTCACCAAACTACATCCCCCAGGATTCCATAGTATGCAGTCATGTCAGTTAAAGTGGAATCATAGCGCTTTAATTGTGTAGTGTTTCAGGGCTCCATGAAGGCAATAAGATTGGTCCTTTAAACAGAGCTAGATGAAAGAGCTTGGAAAAGTTGCTTTTTTTGGAACACAACTCTTCACTTCTGGAAATTTTGGTTCACAAACATAACATTTTTAATCTTCATCTGTCCCTTTACCACTACCACAACCTTGCTCCATACATACATGATCTTTGTCTAGGTGAAAACATCCATTTGTCTTGCTCAAATATTCTTGTTTTAGTGTAAATAAATGAACCAGGGAGCCACATGTTGCATGGAACAGCCCTTAATCACCTGTAGACTAAGATGCTTTCTATATCTTATTAACAGATACGATAACAATATAACAGTATGTAGATGGGTGGCTCAAGTGGTTAAGATGCTGACTCTGTTGACTGCAAGATCAGCAGGTTGGCAGTTCGAGGCCCAGGTGCCGTGTGGTGGGGTGAGCTCCCATTACAGTCGGCCCTTCTTATACACGGATTTTTTATACATGGATTTAAGCATACACGGTTTGAAAATGTTCCAAAAAAGTATACATTTACCTTGATGTTCCATTTTTTATTAGGGACACCATTTTGCTATGTCATTATACTTAATGGGACTTGAGCATACACAGATTTTGTTATACACGGGGGACCTTGGAACCAAACCCCAGCGTATAACAAGGATCCACTGCACTAGTCCCAGCTTCTGCCAACCTAGCAGTTCAAAAGCATGCAAATGCAAGAAAATAAATAGGTAGCATTTCGGTGGGAAGGTAAACAGTGTTCTGTGCAGTCATGCTGGCCACAGGGCCACAGAGTCGTCTTCGACAATGCTGGCTCTTCGGCTTAGTAATGGAGATGAGCACCACTCTTTGTGGTCGGACACGACTTGACAACTTTGTCAACAGGGAATACCTTTACCTTTATGTGTAATAGTAATGTTGCAGGAACAATAGTAATGTTGAATGGAGACAAAATAGATTGCTGTAATGAATGGCTCATTCCTCTTTTAATGACAGTCAAACCTAGGGAAAATTAGACTACTGACTCCCCTCCCCCTTTTTTTTTCTTTCTTTTGTTCATAGAAATGAAAGAACACTGCGTACAGGTGACTAGGGCCTGTACTACAATTAGGCATTGTTTTGATGGGAGTTGTAGTCCATCACACTTGGAGAGCAGCAAGTTGGAAGAGGTAGTTCTAAAGCAGCCATAGTGTAAATATCTTTGACTAAGACCAAGTGAAATGTCACAGAGAACTGGACAAACTTTCCCATTCTCCAGATATGCTATTGAAAAGAGGGAGAGGGTAATGAAACTTCAAAATGTTGCCCCGAACCATCTTTTGCTGTCCATACCCCCTTCTACCAATTTATTTTTATTGTATCCTGAAGAGAACTGGAGAACACTGAGGATTGTATCCCACTTGGTGAAATTTTAGTAGATTCTGTAAAAGATATTTCTTACAATTGTATTTGAATAGTCCTTCTCTTCCTTCTCCTCCTGCTGCTGCCGCCTACTACTGATAAGCTTCAGTTTCCTTGGCCACACTGCAGAAATAATCCAGTTTGACACCACTTTAACTGCCATGGCTCAGTGCTATGGAACTCTGGGGATTGTCATTTTGTGAAACATTTAGCCTTTTCTGTCAGAAATCTCTGGTGCCACAACAAACTACAGATCCCAGAATTCCATAGCATTGAGCCATGACAATTAAAGTGGTGTCAAAACAAATTATTTTTGTAGTGCAGAATGCAGCCTTTGTTTTTCCTCGTGGACTTATGTGTATGAATGGATTACCTGCAATCTCTATTTGAAATCTGTAGTTCCCCACATTATCAGCAGAGGGCAGCACCAGACAAGAAGAGCTCCATGCTGGACCTTAAGCAAGAAAGTTAATGAAAGTTAATGTGTGGAGGAGATTTTCAAATTCAAGAGCCACTATAGATGGGATAACAACATTACAATTAAAAATAATATGAAGTGGATAATTCAGCAAAAATATTATTGACTGGGTTGTTTTGTTTTGTTTGTAGAAGTGATTTCCAAGGTCATGCAGAAGAAACTCTGCTGCTCTGCCTTTTTGCCTAAAATAATGCAAATATATTCTGACATGTAAATTCAGCAAGAGCATGTCAGTGTTTTAAAAATTAAATGCAAATTAAGCTTTCATGATTTTACACATCTGCTATGATAATTTGTGGGTGTACCAAATGCTTTCTCTTTATGATTTTCACAGGTAGTTCTTTTGAAGCTTGAAAAGTTTTCCAGTCTTTTTTTTTTTAAAAAAAAAATACCTATGAGAATGTTAACTCTTTTTTTTAACCTGTTCAGAATCTTCAAAAAGATACTTTTAAAAATTTTTACAGCTTTCAAAATTTCCAGTCAGCAGAGTCAGTGGGGAGATTCTTGCAACTGAAGTCTGGAAAAGTACCTCTTCCAAGCTACCTGCCACCACCACTCTCCCCAAATCCTGTTGTTATATGGACGTCATTTTCAGGGATCATACAGTCAGCCCTCTGTATCCACAGATTCTTTATCTACGGATTCAACTATTCAAAGTTTGAAAGCATTTTTTAAAAATATATAAATTCCAAAAAGCAAACCATGATTTTGCCCTTTCATATAAGGGACACCATTTTACTATGCCATTGTATCTAATGGGACTTGAGTATCCACAGACTTTGGTATCCAGTGGGGAAGGGCTCTGGAACCAAATCCCAGCAGATACCAAGGGCCACTGTATATGTAAAAGAATATTTGTCAGAACTTCCATCAAATTTAGTTGTATGATGATATTACTGGGGGGGGGGGGAATTGCCCAAATGAAGGTAATGTTTTCTGCAGGAAAGGATGAGTTATCTAAGATAATCATGGACTTTGTATTGAATAATATGTCATCATGATAAATAACCAGTCACCCAGGCTGGTCCAAGACGTCTTTCTCTCTGAGGAAGAAGAAGAAAATTAGAAACACAATCCCTAAATCAAGGCATACAATGGCCAAGCATAGTCATTTGGACACTTGTGACAGAAAATCCCACCTGTGACTCTCCCTGCAAGTTGAACTACAATAATAAATTTTAAAATTGCTGCTTATTCATGGACTTCAGCTGCTCTAGACTAACTAGAGCCAACCCTAACCAGTCAGATTTAGTTACATATATCTTGACTTTACTTAGTTTTGTGGTTCAGTGGAAAGCAGAATCTGAAATTCCCAAATCCCAATGCAAAACACTTACCACTAACACTGGTGTTCAATATGCATTTTAATGTTGGGGGGGGGGAGTTAGCTGCAAATTGCATAACAAAATTCAGAGGAATGCAATATCTGAACATCACAACTACATTCGAGTCCATATATCACTCTAGAATGCTAAATAGGTTAGTTAACTTAAAAATACAGACCAAATGTAATTCTCCAACATCCCTACCAAACCAATGTGCTTTAAACTTTAAAATATAGACTGTGAGGGAAAATGTATTATGCAGAGAAATTTCTTGCAAAAGATAATATCAGCAGCTTTAGCTCAGAAAGCTTTTGTGTCATCATTTTTAATAGAGGCTGATCACAAAATAAAATTAAATGTCGAAGATGTCAGTTCACATCCACTGAGCTGGATTCTGAAGTAATATGTTTCATATCTCAAACTCAAACCAAATATTATAAGACCAATTTAAGAGTGTACATTTGAATCCAGAAAATTTAGTACTTTTAAATAATTATTTTAAATCATTTTTAAATTAAGTACATCTCTATACTGCTTATCGGTGAACTGACTGTTTTTCAGGTGCTCTTTACCCATATGTACAAAGCATAGCTTGGAGGTGCTACCTTTTTTTAACTAAGGAGTTAGGGATAAGTCTACTACAGCAATGGAAGTTAGCCAAGGACAACGTGTTATATTGTGAGGAGGAGAGAGAAACTAGGACATTTTAAAAGCAGCTGAAAAAGTAGAACAACAGAGGATTAATCAGGACTGTGCCTGCCAAATCGGGACAGCTGGAGGATATGCAACAGTTTATCAGTAAAAACAGATAACAGATTTAAAGGCTTGGCGAATAATGTGGCGTTTCCTGAGAAAAGAATGAAGACTTCATGCCAGGGTACATTTCTAGAAAGAGATTCTCATGGTGTCCTGAAAAGATTGACTCTGAATTGGTGGCGAATTATGCCATAATAAATTGTCCTTAAACTATCTGAGTCTCAAGCCCTATGGGACCATCAAGTCATGTTTGGAAACAGATAGACACTGAAACGTGATGTGTTTTATTTGATGCATCCTGGACTCTTTCACTCTAAACAGCACTAAGATGTTACTTTAACTTCTGTGGGTCCCTCCTGTGGAACTGTGGGATTTGATGTTTAGGCAGGGATATTTAGAATTCTCAGTCAGAGAGATTTAGTGTCTCTACAGACTACAAACCCCAGGATTCTGTAGGATGCAACTATGGCAGTTAAATTGGAATTAAAGTGCTATAGTGTATAGTGCCATGTTGGCAAACCTGTGGCACGCATTTCCTCTCTGGCACACAGTGCCATCCCCAAGGGCACGTGGAAGTCAAGGGTAATAGGGGTGGGGGATGCATGCTTGGCCCAGTTACTTGTTGCGGCTCAGTTTTTCCTGGGAGAACCAGGCCACGACAAGAAGGGGCAGGGAGATGTGCATGGCTGGCCTGGCTCCTTGCTGTGGCCCAGTTCTCTCAGGGAAAACCAAGCCACAACAATGAGCTGGGCTATGTGAGGCCTTCTGGGTGGAAGTATTGTTCCTTCCGACCAAAAGGCCCACCCCTTGCTATGGGATTCTGGGAACTGTACTTTTGTAGTTTTCCATCTGGCTGTCTCCACAGCCGCTTGCTTTGGCCATACTCATCGCCCTCCATGCCACACATGGGCTGCTCCAGCTCAGGCTCCTCAAGGGGCTGAGAAGGGGATGCTACCAACCCTAACACTGCCAAGCAGGAACTCCTGGTGCGGGATGTTATCTGCCATCTGAACCACCCTGCTTCCCTCAGGCACAGGAGCTCCTTTGCCACTGTGGAGGCCCGGGAGGGAAAGGGGACATCAGAGGGAATGCACTCCCTCTCTGCTTCCCTTGCTGGCCCTTGCTCTCTTTTTGAGGTGAAGGGGATTCACCAAGGAATGTCCAAGGTGCTGCTGACTTGGGCAGCTCCAGAATGTGCCAAGGACAGCAGGAGGGAGAGGCCAAAGACACTAAGAACTTTACAGAAACGGGAGCTGCCGCATAGACCGATGACAACACAACCCCCTTCTCGCTTATTCCAGGTCTCCCAGTGGGTTTCATGGTGTTTATTCAGAGGGGATTTTTGCTCTTGCCTTCCTCTGAGGCTGAGACAGTGTGACTTGCCCAAGATCTCTCAATGAGTTTCATGCCATTTGTTTAGAGGGGATTTTTGCAATTGCTTTCCTCTAAGGCTGATAGAGTGTCACTTGCCCAAGGCCTCCCAGTGGGTTTCATGGCCAAGTGAATTTCTTCAGAGGAGGTTTGCCATTGCCTTCCTCTGAGGCTGAGACAGTGTGACTTGCCCAAAATGTTCCAGTGGGTTTCATTGCTGAACTCAACCCGCTGGCTCTCTTGTTATTGTGCTGTGCCTTCTGTGCTTTATTATACTTGTTGTTGTTGTTGTTGTTGTGTGCCTCCAAGTCATTTCCAACTTATGGGCCCAGAGCACCCTCCCTCCCTTCTGAGCACTGGTTCCTGGAAACCCTAAGCTAAAACTATCAGGAGGCAAGCCAGAAGCTTCATCATAGGAGGATTTCTATTGCCAACTTCTAAGGCTGAGAGAATGTGGCTCGTGTGTATGGTGTCTTCAAGTCATTTCTGACTTACGATGACCCTAAGGTGAAACTATCATAGAGTTTCCTTGGCAAGTTTCATCAGTGCCTGAGGCTGAGAGAGTGTCCCTTGGGTTTTTACCCCAGAGGTCCTGATCCTAGAAGTCTCGCCCCCAAAAGTCCCACCCCTGGCACCCGGTGACACCCAGTACAGGAAAGCCACTGAGTTTGGGCATTCAGTCTCTAAAAGGTTTGCAGACTGCTTAGTGTGATATGAAGCTGCTATATAAATGGAGCTGCTATTGCTATTGCTATCACTGGTAAAGTGTGAAAAGGCCTCAGGTCAACAGCCTTGAAGCAGAATTTGTATCAAGTGAAGTTAATCTTCAAAGGCAATCCTATCTGCAACAGATTGCAATAGTTTCGTCTAGAGATTGGATAACAGTAGCTGGGCTCTATGCCTTGAGAAATCAGCAGAGGTTTCCCTGTAAATGACATGCCATTCTTATTCTAAAGAAACTTTGACATGAAATAATTCACTCCTGGGACATGTCTAGTTTTGAGACTAAGAATTTGTCGAACATCAGATTGCTTGTTTTGTGGATTCTGACAGCAGAGTTCTAATATCTTTGTTCCTCTGTGTGCCATCAGGAAGGCTCACAGGCTGAAGAAAGGACTGGCCTGAACTTCCCATCAAAAACCACAACCTTCCCTATAAAACACCCAGAGAATATGCTGGTGTTCACAACCCAAGCCAGAATAGTTGATCCAGGAAACAAAGAAATGCCCTGCAATGGCTTCATGCAGCATTGCTATAGGCTTAGTTCCTCATTCTGAGAAACTCATCCAAGTGAATAACCACACAGATTCTGCTGCCAAGCCTACTCTTATCATTTACACGTAGAACCTTAATAATTAAGACAAACCTAGACCATTACTTCTATGATTTGTCAGACCTCTTGATCTTCACCAAAAGTCTGATTCTATCTGGATCAAGTTAAGCACATCAGGACATAGGTGCCAAGAATGGGCCCTAACTGTGGCCTGTTTTGGAGTTTGGACAAGATCTGGTTTTGTTCAGGAAAATGGATTTGGCCAAACCAAATCTTGGGAGAAAAAAAAACTTTTTGGAAGAAAAAAAAAAAAAAAAAAGTAGGCCATACTGTACTCTTGCTAGCTGGAGGATTCTGATGACTGTAGTCCAAAAAACAACTTTCCCAAACTCTCCAAGCTATATTCACAGTATGATGGCAGAGAATAATCTGTTGTTGTTGTTGTTTTGGCTCTTGAGATCAGGAGTTGATTAAACTTGGGGCTATTTCACATCTAACCTTTTTTTTATTTTGTGTAAGCACAACCTGTATTCATAAAACTGAAATTTGTAGACTGTGTGATCATATTTCATGAGGAACATATCAAGCCGGTATATACACCGAAGAGATAATATTGACCCAAGTTCCCTGCTGTGTGTGCTTATGGCTAATTGGTGATGTGTGAAGCAACTGTCATTAGACAGATAGCATTAGCCCTAGGACCTTTCTTCTCAGGACTACCTGCAGGGAAGCAATGAGATGAGTCCTTCTAAATTGTGATGCTGTAATCCATGGTACAGCTAAATGAGGAAAAAAAGAAACAGTGCCTGGGCTGGCCCTGCCATTGGACAAAGTCATCTCAGGTGGCAGATGCTAGCTCTGGAGCAGGAGGCTGGAGTAAGTTTACAGTTTGTTCTCCACTGGAGGACAGAACTATATGTTCTAGGGAACATACCCTGTATTACATAAGCTAGCCTACAGCCCTTGGGTTTAGTGAAAGATGCTTTCAGTGAGATTCAGCTGCCAGTCCAGTCAGATTCTGCAGGTGGATTAGTCTTATCTTTTGCCTGAGACAGCAAAATGGCTTGGGCTGGCTCTGAACAGTAGTATAGCTGAATTCAGTCTACACTAGGTTTCAACCTTGTCCTAAAATCCTTCTTTTAAGTGCAGGAAGCAACTCTACAATGGAAAGATGAAAAAACATGCTGTTCTCCACTCAGCTGAGTCTCATACTACTTAGATCACGTTAAGCACAAGACATAGGTTTATTATTCTGTTGCATCTTGGATACTAATGCCCAGTGCATTCTGGAGATTCATGCCCCTCTTCAGCCAGGTGGTGTCTGCACAAGCCTTTTGATGGGATTCATCGTGGCTCCTGTCCAATGCTGTCTCAGCGGGGCATTCTTAAGCTATCTGCCATCCCCAAAGCACTGCTGCCAGCTCTTTGTAGCAGTATAATTTTTACCTTCAGTGTCAAAGAAGAAATCGTGCAAGAACTGAATGAGAACTGGAAAGGCCTGCTGCTCTCTTCAGGCTCATATGCTGCTGGTTTCCCCTGCTGCAGACATGATAAACAACCTCAGCAGGTTCTGTCGAGCTGACTTCTCTGCTGCCAATATTTTTTTTAAAAAATGAGAAAATAACCCCAGCATTCATAAAGTGAGGTTTGGTTGGTTCAAGATAAAATTAAGCCTGTCTTTCACAGCATGATGGAATAACAGAAAAAGGCATGATATTCAGGCAAATGCTGTACATACAGAGCAATACTTTGCCAGAGGGGAAATGAGAGGAAACCTTTCTAGCTGTGTACAGAGAAAGAGGAGGAGGGAGTTTTGTTAACATGCTTCTTAAGAGCAATGGAAGCAATTGCTACAGATGGGGTACAAAGGTCGTTTGCTGATACCATGAATTGAGAGCTAGGAAAATGTGGCATCCTGCCAACAAAAGCACTATCTTCAGTCCATGCCACACGAGTCATGCCATGCCTACACATTTGGTGCACTATACTCTGGCTCTCTGCAAAGGATTATGAAGTTATAATAGAGATTGCCTGACAGGGATGTAATGGTAAATTAAGGAGGACAGGCATATGTCATGATAGTTGTAGAATCATAGAGTTGGAAGAGACTTCAAGGGCCATTGAATCCAACCCCCTGCCAAGCAGGAACACCAGTTGACACACACACACACCCAACAGATAGCCATCCAGCCCCAAAGTAAGGAGACTCCACCACATTCCAAGGCAGTATAGGATATTGTCAAACAGCTTTGACGATTAGGAAATTCCTCCTGAGATTTAGATGGAATCGCTTTTCCTGTAGATTGAATCCATTACTCCTTGTCCTATCCAGGGCTGTGGAAAACAAGCCTGTTCCCTCTTCAATATGATATCTCTTCAGATATTTAAACATGACTATCATGCCCCATCTGAAAACTTCTTTTCATCAGGCTAAACATTCCCAGCTCCCTAAGTTGTTCCTCATAAGGCATAGCTTCTAGACCTTTCACCATTTTGGTTGCCCTTCTCTAGACATGTTCCAGCTTGTTAACATCCATCCTGAATTAAGGTGCCAGAACTGGACACAATATTTAAGATGAGAATTGGCCAAAGCAGAATACAAACATGACCCCAAGGAGAACCCAGAAATATAGGCCTGTTACAGACTGCCAAAATAAAGCTGCTTCAGGTCTCTTTGGAGGTATGCTATTTAAATGATGCATGCATCCTAAGAATCTGGAAGCTGCACCAAAGCTGCACTCCAGTGCTTAGGAATGGAGTGTGGCTTTGGTGCGACCTCCGGACTCGTAGGACCCATGCATCATTTAAACAGCATACCTCCAAAGAGACCTGAAGCAGCTTTATTTTGGCAGTCTGTAACAGGCCTTAGGCAGCTGTGTTGATCCATACCAACAAACTAGTTTTTATCTACACCTGAGGTAGACTTTGTGCAAAGCAAATGGGTCTAAATAGCCTATTCAGGACAAACACACTAAAAATTCATAGAAATGGGGCTGGAAGGGATTTAAAATGTGATCTAATAGAACTCCTTGCCATGCAAGAATGCACAAATAAAACCATACCCTCAACAATTCATAAGCAACATCTGGTCAAGGTGGCAAAACATATATTAATAAGAAGGAATAGATAATGTAGTAGAGGCTACAGCAGTTTGCTTTTGTGTGAGCTTATTGGGGAGCGCAAGAAACATTGTGAGCCTTTGTAAACATAGTGAATTGCCTCTCCCTTTGTTGCTGTGTTGTGCCTTCAGGTCAACTCAAATTTATGGCAACCCTATCCTATCCTATGGTTTTCTTGGCAAGATTTATTCAGAGGGAGTTTGCCATTGCTTTCCTTTAAGGCTGAGATAGTGTAACTTGCTCAAAGTTCTCCAATGGGTTTCTACGGCTGGGCTCAGATTCATATCCTGGTCTCCCAAAGTAGTAGTCCAACATTCAAACATTTAAACCACACTGGCTCTCCCCTAAATCTTTCTAAGTGCTGAAAGAGATATAACAATAAAGGAGTTTGTTGTTTGGAGAGGGAATGACATGTGGAATTATTTTTGGTAGAAATTAAAATTCAGCATCAGCAGACTTCTGCCATTTGTCTTTTTCATTTTGAGTTTTGTGATGCATCCTAGTGAAAGGTCTGATTGAGTCAGATGCTGTCAAACCCCCCCCCCCCAAAAAAAAACACCTCTGTGATCACTCAGACAACCATAGGAAAGGCTCTAATGAGCTGTGATGGAGTCTGTAGCAACAGACAGAAGGTGCACTAAGTGAGTTTTTTAGCTGTGGTTTGGGGAGGGAAGTGACAAAAGAGAGAAATTAAACTGACAATTCATAGCCTGGAGAGGTCCCAGCGCAATTTAGAGGAGCAGGTTGAGTGAATCTCAGCAATGAGCTGCATATTCCAAACCAAGGAATCTGTAGTTTACACATGGAAACCTCAAAGAGAAGGAGTACAGAGAGACAGAAGTAATTACCAAGCTACGTGTGTGTGTGTGTGTGTGTGTGTGTGTGTGTGTCTTCAAGTCACCTGTCAACTTATGATGACCCCATGAATTTTTCATAGGGTTTTCTGAGGTAAGGAATACTGAGAAGTGGCTTTGCCAGTTCTTTCCTCTGTAATGTAGCCTACAGCACCTAGTATTCATTGGCCGTCTACTGCTCTTAACTCTCAGGTTCTCTGGGAAGAATCTCTAAGTTGCAATCTAAGAAAACCAGACTGGTATCGACTTCCCAGAGGATGTTTTCTGTTGCCACTCCAAAAATTTGGAATGTCCTGCCGGAGGAGATCCACCACATAACATTTTTAGAGGCCTTTAAGAAGGCAATAAAAACGGATCTCTTCTGACAGGCCTTCCCTAACTGACCTCCTCGGAATGTTTACTCTCCAGTTGCATAGCCGTTCCCACCGGACTGTGATCATGATTGATTTTATTGGGAGCATTTTATTGGGAATTGTTGTTTTAACATCATTTTAGAGTGGGAGAAGGTTTTAGGGTGTTTTTGCTATGTTTTTACTTGTGACTTGCTGTGTAGCATTTTTATTGTTCTTTTGTTGTTACCCCCCTTGATCCAATACAGGGAGAGGTGGGATACAAATAAATATCGATCCAATACAGGGAGAGGCGGGATACAAATTATTATTATTATTATTATTATTATTATTATTATTCAATGTGTTTGTGTGTGTGCACATATGCCTTCAATTCACCTGTCAACTTATGGTGGACCCTGCTCAGTTTCCAAGATCTGACACGATCTGGTGCCTTTAGAGTATTTAGATCCCCCTTTTATGCATTTGTCCTGCACACTGTCAGATGACTCAATTTCTAAAAGACTCTGGATGTTTCATTTTTCATTTTAAATATCTCCACATTCCATTTAAAGTGTGAGACAGAAATAACTCAGTTTAGCATTTTAAGTAATCCTGAACAAAGGCGAGCTCGCTTATGTATGTCCTCAATTCCTGTGAGAGCAGACACTCTAAATCAAATATCAAGCAGGCCTTTCTATTTGAAAATCTTGCCTAAGTATAGACACTGCAAAGCTTATCAATGGGATTTATGTTAGTTGTAACTAACAAGTCTCATTCATTTCAATGGCTCCTCTCCAGGAAGTCATAAGACTGGATTTAGCCTAACATGATTATCACCACCACCACCAATATTATTATGAGTACTATAACTACACTGTGAGTCATCCTTTGGCAAGAATCTTGTTGGTGACATACACAGGCGTAAGTTGTGCTATGTATATAGAGTGGGGAGATTTGAACAATGCAATAAGAGTTGTATCTAGATGATGGTGAAGATAACAGATTTCAGTATATGGGACCATTACACATTTGGTAGCACTTTAACACTCAGAGATCAGTATGCAAATGTGCTTGAGCATTGCTTTACATTATGACATCCCTGAGGATTGCCCACATAACTCTACTAGTGGGTTTTAAAATATAGCTATGTTAGTCTGTAGAATTAATATGTATAGAGACAGACAAACATCTAATTGGAGATAGCATAAGCTTTCATAGACTTTAGTCTACTTCTTCAGATGCTTATGGTGGAATGGAAGTCAGGGACAGACAGGAGTGCTAGTGGATGTTTATGCTACATGTAGTATCTTAGACAGACAAACATCTAATTGGAGATAGCCTTTCTGCTTGCTGGCAGATGACGGCTTCCATGTTAGTGGCGAATTTGCTGATCTGGGTTTCAATCCAAACTGTAAAGGAGCTATTCTGAACCCTACCCCACCCCGTAATTTCAGAATCTTGGACGGCCGCTTTAAAGTTCAGTCTACGATCTGAAGCAGATTCACCACTAGCATGAAAACCACTAACAACCACTGCTACCTGGCAGCTATGAGCCTGAGGTACCAAAAAAAAAAAAAAAAAGATGCTGAGAAACAGCACAATCTGTGTTATAGCACCTGCTCTGGACCCATGAAACTAACCTGCTGCCCTGTGGTGAAACAGAGGGTGCTTTCCTCTTGTTCTCAGTACTGAAGTAAGGTTTCCCTGTCTGGCAGGTTGGTTTCTGGACACAGAATGGGATAGAAAGGAGTATCATCTAGTCCATCTCATCATGGAAGATTATCACACTGCCTTTCCTGCCAACCTGGGCATGGGCTGAAACCTTTTTAAAATGGATTTTATCACATGCCTACATGCCCAGTCCAGAGGCATCCCGTACCTGATCATTGCACCCTATACTCGATCTGGACTTCTCTGGCACTTTTTGTAAAAGGGACTTTCCCATTCTTTTTTAAAGCACGGAAGAAGACTGGATAGGGTACAGGATGCCATGATTGGGTACAGGATGCATCCGGACTGGGCATGGAGGCATGTGATAAAATTCATTTTTAAAAGATTTCAGCTGGCGGCCATGTCAGCAGGAAAGGCAGTGCGATAATCTGGTTCACCTCAGGGAGAAAAATCTCTTCAGCCAGCCCTTCTTCAGCTGTTATGTGTATCAGATTGTGGGGAATTAATTTATTTTTTACTACAACTTCCAGAATATTACAGTCAGTGGTGTATTATTTTTTAATTGTGCCTAGTAACAGACTGGTAGCCAATGGAGTTGTTGCAACAAGGGAGTTGTATGCTCCCTGTAGCCAGCTCCAGTTAACAGCCTGGCTGCAGCTCTTTAGACCAGCTGAAGTTTCTGAGCACTTTTCAAAGGCAGCCCCACATAGAATGCATTACAGTGATCCAGGAAGGATGTAACCAAGGCATGTACCACTGTGGCCAGATCTGAACTCTCCAGGAACAGGCCCAGCTAGCACACAAGTTTTACCTGTGCAAAAGCACTCCTGGTCACCGCTGATACTTGGGCTTCCAGACTCAGTGTTGAATCCAGAAGTACCTCCAAACTACAAACCCGAGTTTTCAGGGAGAGTGTAACACAGGCTGTATCCCTATTCCCAGTCTTTCAACTAACCAGGAGCACCTCTGTCTTGCCTGGATTAAGCCTCATTTTGTTTGCCCTCAGTACAATGGCCAGACACCAGTTTAGGACAGGAACAGTTTCCTTGGCATTGGGAAAGAGTGATAGAGCTGGGTATCATCAGCATACAGGTGACACCCTACTCCAAAACTCCAGACAGCCTCTCCCTGCAGTTTCATGTAGATGTTAAATAGTATAGGGGACAACATTGAGCCGTGAGGGACCCCACAGGCCAATGGTCAAGGAGTTGAACAGGAATCCCCTAGCACCACCTTCTGAGACCACCCCTACAGGAAAGAAAGGAGCCACTGTAGAACAGTATCTCCAAGCCCCATCCCAGAGAGGTGACTCAGAAGGATACCATGGTTGATGGTATTGAAAGCTGCTGAGAGGTTCAGCAAAACTAACAGGAACACACTCCCCCTGTCTAGTTACCTGTGTAGGTCATCCACGAAAGCAACCAAAGCTGTTTCTGTCCCATAACCAGGCCTGAAAACAGACTGACATGGATCTAGATAATCCATATCATCCAGGAATGCCTGGAGTTGGGAAGCCACCACATGCTCCAGGACATTGCCCAGAAATGTAAGGTTGGAGACTGGTCTGTAATTATCTAGTACAGTAAGATTCAGGGAAGATTTTTTCAAAAGAGGTCTTACCACAGCCTCCTTCAGGCATGTTGGGACCCTGCCTTGTTGTAAAGAGGCATTAATCACATCCCTTATCCACTCTGCCAGTCCTCTTCTGGCCTGTTTAATAAGCCAGGAAAGGCTTATTATCCATGTAGTGGCTCTCACCTCTCCAAGGATCCTGTCCATATCCACAGGCTGCACAAATTCAAATCCATCAGTGCTGGACAAGCAGGAGCTTGTTGTTCAGGTGGTAAACCTTTGTCCAGGTTGTACTGTTTCAGAAACCATGTGCAGCCTCATGTGATTGGTTGTGAGTCTACACTACTCTATTATAGTACTTTCATAGCACTTTTTCATTTGACTTTATTTGTTAGAGAGAAACACTCAAAAGACTCTAGGTTACACAGTAACAGTTATAACCATTTCCTATCACTTTAACTGCCGTAACTCCCCCAAAATTATTTTGAGATTTTTACTTTGCCAAGGTACTTAGAATTATCTGCTCAGGAACCCTACCCCACTCCCTTCAACTATAGCACTGAAACCAGAGAATTCTAAGTTACCTCACCAAACTATGCCAGGACTGCACAGGATGCAAACACCAAAACTGAACATTTATTGAATTATTATTTTTGCGATCAAGTAGCATGGCTACACTTGATTGTTTTTTATATCATATAAAGTAAAGATGAACATCTTTTTCATGTAGAAAATAAACAGGGCCACAATTTTATATCACTGTCTATGTTGCATAACTTTACACTTCCTTAGCTACATAGCAGAGGTGCTAAAGAAGCTTCTAGTGAATTACAAAGATGTATATCTGGGCACCTGCAACATGCACATTGGTCTGTATTGATGCACTCTCTAGCCATTGTCCAGATGGTCACTGGGAGTGCCTGATACACATCAGTGCCTGTTGTATGTAACATTTTCTTTGCTGGGTCCCCTACATCATAGTGTCGCAGCAGCCTCTTGCTGAACATGGACACAGAGAAACTGTTTCCTGCAAATGTAGGTCTTATGTAAATGTTAAGTCCAATACTGAATTCCTGCCCGTGTCCTTAAGATTCATTAAGATTCAGTGTGCATTCATTAATATTGACACATGCTTTGTTTTAATGTGAAGAATAAGGTCTGTATACTGGACAGTCACACAAACATTTATCCTCCATACTACAGAATTAATGCAGTTTGATACTGCTTTAACTGTCATGGCTCCATCATGTGGACTCCTGGGATTTGTAGTTCATTGTGGCACTCTCTGACAGCAAAGGCTAAATACCTTACAAAACTACAAATCCCGGAACTCCATAGCATTGATCCATGGCAGTTAAAGTGGTGTCAAACTGTATTAATTCTGCTGTGCAGATGTAACCAGAGGTGTGTGTCATGCTGTTCTGTGAGCACTCATTTACCATCACCTCCATTGGTCTTATGGTTTCCTCATATCAACCTTTATGATGATAGCCTATTGATTAGTTATACAGAATAGTGGTTATTTCTAATCTCCCATTTCTTGGAATAAGCATTTTTTGTGTTCATTGTGCATTTTCTAAAAAATGCTTGAGGCCTCATTTAATTTTAGTTATTCTTTGCCAAAACTTGACCAATATTTCTTCTGGGTATTCTAGACTGTTATTAATTACTACACTGACGCCCAGAAATGTTGGTTCAGTGGAGTTTACTCAAATGTTACACTCAAGTGAAGCCAGATTGAATGATTTCTTATTGTTGTGGGTTTTGTCTAGAGGCCATGTTATATTGCTGTTTTGCTTGACTGTTTTCTTTAGCTCTTCACCTTTGGTTGGAGGGAAGACATCCGGCCAGGAGAACCTCTTCACACCAGAAAATTCTGTTTTGATGCTGTTTCACATAGTAGTTCTGTCACACTTTATGACTGCCATGGTATGAAGGGCAATCAGCACTGGAGCTATAGGAAGGTTGGTATTATTTAATGTTGTTTAAGCATCAGTGTGTCATTATAACTTTTGGGTGACTCACTGTACCTTCTAATGTATTCATTCCATCAAAAAGTTTTCATGCTATACATCATCTTGGCTCAGTTTAAGCATGCAGAGACAGAGACATTCTGAAACATAACTGTATAGACTTCTCTTCTTTCAGCACAATGTAGGGCTGTCGTTATTTGGGTCAAAGTTAAAATTCCTCTGAAAGTTGCTTTGCTGTTCTGATACTTTAAGACATGTGAGTCCTTTTAACACACACAGCCCTGGAAAAAAAATATATTCCATGTGATGGGCAAGAAAAGCTTCCCAGGGAACTAAGTATTATTGTATAATATTTCTGTTCTGTAAGGGTTGCAGTTGGCAGATATACAAAATGTTGCAAAGATCAACCCTGCATTTAATGAAACAAAATGGTTTATAATTTAAGGGTCACTGGGCCAAGATGTCAACTGCATTTGAAGCCATTTTATATAGCGCTAAAAATAGGTGAGCTGTGACGGAATCTGTGCATGACCTTTACTTGTTCACATTTTCTAGTTACCATAACAATGCTTTGGATGCATATGATTGATTGCACATGTAGAGAGCACCAAGCAAGAGCCCTTGACTAACCTTCCCATTGCAAGCCTCACTGGAGCTGTTGTAGATGTCGGGAGTCTTTAAAATGGTGCTCTACGTTCATGTATCCATCACCACAGCATAAATTTCTTGGCATCCACTCTTTTCCCCATGATTAAAGGTCTACAATCCTGTGGATAGTTTCTTTGAGAGTAAGCCCCTTTTTCTATTATCAGTGGCAAGAATGGCCATCGCTGAGAAATGGAAATACACTGAGGAAGTAATAATAATAATAATAATAATAATAATAATAATAATAAATTTTATTTATATACCGCTTTTCCAAAAGATCAAAGCAGTTTACATAGAGTTTAAAACCAATTACAAAGCACATCATAAAATAGATAAAACCAAGAGATCTTCTCCGCCCAGTAGAGGAGGATGTGGGATCTGGCATTAAATGAAAAATTAACAGCTAAGTGTAAAGGTCTCTGAAGAAAACTAGGGCAGAAATGTTTATTGGGACATTCATTGCTTCTGTAAACAAATCTTTCATTTAGAATGTGCTGGAAAATTTATTACATCTTTGGAGGTTTAGAATATAATCACTCTCTTTTTGGTCATTTTTGTTATGGCAAATAAAGAAATTGAAGTAAATCTAATTGACCACAATGAGATGTACTATAAGTTGTACTGTGAGACACAGCAGATTATCACACCAGGGAAAATGACAGGAGCATAGTGGGATGCTCCCATCACTATCATGCTAGTGTGCTAAGATTATCAGACAATGTCATACGACATCACCACAATCCTGTTATTAAAGAATAAAGAGGAATTCTATGACCACTTTTTATTCATGGGACTTTCCCATGAATAAAAAAGCAGCGGTAAAATTCCTCTTTATTCGCATGATAACAATGGGATTATGGCAATGTCACATGACATCATTTTATAATTTTAGCACCCTAGCACAACAGTGATGGGAGCATCCTGATATGTTCGTGTCACTTTCCCTGGTGTGATAATCTCCTACTATGAGACCTACTCCCACCTCCCACCCACCCCTATCTACACAAGAACCTATCACCACCACCTACATAATCTGCATACTCTCCAGCTGTCCTGATTTGGCAAAGACTAAATTAATCCTCTATCATCCCACTTTTTAAGATGTTTTAAAAATGACCCAGTTTCTCTCTCCTCCCCTCCTTTGTCCTCAGTCTATTTCAGTTGATGAAAACTGAATTCAACATGCAAAAATAGTTTGCACTCAGTTTAGCAGAGGTGAGAGGAGAGGAGTTTCCTTGTAAACTTGAGAAAAGCAAACTGTTGCAGCCTTTTCGTGCTTGTGTGTTCTTCCTGATTAAAAATAAGTTTTGCATTTTGACCACACTCTGACATTGCTTGGCCACATGTTTCCCAGAAATGTTGCATGTTGTACATGTACTGCTTGACATCCTCACAGAGCCCAAGACACAGTTCTGTTGCAGAACAAGGCAACCCTGTACTGCCCTTCCTAAATTCCCACCCAACTCTTCCATACCTCACAGGGGGACAGAGGGCTGGATAAGAATAGATCCATGATATGGGTGTACAGTGTGATTTGTTTCATTGCTCTGAAAGGGCCTCTGTTGTACTGCTTGAAACTCTGTGATGTCTGGTTGCTGTACCAGCAGTGGGACTAGGGAGGGTGCTTGAAGTGAAGTGACCTCACATTGTTATCTTAACAAGGCTTTTCTAGATCCATCACCGCCACCCTGCCAGCAGGGCTTTCTAGTTTGAAATGATTCGCCAAAGCATTTATCAGCACAGACAGAGACTGGAGTCAGAGTTACACAGTTCAGCTGTTTTGACAGTCATTCGTTCCTTCTTTCCAGGGAACTGTGAGCACTGTAGATATGTAATTGGGGTGGGAGGCAGGAAACTGAAGATGCTCCTGAATAGAATTCCTCAGCTCTTTCTCTGATTACAAATTCCCAAGATTTCTATGGGGAAAGTATTGCAGTTAAACTGATAAAAAATGAGTACTATTCTGTTGGTTGGAAGAAGCAGAATAAACAATTTCATGGGATAAAAGGAGTGTAGAGCAAGGTTTGGAATCAGCATAGAATGAGGAATACCCCAGAGAGGAGGGAAATAGCAGGTAGGAAATCTACCAGGATTTCTGTTCTCTCAAACTGTGGAAGGCAACATCTTGGGGTTTTTATCTGAAAGTGTGCATCCATTAAAACCTTCTGTGGGTAGCATACAGGAGACCCTGTTGCCATTTATGTGGTGTGTTTTGTTCATCAGTTTTGTTTACTGTTTACATTGCAACCAGAGACAGAGCAGACTTCCTAGGTGAACTCATCCAAGCTGAGCTGCCAGATTGGTAAGGCAGCTAGAAAAGATGTCCTGGATCCTAAATATACACATGCTGGCACAGTGGAGAAAGCTCCATGGATGCCAGATAAGAATTTGACTTAGTACGGCTCCAGTCACAGGATTTTGCTCAAAAACCAAAGTCGATGTATTTCTTTGCTTATCCAAGCTGCTGGCAAGAAGCTTGATGAGTTGAAACACTTCATTGGTGCCTAATGTACCAGGTGTTTGAGAGATGGAGGGAGGGGTGAAAACATAGTTCTAGCATTATCGTCTGATTTTTGGCTCATGACATTTTTAATTTGGAACTCACACTGGGGGATCAGAATAAAATAACAACCATGCAGTGGCATGTGCCAGTAACTGATCGATAAAGCTCTCTTCTCTCTGCTGCTATATATATTTTTTTTATTGTTTGTGGGGCTGAGATGGTACATGAGATTTCTCAGTCAAAAATGTATGTTTCTGATTGATAAATTCTTCAAAAATTGTTTTTATAAAGTAAGTGCTGACCAAAGTGGAGCTATATACCACTAATCTGATATCAACCAATCCTCTTTGATCATATAGGACATTATCAGACAAGGGAAATTGGAAGTATAATCCAATAGCAATCCGAACGCAATCATGAGGTTTAATGTTATTGCGTGATGCACTACCACACACAATTTCGGGCAATGGGAAGTCAGTCCAAACACAATCATGGGCTTTCACGTTATTGGATGAGAGGTGATCACATGCAATTTCGGGCAATGGCAAGCTATTTTCAGGCAATGGGAAGACAGTTCGAATGCAATTTGAATTCACATAAATTCGCTGAAATAGCAAATTCACATGAATGCATTCTGGCCCACTTTCTTTTCATTCGAAATTAAGAGAAATTCCTCACATGTGATAAACTCCATAGATGAACACTTATGGTTAGCTATAAATTGTTCAGCAAGGATCTGTTGTAAAAACAGAAAGCCTAAATCAGTTACTTTGCTTTTGGGGTTCTCAGCCTGGGGTGCTCACACCCCCAAAGGATGTGAGATGGAATTTCAGGGGGTGCAACAAAGAGTGGCTTGAGTTATGAGTTGCAAGTCACAGGCAGACTTATGGATCTCAGTCAGCAAGAAATCTCCGTGTTTTGACAAAATCATGAATGAGAAGCAGGACCAAAGAAGCCATTGAATTTTATGTTCACAATTGGGCTTTTTTTTTACTGTTTTACTGTTTACAAATTGGAGAGACTTTGTGTGTTGCAGTAACAAATAAATTAGGCCTTGCAAATTGTAGCAAGGCCTGCTATCCTGTCTGAGTGCTCTGATTTACCCCGAGCCCTTACTACTTGCCAGGAGATGTACCCACCAAAACTGGAGAATTTGTGCCCTTCTCTCTAGGTGAGATGTGTAACAGGGTTTCAGAGCATGAAAAGCAGAGCTGTCAGTTTCCCCTTTTCTCCAAGCCATCAGAGACCAATCCCTGTGTCAGATCAGGTAAATGCAAGAATGAGCCAATTCCAGAGAGAGTAAGGCATACAGCAAGAGCCAGTAGGACAGAAATAGGGGCATAGTAGGCTGCAGACAGGATAAGACATCATGCAGAGTAGATTATCCAAAGAGCTAAAGCTAGTGTGAAGTAAAGCAGATATTGGAATCATAATGCTTATTCAATGGAGGATGAAGCACAAGGGTAAAAGCAGAGGTTGGAACAGCATTTTTAGGGAGTGTGTTAGTTATATATTCCTGCATGGCAAAGGGTTAGACTAAATGGCCCTTCAGTTCCCTTCCAGTTTGAAGACTCTGTGATTCTAGGATTCTAGGACAGAGCTAAGCAAGGCATCAGCAAAAAAGGCCAAAGCCTGAGTGGAAATCCAAAGCCAAGTAGAATATTGCTCAGCTAAAAGTCTTGGCCTACAATAGTATGGTTGTAAATGTTGAAGTACAGGGATTCATCATAATGGTCCCATAAGCATGGCCTGAAGAAGAGTTCTAAACTGTCAGCAGTTGTGTTGATCCATATTCACAAACCATTCCAAGCCATTTTAATCGTCAGTGTTGATCTAAACTGTCTGTTCAAGACCCTCAAATACTTTGGAGATTATAACATACAACTATTCCTGATTGTATAGATAACCTGTCAATGACAGATCTTACCACATTCTCCATAGGCAGCCCGTATACAACCTAGGCTTATCCCATGGCTTTTCAAGAACGGGAAAATCCCATTCTTGAAAAGCTACAGGATAAGACCGGGTTGCATACAGGCAGCCTATGGGCTGTCTATGGGGAATGCTATAAGATCTCTCATTGACAAGTTAAACACATGTCTATCCCATCAGGGATAATCAGGTATGATAATCTCCCCTGTATGATAACGGATAATTCACAATAATATATTGTTGCTGCGAAAATTCATCCCCCAGCTCCCACTATTTATAAGATTTTCAGCTAAACCCACAGCGTAAAGGGATGCCTGAGGGAGAATGTCATCATCCCTGTAATCCACAAGTCGCAGAGGTCTGAACCTATGAGCACTGCTTCCACTATATCAGAGTTGGCCTATAAACATATACTCTATCTGGGTCATTGAAGTCAAGTTAGTATGTCTGACCAAAGAGATAAGGAATGAATACGTAGGGCTGTGAAAGCCCATTCTGAGGGGTCCATTAGACAGTGCTTGGAAAAGTTGTCTGGAATTCTGTAGGAGCTACTTAGCTATGTAACCACATTAGTTATGTAGCTAAGTAGTGTCTTTTGGATCAAACCGCCCCCATCTCCACTTACCAAGCAGCAGCTACTGCTAGCAACAGGGGTCTTTCCCCAGTCAGCCAAGAAACAACTGATGTTTCCACCCCTCCCATGTGTGATCATAGGGTCCCTGCCACAATGGTCCCTTGCACAGGAGAACACTTACAGGGTGGGTGGGTGGTTAAGTGGGTGGAAATGTCAGTCAGCTGCTTCTTGATTGACAGGGGAAGAAACCCTGTCGGGTTTCTTCCCCTGTCAATCAAGCTCAGTAAGTGGGAACTGGAGTACTTTCATAGTCCCTATATAGTCCCCAAAGCAGTGAATATATAAGGATCCTAAATACGAACTCTAGGTTATGAATGCATAACCACTGTTCACGAACCAACATGGCCTTGGCCCATCTTTTCTGGTATTCTAGGAGGTGTAGGCCAAAAAAAAAGAGGGGGGGATTGGATAACCAGCAAGTTGCCAGAAGTTAACATGCATACAAGGCTTATGTACCAAACAGGTATTCTAGGTGCATATTATTTTTACCATAAGCCCAAGGATTGTAGTGATTCACTTTTGTAAGCCCCCCACCCCTTTATTTTTGCTGGAAAAAAATATCAAAAATACTTTATATGGCCTTCTGCAAATCTGAGCCACATACTAGCTTTAGACTGATATTTCCTTTGATTTCTCTTTTGGCCATTTATCTTATCCAGTGCAGTTCAGTAGTAGTGATTAAGCATCAAGGGTCTCCTTTTCCAGCACTAGGCCTATGAATATACAACTTCAAAGGAAGTTCTGGAAATATGTGAGTTATGTGAAACTTTTCATACCTGGGACATAGAAAAATAATCATGCTTTAAGTCCTGTTGAAATTAAGTTATTTGGAAGCTCACTGATTTCTACTTATAGTGCCAGCAATCGAACATGTATATATTTTATATAAGAAATAAAATTCCCTCTCAGGTAACAAGTGGTTATTGCCTACATTTCTCAGCCTTGGAGATATTCCTACCAAATGCATGAATCATTTGGCTATCACAGTATTCAAATCATATTTGAATAAATTTGGAGTAGTCTACTGATCTCTTCTGCTAAATGTTTAACAGTTTTGCAGCTCTATAAGAAACTACCATCAGAGTGAACTACTATGTTTATTTCTTGGGATGAGGTGAGCCCTTAAGCAGTAGATGGAGATCTGTAGCAACTTCCAGATATTCCTCCTGAGCTCTTTGGATGTTTCATTTTGTTCCTAACTACCTTGCCCTTCCTCCATGTTAGACAAGATACTACTTGGGGTGTGGTGCAGGACATCATTCCATTTCAGGAAGGCTCTGCTGCAGGAAGTTTAAGCTGCCATGTTCAGCCTTGTACATGAGATCAGAGTAGGCAGCATCTTGTTGTTTGCCACAAGCACCATGGGACAGTGCTAAGAAGTATATTGCAACATTGGACCAGTTCTTTCAGTCATAGCTCATATTCCAAATAATATTCCAAATCATTTATATGCCCATTATTAGACAGATGTATTCATTAACAATATAATTCAAGTTCCAATGAAATTTTAATCCCAACTGATCCTGCTAGAAGAATGTGTACTGGGTCTGATTTATTATTTTAAATAATGTGTATAATTCTATTGGTTTATTGACAATACCACCTTTTGCAGACAAGACTGCATAGTATTCATGCTGTTGAACATGAATAAGTCTATGCATGTCCCAGCCCAAAATAGACTGTTCTCAGCACTGACAGGCCTGAAAACCCACTGGGAGGCTGTAGGCAGATCTGGATTCAGTTCCCTGACTGCTCCCAATGTCCTCAGAGTTTACCAAGCCAAGTGCCTATTAGGAGGGTTGTGTCACTCTCTTCAGATCTTGACATGTTACTTTGAAAAAGTAATTAGTTCTTCTTTGCTCATTCTTTTAAAATATGTGTGTGTGTGCACGCGCGCATGTGTCAGAGTAGTTTGAGTGCCAGACTATGACTCTGGAGACCAGGGTTCAATTCCCACCTTGGCCATGAAGCCCACCGAGTGTCCTTAGATAAGTCACATGCTTTCAGCTTCAGGCGAATGTAATGGCAAACTTCCTCTGAACAAATCCTGCTAAGAAAACCCCATTATGGGGTCACCATAAATCAGAAACAACTTGAAGGCATACAACAGACATGGTGCAATCATTGAGCATAGAGAGTTGTGGCAGAGACTGGAGTTCAAAAATTCTGCTCAACAAAGGCTGCAGATGTACTGCAGAAATAATGCAATTTAACATTACTTTAACTGTCATAGCTCCATTCTATGGAGTTTTGGGCTTTATAGTCTGTTGCAGCACCAGAGCTCTCCAAAAAGAAGGCTAAATATCTCTCAAAACTACAAATCCTAGAATATCATGCCTTTGAGCCATGGCAATTAAAGTGGTGTCAAACTGCATTATTTCTGCAATGCAGATGCAGCCAAAGTTTTGGTAATTACTTTTTGTTACCTCTAGAAGAGGTTTGGGTGAAGGGCAGCTCTGGGACCACATGGGCTGTTTCTGCAGCCCTCAACCCCTCCAAATCCCCCAAATTACCCTTTCTGGTGCAAAAAATACCTAAATGATGAATTGTCTCTTCTAGAAGCTACCATGACTGGCAGTTCACCTTCTGAGCAGGTTGCAAGGCACTCCTTGCATTGTTTAAATTCAAGCTGGAATGTGTCCTCGAGAAGATAAGATTGAGAGGTGACATGATAGCCATTTTTAAATATGTGAAAGAATGTTATGTAGAAAATGAAGCAAGCCTGTTTTTTGTTGTTCCAGAGACTAGAACATGTATTGCTGAACTTAAATTATAAGAAAAGAGATTCAATAATATTAGGAAGAAGTTCTTAATTGTAAGAACTATCAGACAGTGGAACAGACTGTCTTGAATGGTGATGAACTCACCTTCTTTAGAGGCTTTAAACAAAGGTTGGATGGCAGTGTTTCAGGAATGTTTTCGTTGTGTATGGCAGAATAGACCAGATGGTACTTACCCTCCTTTCCAGCAGTATGATTCCACCCTTCTACAGAAAAAATCCAATTTTTCAAAACCAGAAAAAAGAGGACTTCCAGCAACCTTTGCTTTTTGCTTTCCTTTTCACGGCATATTTTTGGCAGTGTACATGCAACGCCACAGCATCCCAGGGACAGGAAATTGGCTTCCAGGCCACAGTTGCCAAAACCCTGGTTTAGAACAAAAACATTGAAGGCACAGTAGGTTTCTCATTTGTAATCCCATCAAGCACTGCATCCACACATCCTCCTCTACCATATCAAGCTTGCCTGGAATGAATAGAGATGGTATGGAGCAGTGCCTGGTGAATCACATCTCCTGCTTCCTTACTGAGACTCTCACTATGTATATCAGTGTCTAATACTGTGTTTTATCATGTGGACACTTAGTCTTATTGGGACTCTACTGAGACTAACACTCATTTCACAGAAATGACTGCAGCCAGCAGGTGATAATGGCTTTTGTTGACTACTGACCTTGGCTGTAGTTAAAGCAATGGCCTAGAAGAAAAGAAAGGAATCTTTTCTTATTACTATTCACCTGACCTGCCTGTAAGTCCATAATCTTATAGTAAAGAGTGTCCTACTAAAATCGTATGCTTGCTCTACAGAAGGAAAGGGAGCAAATATATTTTTGCCCTTCCCACAAATAACAAAAAGTTACAGGAAATGGTTAGAAATGTCTCCTTGCTTTTTGTTACTGTAGCATGGTGCTTCTTATTACTTTAGCTATGTTACAAGTCACAGTATGGTGCTAATCTTAGTGGGGTTTTGCTAACAAGGACATTTGGGAGTTTTGGAGTTTTGCTAACAAGAAAGAAGAAGAGGGGGAAGGAGGATTGAAACATATTGGGCAAAACTACCTTGCAACTGCTGTTTTTTAAAAGAAAAGAATCTTCAGAAAGAAACACATGCTGTTGTAACATTCATGTTCATTTAAGTGAAATGAAATAGCTTCATTCTTGTTCTTTTGTGGTTTCTCGATTACTGGAAACTATTGATTTAAATGGAAGTTTTAAACTATGCTTTATAAAAATATACTAGTCACAGTTTCAGCCAATAATTCTTTCTATAAACAGGGCATTGAATTCCTCTCCACCGCCACCAAATTTTGAATTTTTTTCAAACTAACATAAAATTCTCCATGCTACAGTATGTTGAGTTCTCAGTGTTAACTCCCCACCCAATAAATATGTATTTTTTAAAAAAATGTTTTTGTACTCCTGCAAATCTTGGAGTTCCCTTAAGTAGGCATTAACCTCCTTCTTGGTAAACCCCATTTGGATCTAATATTTTTGACACTCACCACCTAAGTTCACTTTTAGAAGTTTGCTGTTTGAATGATTCTTTCCTGTGCAAGTGGACTAGAGAGCTCTGTTGGCACACTTCCATTAGGAGCCCCTTCCACTTGGCTTGGAATGAGATTTACTGTAATATGCAGAAAAATATATAGAAATGTATGCAGATAATTTTGGGGAGTTAAGAAATTAATGAAATAGGATAAATATATGACAGTAATAGTTATTGGTAAATTAACAATTTTGGAAGTGTTGTGTTGGTCGTGCTGTTTCTTTTTCTTTCTTTTTTGTATTTTTTGTTGTTGTTTATGTGGCTTATCTGTATTTAAGTACATTTTTGTTAGTAATTGTTAATTTGTAATCTAGTCTGATCCACTTTATTTTTATGGGGAATGCATTTTATTGTAATAAAAATTAAATTTGGAAAAAAGGAACCCCTTCCTCTTCCATGTGCAACCCACCTAGGAAACAGAAAGAACGGTCACCCTTCCAGAATAAAAACAGCTGCTGGGTGGTGTCTAGAAGCCTCTAGGAATTATTGTGCAAGGAGATATTGGATAATTGTTTCCATAATTACCAAAACGTTCATACACAATCATAATAGGAGATGTCACTTTTGTATGTCACTAACATAATTCCAGTCTATTATTTCAAAATCACCTTTCAAATGCCAGTGGGTTGAGAAATGTTGCTTATCTTCACTATTTTCTGAGAATAATTTGCTAATTGTTTTTACTTTTTTAAAAAAATCCTAATATGTTATTAACAACTAATATATTATTAATATGATTGTGTGTTCCTGCACGGAAGGGGGCTAGACTGGATGGCCCTTATGATCTCTTCTAAGTCTACAATTCTATGGTGTATTCTATGATTCTATGTAATGTTTTTGTTGTGTGACTTCAAGTTGATCCTGATTTGTGGTGAGCCTAAGGTGACAATATCATGGGGTTTTCTTGGCAAGACTTGTTCAGAGGAGGTTTGCCATTGCCTTCCCCTGAGGCTGACAGCATGTGACTTGCCCAAGGTTACCCAGTGAATTTCATGGCCAAGCAGGGAATTGAACCCTGGTCTCCAGAGACATAGTCAGACTATTATTTATTTATTTATTTATTTATAACCCGCCTTGATCCAACACAGGGAGAGGCGGGTTATAAATAAATTATTATTGTTATTCTTGTTGTCGTTGTTGTTATAGTCCAATATTCAAACCACTACACCATGCTGGCTCTCATTAACACATATTACAATCAATTAATATTAGAATTCCACTAAAACCCAGTTAATAGAAACAAATTAATTTCTGAATTAACATTTATGGATTTTTCTTTGTCACTTGTTTTTCCACATACTTCGATTGAGCCTAAATCACTTGGGTGTAGCTCATAGAAATCGATGTACTTTAAAATGAGCTGCAATATATTGGTCTCAGAAGGATATGTACTGTTGTATAGAGAACTAGCATAGTTGAAAGGCTTGAATGTTGGACTAGGACCCTAGGAGACCAGGGTTTGAATCCCCCACCTGGCCATGGAAACCCACTGTGTGATCTTGGGCAAGTCATGTTTTCTCAGCCTCAGAAGAAGGCAATGGCCAAAAAAAAAAAAACCCTGGGCAAATTGTGCCAAGAAACCCCTGTGATATGGTCACCATAAGTCAGAAATGCCTTGAAAACACACAACAATAAACTGTTGTGTATTTGAACCCATCAGTCTCCAATGTAGGCCATCATAGCTTGTGAGAAATGACTTATAGTTGAACATGGAATTCTCAATAAACAAAAGAGATAGGATCACCTGAAGATGGTTTGTCTCTTTGTCATGACACCCTGTAGTTCATAATTCCTTTACCTAGGGGACTCTTTTTCCACCCTTCTTTTGTTACTGTCTGTCATCTTAGCCCAGGGTTAAGAACTGTGCAGTCCTGCAGATGTTCTTGAACTGAAACCTTCAGTTACCCTAGGCCAGTATATATTCTGTAAACCTAATGGTTCATCAAGTTCACTATCATGTATAACATATATGGGAAGTGTATAGTCCTTCATAGATTGTTG
Source organism: Sceloporus undulatus (assembly GCF_019175285.1). NCBI lineage: Eukaryota > Metazoa > Chordata > Lepidosauria > Squamata > Phrynosomatidae > Sceloporus > Sceloporus undulatus. Next base: position 135,233,593 of record NC_056526.1, on the reverse strand, counting down.
GACTACAACTCCTTCCTACCATCACCACCACAGACAATGGTGAAGGATACAAGGTGGTGCACTCCAACAAAATCTAGGAAACCATAAATTACCTACCCATATCTATACTGACTAGCAGCAATTCTCAAAGGTTTTAGTGCTTTTAGAGATGTCAGGGTTTGAATCTGGGGCCTTTGTACATGAGATATGTGTGATGCTCCCTTTCTGTAGTGATTGTAGTGAATTATGTAGACAATCTTTATGTAGACAGACATAGTGCAGAAGAAATATAACCTAACTAACCAGAGTGATCAAGGATGCTTCCAAATAGAGACCTCCTGGCAAAGAATTTTAAAAGTATTGTGCAGTGTTTGTTCCTCAAAGTCATGCTGTTTCTATTATTTTTTGTTAAGAGAAAAGAAAGAAGAATCAATGTAAAGTTGAAGGGTTTCATGGACGGCCTCCATAGTTTTTTGTGGGTTTTTTGGGCTATGTGGCCACGTTCTAGAAGAGTTTATTCTTGACGTTTCACCAGCATCTGTGGCTGGCATGGAAGAGAGATATCTGAAAATGCCAGTCACAGATGCTGGCAAAACATCAGGAATGGCACTATTCTAGAACATGGCCACATAGCCCAAAAAATTCACAAAAAATTAAAGAAGAATCAGTTTGGAAATACAGGAAGGAAACAACATTTGGACTCCCTGTAAAATTATGTGAAGGAGGCATGAGAGAACTTGAAAATTTTGCTTTTTGTGGCTACAGTTCCCAAAAATGTTATAGCATGGCTAGAACATTTGGCTACTCCCCACACTGTGTAACACAGCTGGTGGCTTATGGGCACTGTTGTCCAAAAAACTCTGAAGCGATATGGTTAAACAATAAAAGCCTCATCTCAAAACACCAGCCATGTTTGAATTGAAGCTGAAATTGTGAGAAACAGGAGTGCTGATGCTCTAATAGTAATCCTGGCAAAATGAGATCTTCACTGCTTGTCTTTTGCTGTATTCTTCATTGTTAAAACAAGATTTTTTTATGCCAGGCAACCACTGGAAATAGAATGGGAGCAAATCTCTCTCACACACACACACACACACACACACACCCTTTTAAATTCTTCTGTGTTGAACACAAGCTTAAAGAAGCTTGACTTGGGTTGTTTTAATTTGTGTTCTGGAAAAGACTTGTCATTTTTAATCATCTGGCTTTTGCCTCTTAATGCTTTTTTGTTCTTCTCCCCACAGGACAAAACTTTGTTCCATCCGGTGAGCAGCAGTTGCATCGATTGCAACCCAGCAGAAAAGAAGATTTTCATGAACAGATGTGATCCTTTATCTGAAACTCAACAGTGGATTTTTGAGCATATTAATATGACTGTTTTAGAAAAATTTAACAGCAAGAAAAACAGCTCTTAGGGAGAAGAAAACAGACTGTTCTGTACAGATTGCAAGCAACCTTTTGGCCAGCATCTGGGTCAAAAAAAAAAAAAGTCAGAAATTAAGTTTCCTAGAGCCAGGAAATCTGTTCTGAAGATTAAGTAAATGCCAAGGAAGAAGCCAAATGGGCTGTCATTGCGGATGGACCATATCTGAAGAACTTGGCTAAGAACCTCGCCAGCTGCTGTGGAGGCCTTCTGGCTGACAATTTCCCTTGCTGGTCAAGGGAAAACTTTATTTAAAAGAAAAAAAGAAATGTTTCCAAACACTCCGTGTTAATAAAATTAAACAAAGTTTTAGAGTTTCTCAGGTCAAACCCTGCTATAGTGAGTAGCTGCTATGGATAGTTGCTGTTACTTATGGGGGATTTATGGAGTGCATGAGTGCTATCAGAATCAACAGATGCCACAGGCATCCAACTGTTAACATTTATGGGATACTGTCACTGTCCCAGAATTGTGAAGAAGAGGTATGTTCTAGTGCCATTTCATTCCCTTGATGGAAGTTGGGTTCAGGACAGTTCTTTGAATAAAGGGTCACAACAGATCATGTCAAGAACCTCCCTACTTAATTCCTTTCACTGATCAAATGGGAATGGTTGTGGGGTGGAAATGTAAGAGTAATTTTAGAGTTGCATTTTGAATGAAGCATGAAAATAACTGTAAGGCATCAAACTAGCATTTTTCTTCTACAGTTGAAGAAACTAAATAATTTCCATCAAAGTGATTAAATAAAATTTCCATTCCATTTTCAAGTGTTACTGAACAATCCTCTGCAGTCATTCATATCTATCAAGTCATCCTTGATGGGATGAGCCAAAAATGACTCAATGGCTACATTCTTATTCATCAGTAACAAGTGAATATGTTACTAATAAAAGCAGCACAATGCAAGATTTGCAGAAAGGATTTCCTCTTGGAAGTCTACATTTTTTCCTGGCACCTTTTATTAAAAGACTTATAAGTACATTTAGATCAATACAGTTAGTAACAGAATAGGCATAATGAGTCTGACAAGATGGGCTTATGGCCAATTAAGGATGGATATACTGCCCTGAGCTAAATGATGGCTGACTCTACCAACATTAACAAGAAGCTGCAGGGATGGCTACAGAAGGCAAAATATGCTGCAGCAGTTGTGGAGTTTCTGTGAGATTAGTTGGGTGTTCTGTAGAGTAGGTACTGAAATGGCAAGCCACTACTAAAAGTTTAAGTGTCATTGTAAAGGCAAAAACTGTCTTCAGCGTTTCTATATTCAGATTGTGCACATCTTAACTGCACATTTCCAATCTTTTCTAAGGATTGCTTAAAGGTAATACTCCCCCTGCAAACCAGCCTACTTCCCAGAACCAAATTTCATAATCAGCAGAATCTGACAGTTCATTTCCTGCTGGACTATACAACTGTAACCTATAGGTGAGGGGACATGATACTTGAATGTTTCCCTCTATAAAATACATCTCCCAGTACAAAGCTAGACGGAGAGGTAGAATAAATTAAGCCTAAACTTGTCTTTGATGTTAATTCTGCCCTCCTCTCCCCCATGTGCAAGGAGCATTTCAGCCTCAGAGGTTGGCAACAGCAAACCCCCCTCGAAGGAAACTCTCCAAGAATTTATATATACAATCTCAGTTGATAATGAAGAATTATATCAGATTTTTTTTCTGGCTATGAGGGCTGACGTTGTCTTTAAAACATGGTTGAGCTTTTTGAGTGGATGAACATTCAGATCTGCAAAGTGAAGTGATACCAAACAGTTACACCATGTGATATTTGTTTACTGTGGCTGCATGTTTTCTTTAAGCATGTTAACTGAGATTTGGATATGTGCTTGTAGATGTGATAGAAAATAGAAAGTGTGGATTATAACACAGTAAACATATGTAAAACTGACCTAATATCCAGATGGTATGTGAAGGTGGAAGTGAGCAATGGCATCATTATCAAACTAGCTTTGAGTAGTTCCAGATCAGGACATAATGTTATTGCCCTGGTAGTTCTTAAATCAGAAGGATACCATTTGGAGCCTTCTTAATTTGAAAGTAGGTTAAAAATTATTTAGGGATCTATTTTTCTGCCTTGGCAGAGATGAATGAGCAGCTAGCAAATCTAAAATTAAGTGCACACATCTTTCAATTGTACTTGCATTCCAAAGTTCAAAGTTGAACAAGCCAAGGATGCATGTAGCACATTTGACAGAAGATAAGTGAAATACCATTTTCACTTTCCAACATGTCATGTATCAAATTAATTCTGAACATCTGTTAATATTTCTTAGTTTTATAATGCAGTTAGATGAAATTTGGTTTGGTTTGGTTTGGTTTTCCAGCCATTCACATGTGTAGGAATGACTGCATCTACCTATAGAGCAGTAGTACTGTATTCTTGTTCCATAGTCTGAGCAACTTTTGCATGCAGGGTTGGGTATATAAATTTCCAGGTTGCAAGACAGAGCTGTATGTGCCACATGGCCTGCCTTAAAACTAGAGATAGCACTGTTTAAATATTTGAAGTGATGTCATATTAAGGAGGGAGCAAGCTTGTTTTCTGCTGCTCCAGAGACTAGGACCCGGAACAATGGATGCAAGCTACAGCAAAAGAGATTCCATCTCAAAATTAGGAAGAACTTCCTAACAGTAAGGGCTGTCCAACAGTGGAAAACACTCCCTCGGAGTGTAGTGGAATCTCCTTCCTTAGAAGTCTTTAAACAGAGGCTGGATGGCCATCTGTCAGGGATGCTTTGATTTGGATTTCCTGCATGGCAGGGGATTGGACTGGATGGCCCTTGCGGTCTCTTCCAACTCTATGATTCTATGATTCTATTATTCTAGTGTGCTGACCTCAGTAACATACATTGTCCAATCACCAGTACTGAAGTAAGTTTCAACTGTCAGTCCTGTTAACTTCTGCAATTGTGTTGTAGGGGTTGTCATCCTTCCCCCTACCTCAGGCAGCAAAAATGTCTTGGGTTACTTCTGATCATCACTCACCAGAACATTGCAGGAAGGTTATATAGTGGCTATGACATTCAGATGTTTATGCTAGAATATAGCATTCTTCCATGTTCTTCTCTGAGTTGGATAGGATATCTCACCATGAAAATTTAGTTTTATTTCAAATCACTGATCAGATAAATCAGGCTGCTGTCTTACTGAATTCAGTGACAGCTAAGCGGCTTCACTGTGTGCAGGACTGATAAAACAAACCTAAATCTTACACAACTGTGGCATTAAATTAGGGTTTCATGCAGAAACTTAACATACTACCAGTTTTTAAAAGCAATATAGAAGCTTAACCCTTGCCAACACTGGTTGTAGACATATTTTATAAAGATGCTCTGACAATGTTTTTAAAGGAATTTGAATATCAGAGGACTAGAATATGAATCACAGCATCCTGTTCTCTATTGTCTAAAATGGGGAAATGAAGATCCCTTCAGCTTGCACACTTAAATGAGGAGCTGCTCCCAGGAAAAGGTTGAAGGGAACAATGACTGGGAAAAGTCAAAATATTAAGATATATTTCATCCTATGGCTGAGTAAGTTACTAGTTAACAATCTAATACTGAAAAGAGACAGCCCTAAAGGGGCAGCATCACACCGCCCCTTTGTGCGCTGGTTCGGGGCTGCAGCAACCACACGCTGTGACCCTGATCTGGCCTTTCCCTGGTGCAAAAAGGAGTGCACCACTCTTTTCCCCTTTCTCCATTGCAGCAATTCTTCTCCACTCCTGCAGCATGTGGTGTCTTCCTCCTTATTCTTCCTTCTGGAGAACAGAAACTGCCATGTCGGTCTTCAGGACAGTGTGAGAGGGTAATCTTGCTCTCTCTTGCATCACAAAGCGTTCTCTATGTACACTGAGAGATTAATTTCAATGGCAGCTGCCTCAGCAGTGGAAGGAACCTTATCAGAAGTGCAACTCCTGGTGGTTCGGGGATAGGATTAAATGCCAGCCCTACCCCATCCCCAGAAGGCATCCAACACTGCTTTAAAGCAGTTGAGTTTTTTCTGCCATACACTTTGGTTGAGAACCTACATTAAGCAGGCCTACACTATTCCATATCCTGTGTCCACCCCAACAGCTGTCAAACCTCACAAGGGATTCCTCCTGCTGCTTACTGGTAGAAGGAAAGAAGAAGGGAGGCAATTCAAATGATGGAGATGCAGCTGATCTCAGCTCAGGAGAGGTGATAAATGAGGGTGCAGTCACAAACGGAGTTTATTTTTACTTCTCTTCAGAGCCCAGAGCAGCTCCCTCATCTGAATAATCTCCTTACTCCCCAACAGTAAACAGTAACAGCTATAGAAAGGGAATTTGATTAAGTGCAAAATTCTGGAGAGTAACTCCATGATCCTGTCCCAGGGACATACAGTATGAGCACATATGCAAACGTACGCATATGGATGTCACTACCAGGAGGCTGCTCACTGGAAGATGCCCATCACTGCTTTAAAGGACATACACTTTCCTTTTTTAACACACTGGCCACAGTCAAATACAGTGTTTGTCATGCTTAGGGGTACGGAGGTCAATGGACTTCAACAAGCCTAATGTGGTACACATTGTATCATGGCCACTGTTTAAAATATCTAATGATGTCTTGAAATCCATAAAATACTGTGTTTTCTATAACATTGTTTTCATCATTCTCAATGTTTTTTATCTGCCCATAGCCCTCATTAAAGGTGTTTGCGTACAGGTGTATCCATATAAGTTTTATTATATGCCAGCTCCAAATACTTGTCCCATGATATCCCTCCTTATTGAAATCACAAACCTCTAAAGAAACTGAAGTTTCCCCTCAGTGCAGATATCCTGTCTTGCAATAAAATGCTTCAAAGTTCAGCTATAGTAACAGCTCTTTAATTTGTGCCTGTGACTGATATGGCAAGGTAGTAATTTTGTTACACCACTCATAGCATTGTCACCAGATTTCCATTCTTATTAGTGATGTTCTGATCTTAGAAAAGTTGGCATGCATTTCAAGACAATTCTTTCAGGACTACTATCAAGGGTCATGCTTGGATGAATAGTGAATTGCAGTTCATATGCCAGTAGTCAGTGTACAGGTGAAACGCTCTTTAAATCTGTGTGATGAGTGTTTACGTTGAAAATTTGTTTCTAATGTTTATTTTTTTAAAAATTCTCTTAAAATAGGCACTGATAAATTTGCTATTGATTTCTTTGACAAGTTGACATTTTAACAACAGTTGTATATAAGCTCAGTGAAATGACTATAGTTTTGTTTGTCTGTATACAGTGAACCGCTTTCCCCTTGCAATAAGCATCAACTGGGTGGTGTTATACTGACTGGTAAATATACTACCAGCAGGTAAGGGCTAATAAGCAGGAGAAATAAGACATATTTGTTGAGCAGCAGTAGCTAGCTTGGCAGAGGTGACACTGGGGTTGGCAGGATAACATGTCAAAGGGCAGGGTTCGGGATCCTTTTCCTAGTGCACCTCTCTATCAGTGTTTATATATTCCTATGGAAACACCACAAATGCTAATATACCATTCATTTTTAAAGACTAGGTATTATGTGGAGAGATCCACCATGGGTAGTGGTTTCAGTGTTGAACTGTGACTGGACACCAGGGTTCAAATCCCTGCTCAGACATGGAAACCCCCTGGGGGACTTTGGGCAAGTCACACACTCTCAGCCTCAGAGAAAGGCAAAGGCAAAACCCCTCTGAATAAATCTTGCCAAGAAAATCCTGTGATAGGTTGGCATTAGGGTTGGAAGCAACCTGATGGCACACAATAACAAAAATTACATAGATGAAGGGTGTCTATTTAAAACAGTCAAGATGAGAACTGAATTGCAACCATTTTGTTCTGTAGTGGTTGCTGTTAATATATTGCTCTTGGACATACATACTAATATAAGTCTAGCTGGGGAAAGTAGTTAAGAAAAACTTGCTTTGGTAGCAGATGCCTAAATAAGCTTTTTACATCTGTTTCTAGAAAGAGGACAACTTAGATCATTTTTGGAAAACTTCTATCCCCTTTTGAAAAGGATTATAAATATTCCAAATGGCTTTTCTGCTGCCTTCCTTTGGCTGATACGTTGAATCATAGCTTATAATAATTCAGTCTGGTCACAGTGTGGCAAGAAAAGCAGCTTTAAAATTTTACATGCAGTGATTCCTTGATATCCGCTAGAGTTTGGTTCCAGGAAGCCCTGTGGATACCAAAATCTGTGGATGCTCAAGTCCCATTATATGCAATGGCACTGTTAAATGATGTCCTTATACAAACTAGGAAAATCAAGGTTTTGCTTTTTGGAATTGTTTTGTTTTTAATATTTTCAAGCTCTGGATGGTTGAATCCGTGGAGAGAGTATCCATGGATATGGAGGGCTGTTTGTACTTAACTCATTGGGAAACTGGTGTGCAAAAATGTTGGGTAACTTGAAGATACTGCTGTTAGAAACTACAAATACTGACATTGATTTGCCAATATCTTGTGTGTTCTGCATATTATTTCTGTTGGAGTCTTGCTGGAAAGAACATAGAGGTTGATCCAAATGTGCCCTTCTGGATGTGGAAAATGGGTAAAATCTAATTCAAATAGATCCACTGAATAAATGGAACTTACAAAAATGTTGATGTACCAAGTTTCCATTGATTCAATGGGTTCACTGCATTGAGGACTCACAACTGGATTTAGACTAATGTCTTCCATCCATAGAAGGTCTGTTTTTATATCTTACACTGGGTTGCATGAGAAAAGTGAAACTAGAATCCAAAGATCTTATTCCACTCGTGCCACAACTTGGCCAGCCTTAAGAAGCATAATAACTGCTAGAGAACAGAACCTTCTTATTATTTCAGTATAGAAGCTCTAACAGAAGCCTATGAAAATGCATTTATAGAACAATGCTAGCACTGTTTTCCTCACGATCATAATCCAACCGTATATATGTACCTATGTATTAGCTGTAATCCAGAAAGCATTACGTTTTCAAATCTCACTAATACATGTCTTCAATACTACATATGCTTGTCTGTGGAAAAGATCCCATTAAACTCAGTGTTACTATTTCTTAGTGGACATGCACAGAATTGTGACTTTATGTACATAGACTGGAAAAGGAAGGACTACACTTGTCACAGAGAAAGGCTTTGATTCACCTCATGGGATTTCATCTAAATGAGAAGACCCAGGTCATGCCATAAATGGCTTTGACATTCTCTTGAATTCAAAAAAAAAGTTTTCCATACAACACAGAACTCTGCTTTTCAAAAAGTGCCCTTACGTGATTTTTTGGGACTATGCCATGAGAGCTTTTTATTTCTAAATTACTGGATTCCTCGTAGTAGAAATTGTAAACAGACCACTTAAGAAGAGCAACAAAGCATAAAGCAGTAATGTTTGACCAGAAACAAGCCAAACAAAAAGACATCCCAGATGCTTCCAAATATTCATTAAAGTGAAACATCTGGAGGAGGTATTTTTCTGCTGCACCATGACCTTCAGGTATTGTGGGCTTCCATCTTCTGTGTTAACGGTATAAATTAAAAGAGGGGTTTTTGGGGGGAAATATTATTTGACAGCATTTCTATCTGTGAACAGAAGCAATGATTAGTTTGGTTTTAATAATTTAAAAACAACAGGCTATTTGGGGTTTTTTTCTTTTTTAAGATTTCCTTTTTCAGTGTTCTTTTATGGTGTGCATTCGATCATTCAGGTGCCTTACTCTAAAGGAAAGATGAGGAATGAGTGGTCTATCAGAAATGGTTGGACTGCAGTTCCCAACAGTCCTACTCAGCATAGCCAATAATGAGGGATATTGGGAGTTGTAGTCTAATAATATCTAGAGGGCCACATATTGCCTTGTCCTGATCCGAAGGTAAGAAATTACAGTTGCATGGCCCAATACAAATCTAAACATTTGATGAAAAGAGCAATAGGAATAATGTCAAATGAACAAAAGCAATAAGCGTGTGGCCTCTGAACTATGACAATGAGCACATCACCCTTATTATTTTACAGTTATTCTTTTATAGTTGTGCTAATAAATTGCGTGGATCCAAATGTTCCCATCTTTCCCTAACAGAACAAATGTTAGAGCCCTGAACTTTTGGAATTAACCTCATTGACCTCTTTCAAATTTTATCACTAAACTGTGGTTTAGTGTTAATTGAATGGGCCATGGATTTGTAATCTTTCCCCTGTTCCTAGAATGGACTGAAAAAGAACATTGGAAACTTTTATTTCCATTTTTAACTCTGTGTATATTGTGTATCATTATGCCTAAACCCAGACAAAGTGTTCATCCCAATCATGGTTTATTCAACAAACCAACATATGTTTTGAGTTCAAATGCAATCTCGCCACCATTATCCATTCAGCCCAGTAGAATCTGCACAAGACTCCCATTTGAAAAGAAGAGTAAAAAAAAATTAAACTAAATTGCTTAGCTGGGTAATTTGTTCTTTTAATCCTGCTATTATACAATGAGCACTACTTCATCTCTCAAAACAGGAGTGGTATTGCTGCCATTTGAAACTCATTATTATTAAACACAATCTGTTTTCTGTAAAAAAAAAAAGATATTACAGGTCAAACATAAATTTTATTCTAGTAGACCTATAGGAAGTAGCTACAGTTAGGATTAGGTCTTGGGATGTTTCCCAGGAGATTATCACAAAAGGCCAAATGCAGAATTTTAACAGGATAATAGCAGTTTTGGCCAGTACTTATCATACAACATTGTGTCCATCCTGTTGCTTCCGTGCATTCAGTTACTGTTGTGTACCTTTTCATGGACAGGCAAAACCACTCAATAGGCCCTCAATTGCACGCTACTCCATAGCTACCTTGGTGAAATAGTTCCCCTCTGGAGCAGATCTGCTTCCCAGACAGTCATGAGGTGCAAGTAGGCAGTGATTCTGCTCCGCTCCTCCTCTTCCCTCTTCCCCTTGCAGTGATTGCAAGTGCCAACACCTCCCTCCAGCTACCTGCTGTTTGCTGTTTGGAAAGTACTGGCAGTTGGGATCTCTTGTTCCCCATTCCCCCCCACCTCATGCCTTCTGATCTAGTTTCCCTATGCCCCCTGCTACCCCACCACTTGATCTATCATTCCCATACCCGCTGCTGCCCCACCACTACCTGATCTATCTTCCCTACATCTCTCACCACCTGATCTCACTTCCCCAAACGCAATCTACATGCCCCAGGTAAGACAATAAAAGGGAGGAAGTGGGGCAGTACAGATATCAGTGCACTACAGTGCAGCACCATACCAGTCTTAAAGCTGAGGTGCAGTAAAGATCGCTTCAATACCGGTATGTTTCCATGTGCTCCAAAACTATGATTGCTGCACTGTAGAAGCCTTGTGTGGTAACCTCTCCTGTGTTCCATTATGCCTGTATACTTACCCAGTTCCCAATGTTGGTTAGTAGCTATAGTCACAAGAGCATTAAGGGGGATGTTTCTGTTTGCTCTTGAAAAATAAAGGCATGTATAGCCAGCTTCAATCATCTCAGGCCTAGACTGAAATGTTTATTAAATGTGGGTGGGTTGTGATTATAACTTGCTAAATGGCATGAGAAGGGAAGGAGCCAAAGTGGTAAGAGCTTATGAATCACGGAGGATATAAAAAGAGGAAATTTCTTTGAATTAAACTACTTGAAACTTGAATATATTATAGAAAGCTTTTGTACTTAGGTTATTAATAGAAAAATTCTACAAGCCCTTTACTTCCAGCAGGTTCCTTTTAGAAAGGGGGGGAAATGGTGCACCATCACAGTAGTACAATTTTCTTACCATATCATGAGAAGTTAAGCCAAGGTAGATATATCTCACTTTGTTCTTTGGAAAAGCTGTAGAACACAGGTGAAATTTTTGTTAACATTCAGAGCTTAAGAAACTTTTTGGACAGCAGTGCTCATATTCCCCCAGCCAGTGGGACCAAGTGCTCTACTTTGATAGGAAAATATTTTCTATGCCATGATTTATAATGGTGGAGTAAAGTATTATTAGCCATCAGTGTTAATAACCCATTCCACATAGCCAAGCACCCTTATGTATGTAGGGGTTCACCACCGAAAACAAGCATCCATGCTTAGTGTGCCAATGTAAACCATCATCCCTTTTAGATTTATGATTGCTGGGTGACATTTAGAAATTTCAGCTGTTGAATCATGACTCATTTATTGCCCTTAGTCTCCATTCAGTGCTGCTCATACTAAGCACACCATTTGAATCCTCCCAAACATATAGGAAATGTGCTCAGTTTCCAATCACAATAGGAATATATCAGACCATCTGTTATTTTGAAAAGTAGTTAAACTGGTTTTTACCCCTTGTATGCTAGGGGCGTATCCACATGAAAGATGCTGATGTCCACGAGTCGGTGATGTGATGTGAAACTAGGGCCTCATTCCCACTACGTTTTAAACCAGTTTGCAAATTGGTATTCAAATGAACCTGGTTCAAATTCAAATGACCCTGGTTCGTACTTGAACCGAATCACTGAAGCCATTGGGAGAGGAGCCCATGCTCTAGACCCATTTAACCCATGTCTTATTGACACTGATTTTTTTCCACATCCTTTTTGATAAATCGATTCCACACAAATGTAAACCAGATGCAGATTGGAATCGATTTCAAGAATCTATTTGAAGAATTAAATTGACAAATCGATTCAGTGGCAATGTGAATGGGATGCAGATTGGAATCAATTTACTATGACGTGATAAGGAGTCACCAGGTGGGCAAGCAGAAATTAACAACCTGTGTCTGGCAATCCTTCGACCCTCCCTCCCTCTCTTGGACCAGCACCATTTTCACTGCTCGCATGACCAATTGCTGGGCAGCTTCTCTTTTTATTTTAGCACAATGTCTGACAGTTCAGATGCTCAAACCCCACATGTATGTGCTGTCGGTTGTGAGCATTTCTGGAAGTATGTAAATGTGATTGCAGTGACTGACAGAGAAAAAAAATATATCTGAAAACACTTCAAATTGAACTGATTTGCCAATGTGAACTACAAGTGGGTTATTTTGAGAGACTCCCACAGGAAACTATTTAAATTGAATCTATGCAAGTGGGTTATTTTGTTTTGTTTAGAGTAAAAAAATTCAGTTGGGGCAAATGTAGTGTGAATCCCGCTCTGCTGTCGAACTGATCCATCAATCTGCATCATAAAGTGTTTTATTTGTAACTGGAAATGAAGCCTAGAAGTGAGGCAAATATTCATTTCTGAAAAAGTAAAGACTCTTGTGTCAGTTTAGGGCAGCCCCAGCTAGAAGCCTAACATAATAATTTTGCAGTCCATACTTATCTCCATCTGCTGTAAGAATGCACAGGTAAACCAAATGAGTGCATTTCATGTGTACATCCTGTCTCCTCAGAATCATCATTGCACACATGTATTATGAGCACCACATGTTAAAATGCAGGACAGGGAGTAAAAGAAAGAATTATTCAGAAAGTCTAATTAATAAATGCTAGAAAATTTGATTTGTAGACCTGTAACTAAGTCTCTGAGTTGCTCCGGATAAAGAAAAGTGAAAAGTATTTATATTACCTAGGACAGACTCAGCACAACTGGACAGTTGAGAATACATCTTGTCATGAAACCTGATTAAAATATTTTAAAGCTTGCACAGATGTCTTTAAGCCTATGTTGTTGTTGCCTCAAAAGCAGTTTTACAGGGTGAGGGGAATAGGATACATTGCATGCGTTATATGCACATGGTCCTGTATCAAATCCCTGGCATTGTCAGCTGAGAAATATCTTGAGGGCCAGTTCTTCAAAAGAGCTATGACTCCTTGGAGCACCATTGTCAATCTGAGTAAGCAGTTCCACAGTACAAGACACATCAATTGTCCACCTTGGTAAAAAGAAGCTTAATATGCTAAAATCAAGGGGAAAACACAATTCTGTGCATGCCTATGCCCTCTTGAGCAAGTCCTATTGAGTTCAAGGTGACTCACTCTTTGGTAAACTTGTATGAGACTGTAGTCCAACAGTACAATCCTACCTATGACTACAGAAAAATAAGCCCCATTTGGAACATGGAGCTTTATCACACTAGGGGGGATCCTGCAGGAAAATGGGAGTTAAACGTGAGTTAAACTACATTTGAATTTAAACCAAACTTGCAAATTCAGTTAGTTTATCACACTAGGGGCTGCTCAAGTGAAATAATGCAAAGTTAATCTGAATGCAAAGCAGAGAAAAACGGCAACTTTTTTTTAATTTTTGGGTTGTTCCAAAAATAAAAAGCTGCCGGTTTTCTCCACTTTGTGTTCGGATTAACTTTGCGTTCTTTCACCTTAACTGTGATGTCATTTGATAAACTTCAGGCATTTCTGGGTTTTCTTTGGTTTATATCTAGTTTAACTCCTGTTTTCCCACAGAATCTTGCTAGTGTGATAAACTTCATGGAAAGGTTATGCTTTTTGGAAACAGCTTCTAGAGTACTCCAGCAAGCATACCCAGAAGGTAACTTTTTCAAACCCTGATTCAACAGTATTTAATGGGACTCACTCCAAGGGAAGCAGGCATGGGATTGAAATCACAGCTGGATTCTAAACAAATGCTTTCATTTGTTTCCCCAGACTGGTGTTTTGGCTGTATTTCTGGAAAACAAATTGGCCCATTTTCTGAAGGGCAGGATCAATCAAGTAAACTTTTGTTACAATAATCTGCTCTATACCATTTTGTGATATGGGAAATGTTATTTATAAAAGTTATGTGTGTGGCAAAAGGCATATGAACATTTGATGTCCTGTAATGCAAAACATGAAAACAGACCCAATTGTGGCTGGCTGGTGAGCAGGCATAGATGCAGTGCAAATAATGGATGTAGAAACTCTAATCAGTGATGAATACATGCCTCAAACATTTTAATGACAAGCTTAAAGGATTCTACTAAACGTTCTGAAATATGAAGTAAAAATTCTGTCCCTGGTTTTCTTGTGTTTTTCTCTGAATGTATTAAGATGGGAGGGTTTGATAAAAGGTTAAAAATAGTTTGCAAGATTTCCTTTGAATTAATAAATACCTCTCCAAAATGAGAATAATTAGTCCTTTCTGTACATGTTATTTCCATTACAGTACATGACAAATACATTTTTGTGCAGGATTTTTCTCAAAATATACTTTCTGGGCTGGACAGTTCACTGAGTGTACTCATATTTGTCCACAAATGACATTGGCAACCTATGATTGGGTTGCTAATAGCAGCTTATTCAGTATTTTTCCCCCTGGGGATGGAGTTATGACGAAAAAGTCCATCAGTTCTGTCATTCTTCCAACTTCTGATAGAAAGCTCACATGAAATAGTGTTAGTTCCCAGACTAATTGCTACCCTTTGTTTATAATTAGGAGTGGGAAAGAAATGTGATGGGTTCACATTTCACTATAAAAACAGCCACTTTGAATTGCCCAAAACTGGAAACATTACAAAGTATATCTTACCTCAGAAATCTTTACATTTCTGAGTCTTGCAGCTCATTTTCTACTGGAAAAATATGCATGCCTAAAAATGTGTACATTTCTAAGACATAGCACAAATGTACTTGAATCAATGGCAAAAAAATGCATAATTAAGAAAATGCATACTAAAATATGCACAGAGGTGTAGTCGTGCAATTCAATAATGTAATTGGGACAGACCAAGAATGCCCGTGAGTAACCAAGAAACTCTGTGAAAAACAAGAAGAACAGGTTTTCATAACCTGATTGTAACAGACTAGCAAATTGACACAGCTGGAAAAACAAATAACTAGTGTAACAAGTCTCACAGGAGTTCCAGTGCCTTATGCCAGTGATGTACCACATTAACTCACTACACTCCTATAGTGCTGCTATTCCACTTTAACTGCTCTGGCTACCTCCTGTTGCATTCTCGGTTTTGTAGTTCAGTGAGGCATAAGAGCGCTCCTTAAACTGCAAATCCCAGAATGCAACAAGAGGCAGCCAGAGCAGTAAAATTGGAACAGCAGCACTATAAGAGTGTTGTGCGGTAATCTAGGTAGACTCAAGTCAGTTGACTCAGACTCAAGTTGGACTCAGGTCACTTCATTTATTCAACTTGGACTCGATGCTGCATGTCACCCTGGCATGACTTGGGACATATATATTTTTATTGACCAGCTTGCCTGGTCTAACTTCATCCACAATGGGCTTGAGGCAGGGCTTGAGGTCTACTCAGCAACCTTTCCCCATGGCACATCAGAGGATCTAGAAAATCAAGAAGACTTGCACAAAGTTAAAAAAAACATTCTCAGAGGGGAACAGCAAATGTGTTAGGCAAGAAATGTGTTAGGCGATTGTGTTATGTGTAACACATTTGCTATTCCCCTCTGTGATTTTTTTAAAAATCTAACTTTGTGCGGGTCTTGATTTTTTTATTCTTTATTTTTGTTATTTAAACTCCACACCACCACACACACACCACTACCACCTTCTCTTTTTTCTGTTAAAATTGGTTCCCAGACTGGAGACTTGACTTGAAAGTAATTTGCAAGGACTTGAGATTCAAGTTGAGACTTTGAAGGTAGAGACTTGAGATATGAAACTTGAGTAAAAGACTTGAACACATATCTGTCTTTTGCAGAAGTTCCTTCCTGACCACAGAGATGCCTTCCTCCTTCCCAATTCTATTTCATTTTGTCTTAGGAGAGCTGTCTAATAAGTGGGACCTGTCCTACTATTAGGCAATCATATCAGGCAGCAGAGGCAGCCTCCTGTTACTGATGGACTTGACAGCTTTTCTCTTCTCCCACACAACTTGTTTTAAGTTCCCTAATTTATCCTAATGCCTGAAGGGAATTGAAAAATATTCTCCCCTGACTTGTGTTAAGGTAAGATAGACCTCCCAATCCAGCTAGCTTCTAGCCATAAAGAAGAAATGTGTACTCTCTTGATCTTCCCAGGCAGCAAGATATCTTAAATCAGTCCTCCCAGTAACATGCTTCACTTTTGACTTTAGCACAGATTTGAGAGGCAAAGTTGCCATTGTTTTAGTTGGGGCTTGTTTATAGCTGCATTTTTGCTCCTGAAGCCTCAATTAAGCAAGCATTGGTTATCAATACCTTTGAAGATATAGGTAGCTAGAAACTCCCATTAAAATAACACATTGATGCTTTGCTAGGCAGCCTGTAATCAAATGCTAACTAAAAATACCAGCAAGTCATGAAGGATAACTATCAAGTTGACAGCCACTGTAATCACTCCAATTACTCAATTGTCTGAGCCTAATTCGTTATAGGCAGTTCAGTTGTGTTTGTCTTGATTAATATTGCAATAGTTAGACTAAAACAAAGGCAATTTCCAAAAACAGAACCAGCACAAAAATATACATTAGATCCCAAAAGAAACTGGGTGAATTCTGATTTTTTTGGTTCCCCTTCATAAATGGATAAGCACAGGGGAAAGGGGGTTGTTTTTAAGCAATAATGATTATAATTATTGCAATAATCTAGTTTATAATAAGTTCCACATAAAAGAGCTCTCCATCAATTTTAAGATAAATAACAGGGCCTTAAGTAGATCATATTAAGATTATGAAAAGCACTTTTATCTCCTGTGCAGAAACTCCTCAGGCAACAGGCAAGGGGGAAAACATTCCTAGACAGAAAATTGTCTTCTAATTAACTACCTCAGTAAATAAAGCAAACTTTCTAGGGAAGGTCTCAGGAAACCATATTAAAGCTCAAATTTGAAAAGGGAGAGGGGGCAAACCTGAAACCTAGCAGCATTCTCAGGCAAATATCTTACTTCTAAAATATATTCTAAAACTCATATACTACTTATATGGTGGTCATGTGGCCAGTATGATTGCTTCAAATGCTGTTTACCTTCTCACCAGAGTGTTACCTATTTATCAACTTGCATTTGCATGTTTTCAAAAAGCTAAGTTGGCAGAAGCTGGGACTAGTGACAGGATCTCACCCCATCATGCAGCACTCAGGCCTTGGACTGCCACCTTCTGATCTTCCAATAGTCAGAATTGGCATCTTAACTACACATTTATTCCATTTGTCCTCCAAGGAGAGCTAAGTAGTAGACATGGTTTTCTCTTTCTTCCATACATAGTTATCCTTAAAACAAGCCTGAAACAGAGTGACTGTTACCCAGAGCTTCCAGATCTGATTCTTCCCAGTACTAATCATAGTAATGTAGCACAAGCCTATGCAGGCTGACATGGAAATAACTCCCACTAAGTTCAGAAAGCTTAAGATACTTAGGGTGGCAGCTCTGTACTCTTTCTGTTACATCACACTGGTTCTTACTTGAGTTTCTTTACATAATACTGGTAACTGCAATCTGGAGCTTAGGGCCTGAACAGAAGCCCCAAAGGGCCAGCATCACATTGCAGCCTCGGCCCTGATCTGGCAATTTGCCTGCTCCAAAAGACATGGCAGAAAGCTGCTTCTTTTGGAGCTGGCAAAAAGCCGCCCTTGCCCTGGTGGCAGCGGCTTTCCCTGTTTCTTCCCTGTTTATATGTTTACATGGTTAACTTCTTCCTTCCTTCCCATTTTTGCAGTGCCAGGGTTCACCCTCTGCTCTGCATCTACCTTTTGACCAGAAGTATGTAGGCTATATTAACTATCCATAATCCCATCTCCCTAAGTAATTTAGAAGAAATAATGTCCTCATATCACCTTGATCTGGGAATAGCCCATTCAGGGGCAAAAGAGATGGTCCTGAAGAGGTAGTGTGACACTGCCCATTAGAGAGCCTGTGGCAACTGCATGCTCCTATTTGGGGCAGAAAAGCAGCCTCTAGAGCTGGCTTTTCACTAGCTCTGGGGTGAGTGGCATCTGAATGTCATGCCCCCAAGTTGTTTACATCTAATTGCCAGCATGGCTTCTGGGTGACTTAGGGGTGTGGCATGTCTAAATGCCACACCTGCAAGTTGGTTAAAAGCCAGCTTTATCAAACCATCAGTTTCAAACTCATGTTAAGATTTTTGTCTTAATTTCTAATCAGAAATATATGTCTGTGTGTGCTTGAATGAGAAGCATTGAGTGTCTATGTTTGGCACTTAATATGTAACACTTAATGACATCAACCAAGGCTGTCCCTAACTTTTAGGTTTTAGCCTCAAAACATCAGGATCTCAGATGATCTTGAACTTGCAGCCCTGCTTGAAAACCAGGTTTGGAAGGCAGTTTTGAGTGGTTTGACCTTAACAAGTGGCTTTAAAATATTTTAAGCAAACAAATGATATCAATGAATAGTAAATTCATGCAATATATTTCCACTGCCACATTGGCAGTGGCTTCATCATCCCCTTAGTGCTGCATAAATACTCACAAGCAGACATCTGCCACAGCAGCACTACACAACCCTCATGCAGAATGGCAACATTGTGCAAAAAGGCAAAGTATAGGATGCAGAATCACAATGGAAAGTATAGGGTGCAGAACCAAAATGTAAAGTAGAGGATGCACAACTGCAATGGGTAATTAAAATGCAAAGTGTAGAATGCACAACTTCAGTGCATAATCACAAAGCAAATTATAGGGTGCATGACCACAATGCAAAGTATAGGCTTGGCAGCCTCAATGCACAATATGTAACTTGGAAAGACAAGGCAGAGAGGAGCAATAATAATAATAATAATAATAATAATAATAATAACAACAACAACAACAATAATAATAATAATATTTATACCCAGCTCTTCAGCCAAAAGGCTATCAAAGCAGCTTACAGTTTGTTAATTAGACATTTCCCTGCCCTCAGGCTTACAGCAGGGACGTAGCTAGGATTTTAGGAAGGGGGGGGTCCAGACTAAGTGCCACCATTATAATGAGGCTTGAGTGCGGCGGTGCAGCAGCATACCCCATTCATTTTTCTAATGGAAGGGGGGGTCTGGACCCCAAGAACCCCCCCCTTCACTACGTCCCTGCTTACAGTCTAAAAAAGACAAGACACAAAAGGAGAAGGGAATGGCAGTAGGGAAGGGGGAAAGTCCAGCAGATCTGCTCTCCCTCAGAGGCCTTTTGGATCTGGGTTGCCTTCCTCTCCCTCAAGATGGTGGATAGAGGGATGGAGTCAGATGCCTTCTGGGAGGGCTCAGTTCTTTAGGGAAGGCCTGATGATGTTGTGCCCATCTTTTCCTCCCTCAGAGGCCAGGATGAAGTCAGATGCCTTCTGACATGCTTCCTGTGCAGATCCACTTCCACTGCAATCATTACAATAGGTCCATTGTGCAACTGTGAGTTTTCGACCCTGTATGTGTAGCATGACGTACACATGCATATGTCTCTACATGAATTTCAGCCATTGCCAAGCCATAGCTCACTTTGCTATGCTAGCTGAGGAACATTGGTCATGCTGTCTGCAGGATTTGAGGAGCTGTAATTTTAAAAAGTGGCTTATCCAGGTTATGAGTTTTAGGGACCAGCATGTACCAATTTAGTGATGGTGCGAAGTTTTTAAAGTTCAGTCTAGAAAAGTAGTATAAACAAAATATTCAGGAACAATGTTGAAAGCAACTGTGAAATAACTGAGCTGACATGAATAAATGGGGAAAGTGTCTAGATATACAAGCAGGAAACCAATGAGTTTAAAAAAAACACTACAAGCATCATATCTATGCTGCTCATCTGCTGCTATACTTTTTGATAATGACCAGTGATTTGGGATGATATTGGAAAAGATCCTTTCACCAGAATGAAATTTATTGATTTTCCACAGTGATTGCCAAACAGAGCAGGTTATATTGATAGGAGAGCCAAGAGGCAGTTCTGAAAGGGATGCAGACACTATCTTAGATGAAGTTAATTCTGGCCTGAATGCCAAGCCAGTAGTTTCAGACATAGCTGGTTTGACTGCTTCTCCAAGCAGGATAATGAGTCATGCTGAGACAATCATGGCTTTTGGAAAAGTTCAAGCTAAAGAGAAAATAACGGTTCTTGAAAGTGTTGGAGTAGCCATGAGGATAACTCTTACTCACCTGGAGCGTGTCAGGTACAGTGAGTTACAGCAGAGGAAAACATTTCCAAATGACAAGAATGGGCAACCCAAAATATAGTAACACTCATAGCAATACAGCAATTTCTCTTGGGATTATTATCATGACAGTACATTTTAAAGGAACCAGATCTTAGAAAATGAGCAGGATCAACCCTAGTTAGTGCTTGTATGAGACTGGCAATGAATACCAGGTGTTGCAGGCTATATTTCAGAGGAGAGAACAGGCAAAATCACCTTTGAGTATTTCTTGCCTAAGAAAAGCCTATGAATTTTATAGGGGTGCCATAAGTCAATAGGCAACTTGAAAGCAGGAACACGCACACTTTTTTATAATAAATGGAACAACACATTACCACTTCACTGGTAAATTCACATGTAATATTACTAATACATGTTGGCTGAGAGTGCTGTTCCATCTATTCAATGTCCTGCTTTTTAATAATGAGACTGTAGGTGGATGTCAAATGATGGCATTACCAAGACCACACACATTTGGTTCAGCATGCAAATGAAACTGCATTCTGTGTCAAATCAGACAAGCAGAAATAGAACTGTTGGGTCAGTCTCTTTTTTCTCTCCCTAATCCAACATAAATAATGCTCTCTCATTCACCTCCTCCCCCACCCCAAAAAAATTAGGCAAACTGAAGCAAATGCTAGGAGGTAACCACAAGGTGTTGTGGGAAAAGAGCTGTGTTCTATGTTCTATCACCTAATCTTGCATGCTGTCTCCAGATGTAGTGAAAAATACTCTCCCACCATCTTGCTGAACAAAGTGTCAGCTGCCAGTCTAGTTGGTTTTTATACATGGGATGTACAACACCAAAACATTCTTCATCTCAACTACAAAATGTCTCAATCTTTTCCTGGCTCTATGCTATGCTATAGTATGTTATGCTATACGCATAAAAATCTTGAACTGGGGGATCTTTGTGCTAGACTAGGACACAGCCCTCTATAAATCCAGTGCATCAATTCCAAGTCCTAAGCAACGGGTCAGCATACCAGATCTAAGTCTAAGATCCTCTCATCCTGAGGAACATCAATGTGGTTCTGCACACTGTAAGTCCCTATAGAAGCCTTTTTCCAGATGTTTTACTACAATCTCCCAAATCCTTGACCACTGTTATGCTGGGTGAGTCTGGTAGGAGTAAAAATGCAACTATAACTAATGTAACCAATGATCAGGAATTTTGTGAGATGTAGTCCAACAACAGCATCTGGAGACCTACATTTTTCAACTTCTGCCCTGTAGTAAGGAATAATAAGGTGTTTGGAAAGACAGGTAGGGCCACAGTGCTAACTCTATTTGCAGATAATAGCAAATACAACTGGCTGTTGGAAATTGTTTTACTTACAGCTATAGCAATGATAAATGTCACAGGGATGGCACATTATACTGGGGTAGCTTTTCTTTGGAGAGAAAAAATACATCATGTGGAGGACTGTTATACAACTATAAACAAAAGAACTTTTCAGTGTCTTTATAACTGCCTTTACTAGGAGAAAATGTAACACTTCCTGTCCCTGTTCCAAAGGTTGATAGAGGAATCTAAAGGTACATGAAAAGTCAGCTTCTGTCCACAGAACTGCCAAACACACCTTTGCCTTACTGAGCTCTTAACACGGAAGTATCAACAGGAACCAGGACCCACTCCCTTTTTCTGGGCACTTAGTGTTACAACCAGTAACTGTTAGGTGTGTGCAATAAGCTTTCAGGTGCTGGAAGGAAAAATTACAGGCTGTCTCTGAAGCTTCTAAGATTTGGTGAAATGTCCAGGACAAAGATACAAATCATCTCCTTGTGTTGACACTCAGTCCTAGTCTAGGGACAGAACAGCAATATTAATCAGTGCTGTTTCTTCAGCAACTCACAAATCACTACAAGATACATATATGCTTTGCAGTAGACTGGTATTGGGTCAGGTATAGGCAGAGTTAGGGGCATGAATGGCCACATACTTTGGGTTTGAAGATCATTAAAGTAAACTCAATGAAACATGTTGTTATTTGCATGCCTTCAAGTCATTTCTAACTTGACACAAGTAAAACAATTTACTTGTGTGCATGTGTGCTAGCATAGGGGCGGCACACACTGGAAACCCTGCCCCCCCCCCCCCCTCACAAGGTGTCATTTCTGGCAACCCTAAAGTGAACCTATCATGGGATTTTCTTGGCAAAATGTGTTCAGAGGAGGTTTGCCATTGCCTTCCCCTGAGCCTGAGTGCATGTGACCTTCCCAAGGCCACCCAGTCGGATTCCTGGCCAAACCAGGAATCAAACCCTTATCTCCAGAGTCATATAGTCCAACACTCAAACCAGTATGTAAGCTGGCTCTCTCAGTGAAACATTTGGATCGCCAATAATTTAGAGAGATTTAAAAGCTGTGTTAGACAAATTCATGGAGGAAAAATATTTTCATTGCTATTAACAAAGGTGACTATTCACATCCTCCATGCTTTCGTGTAGTATACAAGTAGAGAACAAAAGCAGAAGGAGGCTGTTGCCTTCAGGATCTACTTATGGCTTCCTGCAGGGATGGCTAAAATATCTGGCTGGTTGAGCTAACAATGATGATCTCCTCCCAACCTCTGCACCAATCCACTTACAGACGGTGATTTGACTGACAGCTGAATCTGGCACAGGCGCACACTACTGTACCTGAGGGCTGCAACCTGCAGAACAAGTTGCTTAAGAGACTCAAAGGAAATGGCACAGAAGTGACTGCCACTTTCCCATTATCCGACATATGTTCCCTGAGGTGGTAGCCTCACTCTGCCTAATATTACATCTCACCTACACATCTGGAGGCAACTGAATGGTCACTGTGGAAAGCAGGGATGCTGGTTGAAATGGCCCTTAATCAAATCCAGCAGAGGGTTTTCTTTCATTCTAACCACGAGCCAGTGAAATACTATCTCAGAGATCTAAAGCTGTTAAGACAGTTTCACAATGCCTTTATATGAATTAAGGAGCCCTGGTGACGCAGTGGTTAAATGTTGATACTGCAGCCCAGTAGCATGACTGGGGAGTGCAGGCCGTACTGGGTGACACTCCAGAAGGGGGTTGACACCCCAGAAGATGGGGTGACATCCAGTCGGTACCATGCCCCCATGGGGCTTTCCTGGGGCCTTTGGTGCCCCATCTGGGCCACTGCAAGCTCTTGGGTGCCTTCTCTGAGCCATCTCGAGGCTTTGCACACCTTGTCTAAGCCATCGCAAGACCTTCGGTGCCTGTCTGAGTCACCATGAAGCTTTGCGTGCACAATTCACTTGTGTGCATGCGCGCTGCCATGGGAGGGGTCTGCACTGGACGCCCTGCCCCCCCTCACCGCGTGTCACCAAGTCAGGTGACGCCACTGCTGCAGCCACAACACTGATCTCTCAGGGCTCCAGGTTGACTCAGCCTTCCATCCTTTTGTAGGTCAGTAAAATGAATACCCAGCTTGTTATGGGAAATTGGCTAACCCATTCTAAACCACTTAGAGAGTGCTTAATTCACTGTGAAGCAGCATAGAAATGTAAAGTGCTATTGCTATTAAAAGAATGTAGTGTCGGAAGCACCAGATCCTGTCTGGCTTTAGAAGCTAAACAAGGGTCAGTCTTGATTAGCACTTGGATGGGAAATTACCAACAAATACCAGATGCTGTAGACTAGATTTTACACAACAATTAAAGCAAAATCTTGACCACTAGAATATTAATAATCCAGCAGATGTAAAGAAAATGGACACATGAGAAAAGAGCTCCCAAAAATACTGGATCAATTCCTCTGTGAAGAAAGATTGCACCATATGAGACTGTTCAGCAAGTGGAGGCATGATACAGGAATATAACTTTAGCCACAATGTGAAGAAAGCTGACAGAGAAAATAAAATCCCTGTCTCTCGTAATTTGAGATCCTGGGTTTATCCACTGAAGCTGAATGATGGAAGCTTCAAAACAGAGAAAGGAAAGCTGTAGCTCTTCACAGAGGTAGCAATTAAAACAGCAAAGTTTGTTGCCACTTGTTGCAGTAATGGGCAACAAATTGCATGGCTTTAAAGGGGATGGGCACAAGGGATAAGGCCATCCGCCTACTGCTGCTAGCAAGCTAGACATATATTCTCCCCATAAAATAAATTGTATACGTCTGAATATTTGTTGCTGGAGAACATGAGCAGGGTCCAGGGTGGAATTGCACTCAGGTACTGTTTGTGGGTTTCCTAGAGGAATCTGGTTAGCTACATGAACAGAATGTGGAGTATAGAGTATTTCAGACTTATTCAGAAAGGCTCTCCTTATGTAGTTGACTCTTCCTAATTTTTAAAAGGAGTTGGCTGTTCATCTTTTGGAAGTGCTTTAGTTTTGCATTCCTGCACAGCAGGGGTTGGACTAAATGGCCTTAGCAGTCCCTTCCAGCTCTAAGATTCTGTCATTCTATGATTCTGTGATCTTATGTGGTTTAGACTCTGAGCATAAAGCTGTGAAAATGGCAATGATTTCTAATTAAAAGAGGGTAAAGGGGGGTCTGCCAGAAATACATCAAAGATATTTTGAAGGAGCAGCAATGTATTTCAGCCCTCAGACAGAAATCTTAGAGATATTTTTAAAATATCACCAACCTGCCACTGTTGTTTGAGAAGAAAAGAAGGTCACATGTACAGCTAATTCAGAGAGAGATGAAAGCATGTATGGAAAGGACAAAAATAGATAAGGCCACCTAGGCTGTGCTCAACCATTCCTCACCAAGGCTTCAATTTCTGCCTGTCTTTTTCTCCCTTTTGTTCCTGTCTCCTTTGTGAAGGATTATTTTTGGATGGAGCACATTTTGCAGAAGTTTTCAGGACATCATCAGAAAGGTGACTGTTCTGCCACTATAGTTCCACCATTATCCTCCCCTTTCTCAATCTTTAATCATGAAATAGCCAATGAACCACAAGTCAGTACAGGGAGAAGACATTCCACTTGCACAGCTTGTGGATAGATTGAATCGAAAATGTGTATAAGGTAGCGTTTGCAAGAACAATTTCTGTATTTCCTGGCCTGACAGGCAGGAATGTACATGAATCCCAGAATATTTAAAAGGCATTGTGAAAATCCAAAAGCAGCCCTAATGACAATAATAATAATAATAATAATAATAATAATAATAATAATAAGTTCCATAGAACCAGTACAAAATGTTTTTCTACCTAAGGTGGAGCAATAAATACATAGAATCATAGAGTTGGAAGAAACTTCAAGGACCATAAATCCAGATTCTCTGGAATCAAACAATCCTGACAGATAGCCATCCAGCCTCTGTTTGAAAACCTTCAAAGAAGAAGATGCCACCATGCTCCAAGGCAGCATATTCTACTGTGTATTCCCCACTCAGGTCAACATCTATTATATCCCAAATGTTTTTCTGTCACATGACACTAAATATCACTGGCAGTAAAATAGCAAATTAAATAATTATTTTTTTGTAGTTCTTTAGCATTGCCCCAGTCCTGATACCTGAGGTGGCTTCCTTGCTCTGTCAGATGGTAGGACCTGCCTGGCAATTCTATACTTTAAATCAGTGGTAGATCACTGCAACTTTTACCGTTTGATTTCTGCACACATTTCCACATTAGAAATAAAGTCATGTCACTTCCAGTTTCCATTTTGAGTGGGGTTAGGCTGTTTCCCTCATTTTTGGTGGCTCAGGCAGGGCAGAAACCATCATAATTTGCATTCATTTGGGGAAGCTTTGGGGCATTTTTCAGGCCAGAATTGCTCCAGAATTGGGGCTATAATAGTGGGGCTATAATACACCAGATATTGTCTGACCTTGGAAGCTAATCAGAGTCAGTGTTGGTTAATACCTGGATAGGAAACCACCAGCAAATACCAAATGCAGAGGAAGGAACTGGTAAAACCACCTCCGAGTATTCCTTGCTTAAGAAAACCCCATGAAATTCATGGGGATGCCATAAGTCAACAGGTGGCTTGAAGGGAAATGCAAACACATAAATAGAATCCCACTTTCTTAAGACTTAAACACTAAAGCCTAAGAAAAAAGAGCAATTCTGTGATGACCTGTGATGCCAGTCATACATACTCATTCTTGCTAGTAATTTTAAAACCATTATAAAGCAAGCATCAGATTCCACACTTACTGTCATCTGCAGTAATTCAGTAGACTTTTGTTTATACAGCACCCCCCCCACCTCCAATATATAAAGGCCTCCTATATTTTTTTTTTCCATGAGAGCCAGTGAGGCGTAGTGTTTTGACCATTGGACTATGACTCTGGAGACCAGGGTTCAATTCACAGCTTGGCCATGAAACCCACTGGATGGCCTTGGGCAAGTTACACTCTCTCAGCCTCAAAGGAAGTCAGTGGCACGCCCTCCTCTAAACAACTCTTGCCCCCCCCCCCAAAAAAAAAACATAAGTTCACCTTAGGGTTTCCAATGAATCCTTTAGTAGGACAGGTGCAAGATATTTTGTTATCTGAAGTGAAGAACAACACTGTACCCTTCTCTTTTATTCCACCCACCAAACCCATCCAAACAGGCAAATAAATTTGCCTTCAACACTGATAATGTGATAATGTCTCTCACCACACCTGAAGGCAGCAAACTAGCATAGCAAAGAGTAAACCACATGAAGCACAGCCCTTTTCTCCAACATCTTGTTGGAACTACCACCTGAAGCAACTACCTCACTTTGCCTAATGGTAAAGCCAGCTGTGCCCTCAAAGAAACTTTGGCTTTATTTTATACATAGTTGGAACTTTTGACATTTTGTATAGAAATGTAGCCCACTTAGAAAAAAAAAGATTATAGCTCAATTTGGGCTGACAGATGCATCTTACATTCAAATTTACTTCAGTCTGTCAGATGTTTTGCCTAACAGAGAACCATGTCTTGTAACAGAACTTGTCTTCAGAGATACATACACAGGAGAGCAATTCTTAGAAAATTTGGTTGCAAAAGCATTAGAAAAGCAAATAAGTAGTTCTCATGTATGAGTTTTCTTTCCCTTTCTCCCTTTCTGTCTTTAACAAAATAGAGGTTGAAAAATCACAGCCACCTCCATTTGGGCCTCCTATTTTCAAATGAGTAGCAGATCCCATCTAACTTTGGAAGTTAAGCAGGGTCAACCCTTGTTATTACTTGGGTGGGAGACCACCAACAAATACCAGGTGCTGTAGGATATATTTCAGAGGAAGGAAAAGGCAAAACTTTCTCTGAGTATTCCTTGCCTAACAAAACTCTATGAAATTAATGGATTCTCCATAGGTTGATAGGAGGACCTATACACAGAAATGTAACCTTTCTCCAAGCACAAGCATATCAGATTCCCTGGTAGTTCTCAAATCCTGCTGTTACCCATATTAACAAACTATCATTGTCAATGAGCCATTCATATTTGGATGACAAATGAGATCACATTGTATTGTGTTCACTGAGGATGGAAGTTCTAATACTAGTATGCAATTCTGCTCTGAACCAAGGGCAAAAAACACAGATGAGAAAGGAAGCTCAGTTACTTGTCAAACAAAGCAATTTTAGTAAGGTGAAGGTCTATGCAGCTCTTCTTAAGTCAGATGCCATCCAGAATCCATGACACCGGTCCCCTCTCACTATCTGTCAATAGAAACAAGGGAAAGAAGTAAGTGAAAAAGCTTCAGACAAAGGATAAATGAAACGAAAAAGCAGATAACGCTGTTGTGTTGGCACGTGCATTCTTCAAATTCTAAATGACAACTTGAGGACTGTGTTACAGGAGAAGGAAATCTTTTTTGCTGTGGAGAGCTGCAAGGTGGGTAATCTGGAAGGGGCTACATATTAACAAATGGACAGTAACCGCCAATCTGCCACCTTTTCTCTCTCATGTTTCTTTGCTGTTTCTTGTTGTATTTCACTTTTTGTTGACATTCCTTTCTAGCCTCCTTCCCTTTCCCTAGGGGTCCTTTCACACTACACAATTATAACACTATGATTCCACTTTAACGGCCATGGTTTTGTACAATGGAATCTGGGGATCTGCAGTTTAGGGAACGGATTCTTAAAATTTGGTGTCAAAGAACACAATTTCCCTAACAAAACATGCCCCAGGCTATAGAATATAGAATGTAGCCATGGCAATTATAGTAAAAATGCAATTCTATAATTGATTTGACTGATATATCCTACCTGCCTCCCAATATCAGATTCAAGGCGGCTTACAATCTTTTTTTTAAGCTAAAACATTTATTTTAAAAAGTTAAAAAAGAATTAAAGAACAGTATTGTTTTTAAAAGCATTATTAAAAACATTTTTAAAAACCTAAAAAACATTTAGAACATCATTACTAGTGAAAGATTCAAAGTATACCACACCACTTTACACATGTGCAAAAGGGGCCCTTGGACCCAACCAACTGCCAGGGGAGAGAAAGACTTTTACACTTTCTAGAAGTCTGAAATGACTTTCTACAGAAGGCTTTAAATTAAGCCAAGAACTACAGGAAATTATACTAAGGGGATACACACAGCCCCAGAGCTGCCCACCATCACTATATTTTTCTCAGGTGCATGTTTAGATTGACTCTGTACCCTGCAGAGTACAAAAGATATTCCTTTCTCTATTTGTGTGGGATTGCCATTGCTTCTTTTCATCTGCAGGGAAGATGTTTTCCTCTGCCAGGAGGGTTGGGTTAGCATCCACTTTCTGTATGGCCAGCTGTCTCTAACTGAACGCTGACATTCAACATAAAGAAGCATCAATCTGTCAAGCCAAACCATTTCAACTCCCTAAAGGAACTGACCATTTTTTTGTGGAGATAACATCATTCCGCACTAGGCTGTATTTTCAATCAGCAGCTCCTTTCCTTGAAAATCTACCACTCCTGAGATAAATCCATGCTGCAGTAAACTACAGATGGCCACACTGGAGAGAGTTAATATAGACCACTCAAGTGCTGGATCACCAGCTGGCAGAATTAAGCAACAGCAGCACAATGATCTTGGCTGTTACCAAACAACCGGTACATCAGGCTGAAACAAATGTGCCCACAATGATGCAGAGCAACTAATAAAGCAAACAAACTGTACAGAAAATCTGCACAATGCTAACACAGAGATCGCAGCTTAAGCAGATACATTGGAACTTGATACTCCTAGTTGCTGGCTTGCTTACCACAAATATTTAAAAACATCACATGAAGGACGGTAATAATGGTAACACTGTGTAAGTTACTACAACAACAAAAACAAGACATTTCGTGCAAGGTAGGGGTGGTACCCCGATTAAAATAAATTTAGTTAGATGATATGATATGAAAACTACATCCACATGGAAGAGTGCCAATACAGCATACCTTGGTTATCAAAGCCTCTGACAAAGAAGCTCCTTTTTATCAAGTTATTTTAATGCCTGCCAGTCTAACTTTTCTCCTCATCCTTTGTCCAGCTGGAAGGTTTTTAGCAACATCAGCATTGGGAATATGGTGAAGGAGGGCTGGAAAAACACCGATTTTCAGGTTGCAGCAGCATGTCTACAGTAAACAATGCAATTAAGCTTACGGCAGGGAAAAGTGGGGTTTTATTCTAGCCAATCCTACTGTGTTCCAGTCTACAGCAGGCAAAGTTAACAACAGCTTCCTCTAGAATCCCTTACTGAGTATGGGTGAAAAGCAAAAGGGGGAGAATAGTTAAGCTTGCCTTACCACCTTAAAAAAGATCTATATCTTTTGATCTATAAATTTTCCCACCAAAAAGGAAATCATAAGAAAGGTGAAGGCTGGTGAAAGAAAAAAAAATTCCCTGGACGCATTTTGGAATAAGCTTTCTGGTGAGCTTTAGAAAGTATTTTCAGTTCAAATGTACTTATTGTTAAACTTTGATAAAAGTTTCCCAAGACTTAATGGACAGCTCTTCTTTGCAGTGGTGTAAGAATCTATTCTTTCCATGTTATTTCTGCCTCCGGCACCAAATTTTCTGCTCAGGAACACAACTACTTGGTTAACCAAGGTATACATTTATCCTGGAAGTCTCATTTCACTAGATCCTGGTGAAGGTAAATATGGGGCAGTACAGACCGCTGTGAAACAGTGGTCTGCATTCACTCGTTTTAACTCCGTAGGGACAGCACAGCCCCCAAACCGTGCGCTGTCCCTACGGAGTAAAAAGAACCTAGTTCTTTTTGCAGCGCCAGAGTGATGTCATGAGTGCGCCACTGGCACACTTGTGACATAAGTGATGCATGACAACATGCGGATGTTGTGTGTTGGTTATGTCAAAATGGTGGCACCCATATGGACGGGACGCCGCCATTACTCTGCCGCCACACCATGCTAGAGTTAGAGACTGTGCAGTAGGTGCAAAGCCCCTAAGCCTAGTATCAGTGCCAGCACAGCACATTCAGCCCATCTGTTCCAGGCCTTAGTCACTTTTCTTATCAAAGGTACACTCGCTCAGCTAAAATATGAAGCATAAAAGATACTACTTCTTGCCTTCTATGCCTCCTGCTCTAGACTTTTTCCAGAATAGTACCCCACAAGAGAAATGCAGTGCTTTCCTGAATAGGGGTGCGACTTGTGTGGGGATGGCCAGTGTAATGTGGAAGCAGACTGGATCCCTGGTCTATCAACAGTGCAAATTGCAATCTGTTTCAGATTGTCTTGCTGAAGAATTCAAGCTATTTTAGAGAGTAAAGCTACCAGTCTCTTGTGTCTGTCTGTCTGTATGGATGGATAAATAGATAGCTAGGCAACAAGATACCTATGATTCTAAGACAAGGAACTGTTTTATAGCGAGTCAGACCAATGATAGATGTAGCATACCATCTACACCAGAGGAAGCAACTATGCCAATTGTTTGTTAAATGGGTTCATGGGGCTTTGGGAGACACAAAAGTGTGGTTTGAGGCTGGTCACATGGAGCCTACAGGTAGCATTTCCCTCATTCTAATTTCTGGGTAGCAACACTTCTCCAGAGTTCAGACAACCTTTTCCAGCACACTTTAAATATGTCAAAGATGGAATCTGGGACACTGTGAACTTAACAGATGGATGAAGAGATAGATAATTGGCCAAAGACATTTTGCTACTACAGGCACAGCACTGAGGTACATGCACATGTACACACACCCCTAAGTCAAGGTGCATAGTATCCAAATTCAGGCAGCTTATTTGGTTAGATAAGGCAGAAGCCATAAGTCCCTATTTCTATCTTTAGCAGTAAAAACACAATGTGTGTGTCTACGTGGCTCCAAGTGGCCTGTCAGCTTATAGCAACCCCATACATTTCATAGGGTTTTGTTAGGCAAAGAATTATCAGAGGCGGTTTTGCCAGTTCCTTTCTCTGAAATATAGCCCACAGCACTTGGTATTCATGGATAACAGCAACATAAATAACTAATAGTTTACTTCTTTTATGGCAAAGCTGTCTTGATATGCCTGTAGTAGGGTGAACCCTAGAATGACCTAACTATCAATCAATAGACAGCTATACAGACAAACAGACAGATAATACCTATCACCTTTAATTTCAGGCACATGAAATAGATATGCCTATTTTTACATAATGTGTTAATAAACTGATTAGAAATATTGTGACTATGAATTGGACCAGAAACATACAGACATGGGTCCAATAGGGCAGATCAGCTGTCCAGTGAAATATGAAAACAAGTTACATTTGCCACATTCTGATCTGCATTTCCTTGATATTTTTCCAGATCTGAATTTGCCTTGACACCCAAGCTATTCCCCAAGACTGAAAATATAGAAGATATATATATATAGAAGATACTATATTCTACATTCTATTTTGTACCTGCAATATATCTATGAACAAATAGCACTAACACTGGGCATCATAAATTACACTGGATGAAAAGTCTCTACACTGTTAAAGGGAAATTATGTCTGTTGCTGAAATAGGACAGCATATTCTGAAAGACCACAATCTCTACAACACATTTTTCCAATGAACATTATTCTGTCAAAAATGGTTCTGTTGTGCTTCTACTTAATGAGAGGCCATTGCAAAGTAACAGATTTCTGGGGAAAAGTTTTTAACTGGGGCAAATCTTCAAAGCTTTAGATGGGAGACTCACATGGAAATCATATTATTTGAAAAGCTGCTTAGCCTTCCAAAGTCAACACACCAAAGAACAGCCAGAAACATGATTCCAAAGAGCTACAGGCATTTTAAACAATTAGTTAATATTTGTAAAGAGGCAAGAAGGATTTGTAAGGATTTAAAGGGAAAGAATTACAGAAGGTTTATATGTTAAGAAGGAGATAATTGAAAGGGATTGAAAGTTTTACATAGAAAATGGCTAGTATTTGAGAAATCAGATAGTCTTACTGCAATCCTGTGCAAATTTCCAGTGGAATCCTAATTGAAAGGTGTATTGGCTCTAGAAGTTAGGATTATGCAGAAGCATAATCTCTCTCCTTAGCTGGCAGATCTCAGAAATCTTCTGATATAACAATCTGCCAGCAGTTCTGCTGGCAATAGAGTTCCCAGATCTCAAAGTCTGGATCTAGTCCTCAAAACAAGGAGAAATATTCTTGTGACAAGAGTATTACCTTTCAAAGTGTGTTGTATGTGTGTTCCACATTTATTAGACTTTTTATCTGCCATAGCTGTGGCAGCGCGGTTGTTTGACACCCCTTAGGGACTGCATCATCTGGATGCTGCACCGGAGGCGCACCATGATGCCATGCACCATCTGAAATGGCTTGCAGCATCAAAATGCCCTGGGGACAGAGTCAGGGCGTTCAGTGTCAGGATGCTGCGCCCTGACTCTGCCCACAGTCCGGCACTTTGTGCCAGTCTGTACAGGGCCGCTAGTTAAGAATAAAGTAGCATTTTTAAAATATTAATTTTCTGTAATAAAGATGTTTTTGTTGTTGTTTTCTTTTACACAGTGCTTCTGGCACTTGACAGTTCAAGAAATGCAGCTGTGAAATCTGAATATTTCTAATCATATCTCCTGTCTCTAAACAACACATCATGAGGGGGAAACATAAGTATTCTGTAAAACAATCTGCATCCAATTTACATTTCTAATATTTTTCAATTCCAAAAGCTAACGGCTGAAGCTATTTAAAGGGGTTCTTCTGACAACTGACTTGTTTAACATGCAACAAAAACCTTTGATTAAAAATAACTCCTGAGATTTTCCTGATATATTTCAAAACAGAAGGTGCTACAGAAATATAAAAATCCTTCCTGGTGCAAAAATGTTTGGGTAGTTGTTATTTTGATATATAATTAATAGATATTAAAAAAGTTATCTTTTCTTATTACAGGAAAAGATGGTGCATTGTTAAATCAGTGATCAAAGAAAGGACCTGAGGCAATACGATTATTTTAGTTAAATTGGCTATTTCTGTTACCTAGCCAGGTTGTTGTTATTGCTATTGGCTTAACTTAAGTACTAATATATGACGTGTGTGTGTGTGTGTGTGTGTGTGTGTGTGTGTGTGTATTGTTCAATCTTTTTTTAACATGAGGAGGCAAAGCAATTTTCAGGGCCACTCCAAGGCATACTGTTGCCTAAGGGAAAAGATTATCTTTGGGCCTGTACAGACAGGTCAAAATAAAGCTGCTTCAGGCCACTTTGGAGGTATGCTGTTTAAATGCTGCATGCATTCTAAGAGGCTGGAAGATGTGTGTGTCATTTAAACAGCATAAAAGTGACCCGAAGCAGCTTTATTTTGGCCTGTCTGTTCGGGCCCCTTTGTCTCCTTTTCTGCCTAAACTTAAGCCCTGATAACCTTGGTGGCCAAAACTGTGCTTCTCATGCAGAGTTGACAGCTAAAGTAAACTGATTAGTGATAAAGTCATTAGTTATTAACTACCTGCTTGGAAACATGGTCTTAATAGACCCTTAGTCAAGGCACAAGGACAGCCATCCTTGGTGTCTGACTTTTCAGCACCTCTTCATAAACTTAGAAGAGCCCAAAGCTGGCAACCACTCTGAAACATCTTTAATGTATTAATCTATACTTCTTCATGTTCTGCTCTTCCTCCAAGAAGTCTGAAGCACTGCACATGGGTCTCACAGCCCCCTTTATTATCACAACTACCCTGTGAGATAGATCAGGCTAAGAGAAATGACTGGTCCAGTGCTACCCAGTGGGTGTTAAATGGAATTTGAACCTAGATCCTCATTCTAATCTGACATTTGGGGAACTGATTTTAGTGGAGATAGAGTTAAAATGTTAGTCTAAAATAATACTTCTCCATGGACCAGATATTAGACTCTCTTCCTTCTCTGCTATTTACAAAGCTTGAGTTGGGACAAGACACAAATCTCAGTCATTCCACTTCTCTGTTTTGTAAACAGAGCATTCAAATAACTTGGTTGTGAAATTTTTCAGTTACTGCATGGTGCATCTGGCCCCACATCATTCATGTGTCTTTGCACCACCTTCACAAAAATCAAATGCAAACATAAATAAAATGTACACACACACACACAAAATTATTTCTAACCCACTTTATATCAAATTACATCAGTGATTACATAAAGTGATAAATATAAAATGACAATCCAATGAGGAAAGCCAAGGTATGTCACAAAGACCCCACACAGCGGATAGACAGGCACATCTAAATGCATTGCCACAATAAAATCAACATGGGTATCAGTTAAATCTCCAATGGGGATGAGGGCATTCATAAGTGGGATGTCACACCCAAGAAAGAATTCCCATGGGTCTCCACATAATACATTGTTTCCCCAACAGGTATATTCAAAAGTGTATACTCAAGCAAGTATATATAATGACCTCAGTGAATAAAATCTCACACCATATAAGGCTATAAATATCATCACTAACATCTTGAATTCAGTTCAAGGAATCTCAGACTAGGCTCCCTGTTGGCCCATTCACACCACACTGTTATAGTGCTATGATTCCATTGATGGAATCCTAGGATTTGTAGTTTGGTGAAGCACTGGAATTCTCTGGCTGAGGAGTCTAAATTGTTGTTGTTGTTGGTAGTGGTGGTGGTATGTGCCTTAAAGTAATTTCCGATTTATGGTGATCCTAAAGTAAACCTATCTTGGGATTTTCTTGACAACATTTGTTAAAAGGAAGTTTGCCATTGCCATCCTCTGACACTGAAAGAGTGTGACTTGCCCAAAGTCACCCAGTGGGTTTCCATGGCTGAGCCAGGATTCAAACCTGATTTCCCAGTACTGTATCCTAGTCCAATGCTCAACCATTACACCAAGTTGGTCCTTGCCCCTTCCCAAACTGTAGGATTCTATGGGATGTTGCCATTGCAGTTAACATGGAATGTAGTACTGTACTAGAAATTGTGTGATTTTAATGGGCCCTGTGATGTTTGTATGGCAATCACATTTCCTGCATCTCCTGTGCCATCTTCAAGGCAGCTCCATATAGAGTACATTGCAGTAATCTAGAAAGAATGTATCTCATGATGTATAAATTCCTGTGATCAGGATATACCTGCCAGTTATGTTTCTTCTTCAAAGAGAAGAAAGGCATAAAGATTACTGAGCTACTTCCACCTTTTTTAAAACAGATTCATGCCTTTCCAGCTTGTAAATACATGTACAAATCTTTTCTCTACTCTGCTTTAATCAAGATAGTGCAGGCATACTCCTGTTGCTTCACGGGAAGGCGACATAAACACATTCTCTTGTGTAGAATTAGATCGATTTCTGAGTGTCAGGCTTTTTGTTTATCAATGCAAAAGGGGCAGTTCTCAGTGATGTGTAACAGACAGTATAATTTGATTGATTACCTAAACTGAATTCATTGGGACTGCAAAGAAATGATGCATCCAAAACTGTTCAAGCATTTAGTCCATATAACACACTGGGAAGAACTGGAAACACATCAACAGAAATATAATGTCTGGACTGATGTAAGTAATAGTGCATTGGTGAGACCTCACCTGGAATACTGTGTCCAGTTCTGGGCACCATAACTCAAGAAGGATATTGACCATCTGAAACTTGTCCAGAACAGGGCAACCAAAATGGTGAAAGGTCTGGAAACCATGTCCTGTGAGGGGTGTCTTAGGGAGCTGGGTACGTTTAACCTGTGGAAGAGAAGAGGTGACATGATAACCATGGCCTGATACAGACAGCCAAAATAAAGCTGCTTCGAGTCACTTTGGAGATATGGTGTTTCAATGATGCATGCATCCTAAGAGTCCAGAAGCCGCACCAAAGCCACGCTCCAGTCCTAAGGACTGGAGTGCAGCTTTGGTGCAGCTTCCAGACTCTTAGGACACATGCATCATTGAAACACCATATCTCCAAAGTGACTCGAAGCAGCTTTATTTTGGCTGTCTGTATAGGGCCCATGTTTCAATATTTGAAAGTGTGTCAAATTGAAGATGGAACAAGCTTGTTTTCAGTTGCTCCAGAGACTAAGGCATGGAACAATGGATTCTAACTACAGAATCACATTGGCTTTTTAGCAGCTGTGTGAAACTATTGACTTACATTCAGTCTTCGGCCTGCTAAGACTCCTTGATTCCTTTACCATATACTGTTGTGAAGGCAGGTGTCATGCATCCTACATCTGTGCATGTAATTTTTTCTGTCTAAGTGTAGTACCTTACATTTCTCCCTGTTGAAATTAATTTTGTTGGTTTTAGCTCATCTCTCTTACCTATTAAGATAATTTTGAATTCTTGCCTATCCTCTGGGCTAATACCTACCCCTCCTAAACTGGCATTATCTACAAATTTAGTAAGAATGCCCTCTATTACATCATCCAGTTAATGATAAAGATGTTGAATAGCACTGGACCCAAAACAGAACCCTGTGGCACCCTACTAAATGTACAGAGATATACTGGTAAATCCCCTTATTAGCCCCTGGTAAACTAGACTAGTCACTTTTTCCAGAATAAACAGGAGACGTTGCTAAACACCCTTTGGATTTGGTCAGTCAAACAATTACAAATCCATCTCTTTACTAGCTTGCTTGCACGAATACGACGGGGAACCTTGTCAAAGGCTTTACTGAAATCAAAATATGCTACATCCACATCATTCTCTTTATCTACCAAGTTGGAAAGTCTACCATGAGATAGATAGATAGATAGATAGATAGATAGATAGATAGATAGATAGATAGTCTGGCATGACTTATTTTTGAGAAATCCATGTTCACTTTTAGTGATCATAGTATTCCTTCCTAAGTACTTATGGACTGTCTATTTAATGATTTGCTATAGAATCTTTCCTGGTATTGATGCCTGGGCTGACTGGGCAGTAATTATTTGGGTCCTCACACACACACCCTTCAACCTTGTGAAAATGGGGACAACATTTGCTCTCCTACAGTCTGCTGGGACTTCTGTCCTCCAGGAATTCTCAAAGCTTATTGCCAGTGGTTCTCGATTATCTCTGCCAATTCTTTCAATACTCTTGGATGTCATTCATCTGGCCCTGGAGACTGGAACTCATTTAGAGTAGCCAGGTATTCCTGTGCTTACTCTTTGGCCGGTTACAGACCGGCACTTTAGTGCGTGACGAGCACACACTAGGGTTACAAAAGGGCGGTGCTTGCACTAAACGGTGGCGGCCCTTCCATACGGCCGCCGCTGTGAGGACGTCACAGCCGTGCCGCCTCTATACAGGGCGGCGCGGACGTGACGTCCTCAATCCGCGGCAGGGCGCCTAAGGCGCCCTTTCCACAAACCAGGAAGGAGCTCCATTTCGGAGCTCCTTCCTGGTCCAC
The DNA here is from genome assembly GCF_019175285.1 of Sceloporus undulatus. Taxonomy (NCBI): domain Eukaryota; kingdom Metazoa; phylum Chordata; class Lepidosauria; order Squamata; family Phrynosomatidae; genus Sceloporus; species Sceloporus undulatus. The sequence continues at coordinate 135,195,544 of NC_056526.1, read as the reverse complement.
GGCACCGCTTTGCTTCGCTGGGCGCAGCCTTCAGACGGCTGCGCCCAGCAAAGCAAGGGAGAAACCCCCTCCCTGCCGCCGCAGGGTGTCCTTGGGGCTTGAAGCCCCAAGGACACCCCTTTTCAGGCTGCGGGGAAGCAGCGTTTTGCTACAACCCGCCTTTGTTTCCTGCTACGTGCTCTGCTCCATTTTCCCCAGGTTGAGCACTGTTTTCTTTTGGAAGAAAATGGAGGCAAAGAAGGTGTTGAGTATTTCTGTTCCCTCATAGCATTTTTCCATCTTCTCCACACAGTGGCCCTATCATTTCCTTGTTCTTCCTTTTGTAATTCGTATAACTAAAAAAGCCCTTTTTATTATTTTTAATCTCTCTAGCAACCCTGAACTCATTCTTTGCTTTTAGCTTTTCTGACTTTCTCCCTACATATGCTGGCTTTGTGTTTACATTCCTCTTTATTTCCCCATTTTCCCCCATTTTTTTATACATGTCATTTTTAAATCTTGGGTCAGATTAAACTTCTTTAGACATCCACCCTGGTTTCTTGAGACACCTCCTATTTTTCCTCCCCAGTGGAAATGTACGGAATTGTAGTTTCAATGCCTCACTTTTTTAAAAAAAACACTCCCATACATCATGAACTCCCTTCTCTTTTAGTATTCCTGATTGCAATCACACCCAAAATTTCTCTAAGTTTACTGAAATCAACTTTCTTGAAGTCTAGAATGTGTGTCTGACTACTTTTGGCTTTCCCTTTCCACAGTACAACAAACTCCAGGAGAACATGGTCATTTCCACCAAGGAACCTGCCATTTCCACCCTATTAATTCAGTCATCACTGTTGGTTAGGATCAGATCTAAAATATCTAATCTTTTTTGCCTCTTCCACTTTCTGGACAATGAAATTGTCTGCAAAGCAAGTGAGGAATTCATTGGACCTTATATTCTTGACAGTCTTCCAACAAATAGCAGGATAGTTGAAATGTCCCATTACTACTACATCTCTCCTTATGGAATGTATGATCATCTGTTCCAGGAAGGCATCGGATTTGTTCAAAAACTGTTTCATATCCACATCTAGGGTAATTTGGATCACATGTTCTGTAGTAAGATATCACTACTGCACTTTAGTTGAGTGTCCAGTTCCCTGCCCTTAACATTTATACCTTTTATCCAACTTGCAGTGGGGAAGGTTGGGAACAGACATATTGGACTGGGAGTTCATCAAACCACAATCCATATATTTCACTCTGTGCTCAACAGCATTTCTCCTCAAAGCAATTTCTATTTACAAAGAATTGAAAATAAAAGACATTGAGTGTATTATCTAGAGAGGTTTATGGTGGCCTCTGTCCTCCTTGAAAAGTAAATTTTAATTGTTACATTTTGGTCTTCAGATTCCTGCTCGAAAGGAGCTGTGATTTAGTACAGTACTTTCCCATTTGCCATAAAGTCTTTTCTGCCCTGCTTACCTCTACTGAAAGCAGCACAGCAGAGGAATATACAAGGAATAGTCCAGAGTCCAGTCTAATGTCAGTCAGTCACAGCAAAAGGCAGAGGCAAGAACATAGTCACAAGGCAAGTCCTGGGGTCAGATAACCAGAGTCATGAATCAAGAGCAAGGAACAAGGCTGTAAAACTGATTGTCAGCTGCAAAAAAAAAAAAACTCTCCATCTGGAGATCTTTTAAAAGTCTTCTGCTTCTCTCAGCTGTAACCTATTAGCTCTCATCTTGGCCTCTAGCCTGGAAGAATGCCTCAAAGACTCTTTGACCTGTCTTCCCGCCACTGGTCCCAGCACCTGCATCGTAGAATCTGTTTCTCTCTGCAGCTTCCTCAGCCTGCTCTGAGACTGTTAATTCAGGCTGCCCCAGATCTACCCCTGTCTCAGCCTCCTCCATGTCTTCAGAGTCTGAGTCCTCTGATTGTGCCTCTAAAGGCCTGAACAGACAGGCCAAGATAAAGCTGCTTCGGGTCACTTTGGAGGCATGCTGTTGAAATGCTGCATGCATCCTAAGAGGCCGGAAGCCAGGCCAAAGCCACACTCCAGTCCTAAGGACTGGAACACAGCTTTGGCACAGCTTCTGGCCTTTTAAGATGTGTGTGTCATTTAAATAGTATACCCCCAAAGTGATTTGAAGCAGTTTTATTTTGGCCTGTCTGTCTGGGCCCAAATCAGGCCCAGGGCAGTCCATGACATTTTCATCAAGGAGATTACCCAAGAAAAGGATTTCAGAGAAATAAATACAACCGTGAATTGTGTGTAAAAGGTGATCAGGGAGCTGTTATATGGCTTTACTTAGATGAAAGAAACAAGAGGGCATACTAAGTGAGAAATTTCAAACAATGCTCAAGAACAAATGGCATTGCTTCATACTCAGTAACAACAATGATACTTTTGATTGTCAGATACACAACAAGTAGATTAGTTGGTGGATCTGGCCCTATCATTAAGCGTTAGGCAGTCAAGGAGGGACTTGTAGAAATTTACTAATAAATGTCTTTTTAACATGTCTGGAATTAATGCCCCTGTAATATGCAAACGAGATGAAGTATTGTGCATCACAGGACAGCAAAGCTCATTGTGATACAAAGTATACATGTGTTTAATGAAGGGTTTGTGCGTTGTCATTTCTTAGAGAATGTTATAACACTACATTTACAGTGAAGAATGTATGCCATAGATCCCACCATTGCCACACACTAGAAATCAATGGGATCCATTTCCAAGTAGGTGGGTCAATAACTTTGTGGCAATCAGTATCCGAAATTAAGGATTTTAAATGGAGGGAATACCATTGGTTGATGTTAACTCTTTAGGAACAGGAAAATGAATTCCAAGACTGCAGTATGAAGCACATTTACTTGGAAGCATGCTCTTCCCCAATCCAATCAAACTTTTTTCCAACTTTATTTAGTATGCCAGTGTAAAGCAGGATAAGGTCCTGCTGGTGGAACTTAGAAGATATCTGAGTATATGTTTGGGTGGAAGCTCAAAAATGGAATGTTCTGTCTAGATGGAAAAAATTATGACAAATTATTGTGATGACAGGAAAACAGGGCTGTGAATTACTGACTCATACAAAAATATGGCACATTTGCTAAGTAAAAATTAACATGGTCATAGCAAAACAGGAAGATGTGTTCATGACATTTTTTTTAAAAAAAATCAAATTTGAGTAGACAAATTCTACTGCCATCCTGGAACTTACAATGACATAATTAGCTGGTGTCTAATATTTTTTTAGCACAACATTAAAATGAGTTGGTCTAAACATCCTAAAGCACAAGTTCCCCTCTGATCTTGAAAACTAAGCAGGGTCAGCCCTTGTTAGTACTTGGATAGGAGACTATCAACAAATACCAAGTGCTGTAGGCTATATGTCAGAAAAAGAAACTGGCAAAACCACTTCTGGGTATCCTGTACTTAAGAAAACTCTATGAAATTCATAGGATTGCCATAAACTGACAGGCAACCTGAAGGCACAGACACACAAAAACCATCAAAAGCCCAATAAAAATGCAATAGTAGAAAAGCAGCACAGAAAATGAAAGCCACTGTCACAGTATCCTTACCAATGGTTGCAATGATTTGTTTTCACCAGATCAGTAGCAGTTGATGGCTTGCTTCCATGGCAGCAAGACAGTAAAACTCCCCCAGGTTTTAGATGGGACTTTAGAGGAGCCATCCAAAGTTGTCAATCCAATCCTCCAAACAGGTTCACCACCTTAGACAGAGCTTTTAAAGTTCAAACTAAAACCCACAATGGATTAACTGCTCCACTGAAATAGAAGGAAGCCGTCAGCTGCCACTGCCCCAGATGACGGCCCACTATAGCTCTGCACAGAAAACTCCAGTCATCATACATTGATTGTGGGGAGACTCAAACAATGTCACAAAAATGATTCATAGAGGCTCCAACAAAGAAAGCACAAGTATGTAGGCAGAAGAAGTCCCCAAAGAATAGAAAGGGACCCACACAGCCTGTTTCTTTTCATTTCTCCTGAATCCTAGATTTAAGAGGGTTCAAAAGCCCAAGAATCCATGACTACCATCATGTTTTTCAGGGCTCCCTGGCAGACCAGACACAGCTGTTTCAAACCATCCCACTGGCAAAAGAATGGCAAAACAATGGGTGAGACATGAGAGAAAAGATTGCTATTCTACTCCAGACATCCCCTATAGGTACAGAAAGCCACACTCAATAGAGGTTTACCCATCAACTGTCTCAATATGGCAGGGACAGTCTCAACGAATCCTCTGACATCCCACATTTTCACATTTTTCCATGACTAATAACTTTTGCTGTCTTGACCACAATCTGATGTTGCTTGGCCAACATATCCCAGTTTTCATCTGTAAAACATTGGATGAAACTCATAGGCCACAGATCCTCTTAGATAAAGAGTTCAAGTCCTGACATGTTACAGATGCATACACACAGTGTGTAACCGTACTTTCCTAGTGATTTCTGACTGGCAGGGACAAACGTGGAATGGATTCACTGCACAGAAGTAGAAGAAAAGGAAACTTAAGGTTGCATTATCACACCCATTCTTACAAAGAAATCCTATTGACTTGATATTTAATTTCAAGCAAACACTTATAGGAATGGGCTATTAAAGGGTAAACATTATTGGTCTTTATATGACTGTTACACTTTTGTTTCTATCAAAAGTGAATTATCAAATACCATACAGTACTACCAAAAGACAGAATAATATTTCTTAAAATTGTAATATTAAGAGTCACTGCTGAATTTTCAGGAAAATGATGGCACTGTAGGGTGAAGACTGAAAAACTAAAATTTTCAGAACATTTCTTTCTCTCCTTGTCATCTCCACCACCACCACCCACCCCAGTATGTCCTAAGAACTGCACAATATTAAGAAGAAAAGCACATCATAAGATTGACAGGCTGCCGTCTATCAAGATGCAAGAGTGAAAAAAATACATATTGCTATTCACAGGCAGTGAAAAACGGGGTGAGCTAGAGGTGATGTTGCAAGAGGGTAATAAAGAGAGAGAAAAGACATGAATCATGAAAGCATTTAGCAGGGTAGACTTCATGACAAGAATGGAAACAGAAAAAACATGATCTTTGCAGAATTGACAGAGAGGAGGAAAAGAGGCAATGTGAGCAAGCGTCAAGTGATATTATGAAGCAAGTGAAGTATCATAATGGCTAATTTTGGCAGGCATGGGAAGTCAAAAAATAGCTACAGTACAAAATCAGAGCATGTCTCTGTGGTGGTTTTTAATGGGAGCTGGAAGTATATCCAGTGTTCACCTGAGACCCAAAGTCTACATATTTCATTGCAGGATCCAGGTCAGTCTATCATACTCAACTGAGGTCACATGCTTTAAAAATGGTTTCAGGCAAAGCTTTTATCACACTGTTGCCCATTTCATTCATTGAATGTTACAGCTCCTTCAAATAATTCCTGCTGCATTTGTAAAGCTCCTTTGTTTTTTCTACGGTATATTCTTTCCTATTATCATAGAAATCATATTAAGGAGAAAAAGAGAGGAGAGCTGAACAGCAGAGTTTGGAAACTTAATATTTTGGGGCCTCAGTTCCTGAAATTCTCCAGAGGTCATATCCACTGATCATACTACCTGGTGTGGTAAGAGTTGTAGTCAAAAAAGTATCCCCACTCCACCCTTGGCTCTGCTAGACAGTGCCTTCAAAATGCTAATGTGAGGAGCCTTCTGTGTTTAACTGCCCTAACAAAGAAAAGAACAACAAAAGAAAAACAAATTAAAAATATAAACTAAGAGAAAGGAGACCAGCTGAGGAGCACTGATGCAGACATGGCTTCAGCTAAAATTATCTGAAATGAAGAAATTGAGATTTCTTCAGTATCTACAGTATTCAAGTTGTTCCATCTCAGTCTTTATTCCCCCTCCTTGTACAAAAGATAATGGGATGGCTCCAGGTTTTGGCACATGAAGCTGGACTTGAAAAAGCAGACTTTATTATATCTTTTTTCACTTGCCATTTCCTTTAGCTTCCTGAAAATGCTACCTTGAAGACTTGAGGACTCTGCCAAAAGGAGGAGACTGTGGTACAAAATTGGAGAGAAGATCCCTGGAATTTAGGCAGAGAAGCCCATAGATCCCATCTTGCAGAGTCCCCTTGTGAGAAGAACTGCCATGGGATCAGGGAACTGTTCACTTCTGCCAGCACATATATTCTGGATACAACCCCATACATTTACTTAGGCTGATTTCTTTTCTGTCTGTTTTCTGACCACTTCCTTCACCTTGCTTTTAAATCTTGTGCAATCACATATCCATCTAAATTTTCAGTATCCACTGCTGAAACAATTTGGAGCTTTTATAACAGTGTGGACAAAAACATACTCCCTAGTACTCCCTAGTCTCACCACTCCCATGATGTGGGACCCACCTTTGACCATTCTCTGCATAGGGAGAGTCCCTTTATGTACGCCTCGCTGTCCTATTGGAGGATAAGAAACCAGTTAGGAAAATCTTTCCTGCCTCACTATCCGTCTGAATTGGGAATATGAGTAGTGAGGAAAGAGATCTCATTGTTTTCTCTGATCGGTGATAACAGGATAGCAGCACATAAAATAATCTCTCCTACACCATAGGCTTCTGGAAGAGAAAGGCTTTCTGGAGCAGAATCTTCCAGGTCCTCCACAGACTGAACTGGAGCCACTCAACAATAGAGAAGACCCACAGGCCGATGTTGCATTCTTCTGACTCCCGGCATGGGAAGATTGTTCCACAACTGGAAAATGTAACAAAGGCGGGATAAAACCGCCGCTTTGCGGCGGTCTGCCGCCGCCGCCGTTAGTCTGCAGGGGAGCCGGAGCCTCCACACGGCCGGCTCTGTGCAGACAGAAAAAGAGCTCCAAAATGGAGCTTCTTTTTCAGTCGCGTTTGCGACGTAGCGAGGCGCCAGGGGTGCACTCGCTACGTCACAAGGACGCAATGCATACGGACGCTCAGCGTCCGATATGCAAAGATGGCGCCGGCCCTGTAGAAGGGCCGGCGCCATCTTGTACGGACGGAGTCCGTATTAGGCACAGGGGCGTCTATAAGAGACCCCTTTTTTAAAATAGGACGTCCTCCAGACGTCCAAATGCCGGTGCAGAAAGCACCAAAGTTACTTTTTAGGATTACAGTTTCCAGACTCTCCTAGCCATCATGGCCATGGTGGAGCAATGTTTCCAAGCTCTGGAGTGATTATTTCCATTGAAGCCAAGGTGTGCAAGTGCTGTGTGCATAAGATGGGCTGTTCATAAACACTGGATTAAGAATAGTCTCTTTATCCTCAGCCTAGACCAGCATGTGTGTGAAGTGGAGCCCTGGTGGAACAGTGGTTAAATGCCTGGCTGCAGCCACATACTCAAAAACCACAAGGTTGTGAGTTTAATACCAGCCAGGGGCTCAGTTTCAATTCAGCCTGGCATCTTTCCAGGGTTGCTAAAATGACTGTCCAGCTTGTTGGGGTTATTAGCTTACACATTGTAAACTGCTTAGAGAGTGCCTAAGTGCACTGATAAATGGCATAGAAATGTATTTGCTATTGCTACTTGCTAAGTGTATCTATCAGTCAGATATGGCACATTGTCTTTTCTCTCTCTTCACAGACTTCCTTTTCCAAAAGAAAAACAAGAACTTTTACTGATTATATATAGTTGCTATGGTGCCAAATGCAAGGCTGAGCCCCAGAGAGTCTCCTGTACATAACAGCCTGGGGCTCAGTGCACAAAAGAGAACACAACCTAATTGATGCACACTAAGGGAAGCCTTTCTTATTCTAAGCTTATTTCTATCATACACTTCCTCTACAAGGAAATATTTTTGTGCATCAGTACTTTTCCTCTATGTAAAATGAGGACAGTACATTTTATCTTCTGCTCTTGAGACTGAAACTCATTAATACTTGCTGAACTATTTGAGCTCCGCAAATGGAAGGTAGTATTGAAGTGCAAATTATATAATTATCTTAACAAAAAGATGTCATCATTAGAATCAATGGAAATCAAAATGAAACTTGACAAAACTTCCCATTCATTTATTTGTGTGTTTTTATAATCCAGATGTCAAAACAGGAGAAAGAGTCATAAATAATGAAGGCAAACATGTTAATTGGCGGGAAGAAAACCAGAATCAGTGACTTAAAAAAAGAAGTTACATCTTTGTGGTCTTGTTCATATTATTTAAAATGAATCAGATCCAAAGAACACAAGTATGCCAGAGTCTTACTACCAAATTTGATAGTAATATGTGGGGGTTGGGGTGAAAGAGTTGTGTTATTTTAGTGCCAGAATTTCTAAATCTTGCCTTGAACGTTCTGGCTGCTACACCAAAATCTTTGCTTTTGACAAACCTGCCAACAGTTAATTCTGGGCCAAGATGTTAACTGCAATCCTATTTGCACCAAGAAGCACTAAGTCAGTGGTTCCCAACCTGTGGGTCGGGACCCCTCTGGGGGTCGAATGACCCTTTCACAGGGATCGCCTAAGACCATCGGAAAACACATATTTGCATGTAGCAATGAAAATAATTTTATGGTTGGGGATCACCACAACATGGGGAACTGTATTAAAGGGTCATGGCATTAGGAAGGTTGAGAACCACTGCACTAAGTAATCTCATGATATCTGCAGCTTCGCATTGTCTAACACTTTTGTGCCCAAATTGCTCTATCCCCCACCTTCTGTTAACCCATTCTTTCCAGAACAATACACATACAAATTACTCCTGTCTTTCCAGGTCACACAATATATATATCCAACTCCTTTCCAGGCAAGCGTTCTCTGAAGATGCCAGCCACAAATGATGGCAAAATGTCAGGAAGAAATTCTTCTAGAACATGGCCACATAGCCCGAAAAACCCACAAAAATCCATTCTTGCCAAGCCAGCTCTTGTAAACCCACTAGTCTGTACAGAACTAACAAAGGCATACTGTTCTTAAGACTGTAAATCTTATGGCTTATGATGCCCACAAGCAAAACAATACATGAAAGCCTCTTGAGCCTAATTTAATTGAACCAAACAACTGGCAATACTGGCAGAATATCAAAGCAAATTACATAGATTGAAACTTAAGCAAGAGGGTGAATTTAAGAAAACCGCAGGTTGGATCTAGGGGGAAAAATAGATTGGACAGAAAAGAAGGATGCTTCTGCAGATCTCTTACCTCAATCCCATAGTATATTGCTGTGATTCTTTGATTTGGGGGAAAGGAGTAATGTGGCTTAATGTGAAAAGACAGTTTCATTCTTTATTTTTCCAGTCCCAACTCCTTCAGGCAGCTAATTAGGAAACAAAACAAACATGCAGGCATGTAAAGTGAGATCCAAAAGGTTTTCCCAACAAAGAAAATCATATGCAGCACAGAGGTATAGAGAAATATATGCCACAGAGCAGAGCCAAAACAAAGTCATAGACCAGCTGAGATTTTAACATGTTGATATTCTTGAATTCTCTCAATTTCCAAACTAAAAAATGTTTTTATTAAAGCCTATAATATATTTCAAGTATACATTTACACAGTTTTTAATTGTTATAGTTTTTAAAACAGTTTTAATGTTGCTTTTAAGAGATTTTAACTGTTACTGTGTTTAATATGTTTTCCTCTTGTTCAAATTATTTATGTTTTTAGCCTCGAGATGTTTTTAATATTTTAAATTGTATGTCTCCCCCACTACCCAGAGATCCTGTGATAAAGGGCAGGATAGAAGTGTTTTAATATATATAAATATATATTAAAAATGGAAGTGTTGAACATGGTACGACTGTAGTCACATTCAAATGTATTACCAGTGGCACTTTGTGAGAGCAGTCACTGAAAACAACTGTAAAGCTTGCATTCAAACAGTGCCCAATGTAAAGTTGTGAACTCTTTATGTAAAATATTTCTTTTAGTGCATGGTTGCATCTTAGGGATTCTGGGAGTCATAGTTTGGGGTTTTTTAAAGTGACTTTTCCATATTTTGCAAGTCATAACAAACCTGCGAGGGAGGCTGAAAGAGAATGACTAGCTTAAGGTCACCCACTGAGCTTTGTAGCTGTGTGTTGCTTTTGACTCAGTTGTAGAACAAGACCCAGATCCACCCTTCCTTGATTTCCACACTAAATGCATTTTTTGCCCAAAGTGAACATTTTGTAAGAACACAGAATGAAGAAAAATTTTCTCCACTTTATTCTTCTCTTCATCATCTCCATAACTCGAAGGGAATTGTTGTCAAAATATGCCTGAGAAACTGGATACAGTCAGATTCCTGAGATTTCTTTCTTTCTATCCAGATAGCCATCTCATAGAAATAACAAGATTTGGTTAAAAAGTGAAACATTGTCTGCTGTCTTCCACCTGTGAAATCCAAACTCACTTATAACAGGATGACAGATATTTTAGCATTTCAAGAAAGCCCTGGTTCAGTGGTAGAGAACCTATGGAACATGTGCCAGAGGGGGCACTCAGAGCCCTCTCTGTGGGCATGCGCATCATCACCCCAACACTGCACCACATTGGCTTTCTGTGGCAGTTGTTGTTGTTCTGTGCCTGCAAGTGATTTTCAACTTATGGCGACTCTAAGGTGACTCTATTATGGGCACCTACCACATCTTTTTAGCGATGCCACAATGATCCAAATCTTTGGGGGTGAGGACTCGCTACTGGAGAGATCCAGATCTCACAGGAAATTGTTTTGAAAATGGAAGTGCCTCCATTTTCAAAACGATCTGGTGTCCTGGAAACATCCACTACCTCTTCCTCCCCCCTCCTCTTCCTCCTTTTCCTTTTCCTTTTCCTTCCCCTTCCTCCCCCTCCATCCATCCTGTCCTACCTCCTACCTCCTGTTCCTCCCCCCAGCCATCCCATCCCTCCTCTTCCTCTTCCCGCCATTGCATCCTTCCTCCTCTTCCCTGTTGGCACTTTGCAATAAATAAGTGGCTTTTGGGTTACAGTTTGGGCACTCGGTCTCTAAAAGGTTCTCCATCATTGCCCCAGTTCTTCAGTGAGGAATTTGTGGCTCTCCAGATGTTTTTGGATGGCAAAAACAGTTCCCATGAGTGCAAACCAACCTAACTGGTCATGAAAAATAATGGAAAAACAGTATTGCATTTTCCTACCTCTGTGTTCATTCCTTTTTATGCTTAAATTCAAGATATAGCCATGTTAGTCTGTAGAATTAGTATGTAGAGAGACCTTGTAGCACCTTTGAGACTAACTGAAAGAAAGAAGTTGGCAGCATGAGCTTTCATAGACTTAAGTCTACTTCCTCAGATGCATTTGATGGAGTCATCCTTTTTATGTTGTTTTTTTAAAGCAGCACCATGTTTTAGCTATTTAACAAATTATTAATTGGATATGCTGGAATTCAATGGTTGTGCAGTAGTAAACATAGGCAGTCATAATGACAGCCTCAAAAACGATTCCCTCAAGCAGAGTCCAAACAAGGATGCAACTAGGCCGCTTCATTTTTCTCTCTGTCCTTCCTCTGAGTGTTTTGTGTGTTTGAAATATACTTTTGCCAGATAGACAAACACACACACTCAGAACAGCATAATACCCATTTTTTAAAACAGTCCTAGGATAAGGAGCTAGCAAAAAATAAAGGCAGTCATTTTCAGTTTAGATTGGAGACACTCAACTTTGTAGGGGAAAAGGAAGAACCAAGTATGACCCCAAACAGCACAAGACCGCAAGCTCAAGCATTTATTTTCACAGCCTCAAGAAGAAACTGGTCAACAAATCAGTTCTAGAAATGTTGATCTCTACCAGGACCAATGGATTAGCTAAGTCCACTTCACTGAAGGAGGAGACTGAGGGAAAACAAAAGACACTACAACTTTTTCTTCCAAATGCCTGCAAAGAGAACAAAGCTTGCAATGATAGCATGCTCTAGGGTGGTACTGTTGAATTGTTCTGACAGTGTAGTCAATGATCTTCCTCTTGTTAATGTAACTCTAAAGTGTAAGCAGTGGGTTCTTGCCCTTCTGTTCTTGAGACTGACATTCTTGTTCTTTCCAACATCCTCCTAAATATTTAAAATCTGTGAACATATCCCTCTTTGTTAATCTTCTTTTCTCCAGTTGGTTAACTGTGCCCATCAGCCTGTGTTCATGGGACTTGCCTTGTAAAACTCTTCACTGTCTTTGCAGGTATCCTCAGATGTCAGAACTAAAAATAGTAAGGTAAATGAGGTCATATCAGCACTGAATAAACCTGTACGATAATTTCTTGACATCTGGAAACAATGTTCTTGTTGAATCCATCTAAAATGTGACACAGTGTAATATTTACACTAATGTTTGCAAAGCAGAAAAGCCTGAATCACTACTGTAGATACCATCCCTAAATCCTCTGCAGAAAAGTGACTTAAATTACTTAAGAGATTAGTAATAGGATGCTTCACCCCACTGTTACAGTAGGTCACCAGTTCAGCTGCAGCATTGGCTAGTAATTACAATACCATCTGACAATACAAAAGTAAATTATTAGGACCGAGGTGTCTTCCAAATGGGAATCTCGTACCTGTAGCCCTAATAGTCAAAAGAGACTGCACTATTAAATCTTTTAATCCCATTTCAAACCAGCTTTCGGGCAGGCTACGGGGTTGAGACTGCCATGGTCGCCTTGGTCGATGATCTCCGTCTGGGCATTGACAGGGGAAGCGTGTCCCTGTTGGTGCTCTTGGACATCTCAGCGGCTTTTGATACCATAGACCATGGTATCCTTCTGGAGCGCCTAGCAGAGGTGGGAATCGGGGGCACTGCGCTCCAGTGGTTCCGATCCTACCTCTCTGGGAGGTTCCAGATGGTGCAGCTGGGAGACGTGTGCTCCGATAAGAGGGCCCTTACATCTGGGGTCCCTCAAGGAGCCATTCTGTCTCCCATGCTTTTTAACATTTACATGAAACCGCTGGGAGAGATCATCCGGAGTCATGGGGCGCAGGGTTATCAGTACGCTGATGACACCCAAATAGTCTTCTCTATGTCTCCGACTGATGCAGTGACCGGGGATGGCATCTCTCCTCTCGTGACCTGTCTGGAGTCGGTAATGGGCTGGATGAGGGAAAACCGACTCAGTCTGAATCCAGAGAAAACGGAGGTGCTCGTGATAGGTTCTCCTGGCCCGGGGATGGCAGTGGTTCCACCTGTCCTGAACGGGATCACGCTTCCTGTGAAGGACTCGGTACGCAGTCTGGGGGTGCTCCTTGATTCATCGCTCCACCTTACATCTCAGGAGTCAGGAGCACCTGTTATCAACTTCGGCTGATACGCCAGCTGCGTCCCTACCTGGGCCAGAGGGACCTTGAAACGGTAGTACATGCTCTGGTAACTTCTCGCTTGGATTTCTGCAATGCGCTCTACATGGGGCAACCCTTGTACCATACCCGGAAGCTACAATTAGTGCAGAATATGGCATCCAGGTTGGTTACTGGCATACCCAGAGCCAGCCACATAACACCAGTGCTTAAAGATCTGCACTGGCTGCCTATTCGCTTCCGGGCGCAATACAAGGTGTTGGTTATTACCTATAAAGCCCTAAATGGCTTGGGCCCAGGATACCTTGAGGACCGCCTCTCCCCATACAATCCGCCCCGCACTCTCAGAACATCTGGGCAGCAGCTGTTGAGGGTTCCAGGGGCTAGATTAGTCTCTACTTCTAAGAGGACTTTTTCCATCTCGGGCCCTACCCTCTGGAATTCCCTGCCCATTGAGCTCTGCTCGGCCACCTCCCTGGCCCAGTTCAAAAAGGGGCTGAAGACCTTTTTATTTAAACAAGCATTCCCTGATGTAAGCCCCGACTAACTTCTCCCTCTCCTCCACGTCAGTAGTGGCAAGCTGGCTTGAGTGTTTTTATTGGATTTTGCTTTGTTTGTATATTGTATTTTATGCATGTTATGATTGTTGTATTTTTTGACTGCTGTACACCGCCCTGGTTTTATAGAAGGGCGGTATATAAATAAAATTTTTATTACAATATTTATTTATTATTATTTTATTTCATCTTCACAATTTTTATTTCTGGTGAATAAAATTAAATTCCAGAAAAGCAGAACAGAAAGGTCTCAAACTGCAGGCAATGTTGTCTGGATTCTCTTTCAAATTCCAGAAAAGAAGCTCAGCAATTGTATAATAAAAATCTCATTTAAAAGCTCACTGAGTCTGGCAGTTCTTCACAGTTCTGTCTACAGAAGAGGCTTGTGGTCTATTTTTGCTTCAAGCCACTTTTACATCTATGCACATAAACCAGTGCAACTTAGTATTTGGACATGATTTGTGCCAAACTTATCCTGAACAGGTTTCTGTTCAATACCTTCTATGATCCCTTGAATCAATAGGCTTGTTGGCACAAGTTAAGCAAATATAACCAGTTTTAAAACAACATGTTACAGGGATGTGAAGAAGCAACAGAGCATATTGTTAGCTATTTTAAGCTGAGCTGGCTAAGCTTCCAAGGAACACAACCTGAGTGGAGTAGACATTAGTTCACAAGGGCAGAAAAAGGAAACAATTTCTTATGACTTAGTTTAAGCAAAGGACTTGCACTGCAGTCTCAGACACACAATTAGTACATTTATTTCTTTGCTTTCCCATATGCTCAACCAGCAAGCAGTAGTAATATCATTAATTGCTGTTAATGAATTTGCAAAAAGAACTTCACAAGGTAAATCAGTTGTCATGCAAGACAGGCTGGAATAGGAATGTCCACAGTACTTGAATAATCCTGTTAAATTTTCTGATATACTTAGAGGCAATGGGTTGATGTCAAATATGCCATGAATTGAGACTGAGGGGTTGTACAAACAGCCCCAAAGGGGTAGCCTCCAGCTGCCCCTTCTTCAGTCAGATCAGGGCTGCAACAACCACATGCCGCGGCCTCAATCCAGCTTTTCCAGGACGTGAAAAGAAGCTGCAAAGAGCAACTTCTTTTTGCACCCTGGAAAGGGCGTGATAGCCGTGGCACCATGGCTATATGGCACTCCTTCAGCACTGTGTCATGCAGATGAAGCGCCAGAGGAGCACCATGATGCCGCGCACCGTGTGGAGTGGTGTGTGGTGTCACGGTGCCCTGGGGGGAGCAGGAGGGCATCATGTGGACGCGATGCCCCAACTCCGCACCCTGTTTGGTCTTAATGGCCTGTCTGAAAAGCCCCTAAGAGTTCAAATATAAGATTTAGTCTTCCTAGCCAAAACGAGATGAAAATTCCAATCCTATACCCACTCCTCCCAGAGCAGTAATGATAATAATATTGTAATAATATTTCAGGGAATGTTAGCCATTGCCTTTCTTGAGGCTGAGAGAGTGTGACTTGCTCACAATTATCTAATGGACACACTTTCAGTCCTAGAGAAAGACAGTGGCAAAACCCCTCTAAACATATCTTGCCAAGAAAAACCATGAAAGGGTTTAGGGTCACCATAAGTTGCAATGATTTGAAGGTACATGACAACGATGACAACAAATATTTCTAATCAGACACAGGGTGCAACTACATGGCAGAATTAATGTAGTTTTTACACCACTTTAAATGTCATGGCTCTATGCTATGGAATTCTGGGATTTGTAGTTTGTTGTGACACTAGAATTTTACAGCATTGATTCATGGCAGTTAAAGCAGTGTCATACAGCATTAATTCTGCAGTGCAGATACATCCTGTTGGCCTGCTATATCAAGGGCATTGTGGGAAGCTTCCAGTCACTTACTGAGGGCATTCAAGGCTGATTGGAGTGCTTCAATTTGCTGTTGCCCTTGGACTAGGTTGCAGGTAATGGAAGAAGTGGTCCACAAAGTGGCCCCCTGAAACCTAGAGCCAACCCTAGAATATGGTCTTCTTATGCTATGTTATGGGACTCCACATTTCTGTCTGACGTGGAGTGCAGTAGATAGATAATTTAAGTGCGTAGAAACAGAATGCAGCAGAGTCTTCCCTGGAATTTGTCTTCCATCAATTTGGTTGCCTTTGGCAATTGACTTTGCTTACTGCAAAAGTGGCTTTTAACTCAGCAAGTGTATATATTTTTCTTTTGCTGGTTTTCAAAGAAGTAGTCATATTAGTCTCTTGCAGCATAAAAAGGAGGAAGGGAAGGGAGAAGGAATGCAACAGCATCTTTAAACCTAACTGGTTTTTATTTTAGCATGAGCTTTTGTGGATATATATCCATCTCTTCAGATGCAGTACAGACTGATATCCAGGCCTCAGGATATAAAGCATATTGACACAGTTGTAAGAGTGAAATGGGAAGTATTGGGAATTAGAAAGATGAAAATCATGATCCTTGCCCTATATTTTCAAAGGGCTGCATATCTTTCAGATCTTTACAGTGGTCAGTTAGTACTGACGTGTGAAAGCAATAAATCTGCTTACCGGAAATCAGTTTCCTTAGGTTCAAAGGCTTCTCTGAGAAGATTCCTTTTGTTACATGAATTCTTGTATTAATACATGCAGTGTGCCATGAAGCAATTGTTTTTGTTCATACCTCTGCTAATGGACTGAAATTTGTGAATATAATTCAATTTAGCTGTTTCTCTTTCTAGTCTTCTTTTGTAATTTCCTTATTCAAAGACTGCAACTTTTAAATCCCATACTATATGTTCTGCAATTGCCACTTCTAATGTCTATTTTGTGTCCATTTATCCTCTTCTGTTGATCCTGTTTGTCCAAAGTAGAAAGTAGAGGGGTATTGCTTGCATTGGATGGCATATCTCAAGCTGGAAGAAGAACAAGTTACCTCTGATGCTATGGGTGATATTATTGAATCCTATAATACTGCACCCAGAGTAGATGTACACAGGTAATAGCATAGAATTTCCCCCCCAGAAAAAACAAAAACAATTTTTTTAGCATGTAATGCAGCCCTGAACCATAAAACACCGGAACCACAAGCATCAGAACTTGTATAAACTGCATAAAACTCACTGGAGTGATGTGATACTTAGTTATATATACAATTGCTACGGATTGTCAAGCACTATTACATAGTTTGAAGTAACTCTGGTAAGAATAATTTGATATAAAATGCAGTAATGCACATTTAATTGGGAGCAAGTCCAATGATGGCCATTGGGGTTTCCTCTCCAAAATGTGTACTCAGAACTGCAGCCTTAGTAAAATATTGTCTTTGGAACATACCAGTGAAGCTGTGCACTTTTGTTATCTATGTCTAACCCAAGGATGACGAACCTTTGACCTTCCAGATGTTTTGAACTGTTGACTCCTAGAACCCTCAACCATCATTCCTAATAGTAAAGGATTGTGGGAGTTGTAGTCCAAAATGTCCTGTAGGCTAAATGTTCACTACTACTGTTCTGACAGAAATATCTATCTTGAACTGATCTCTATTTCTTTACATGCTTAGTGAACTCATATAAAGATATTCCAGGATGTTTACACTCTGTAGAACTGTAGAAATGACTGAAGCCATTTATGGAGCTACGTTGCAATCTTTGCTGACAAAAGAAATTCTACACATTGCTGGCAGAGCTCTACCAGATGTTAATGCAAATTAAGATTTGTTTTCCAGGTGTGTCAAGTTGAACGTGTTGTCAATACTGAATAAGTGTTAAATTTATTTTCATGGAACATATTGTTCTTCATACAATGCTTCCTGTTTTTAAAATAAAATATCATCTAAAAGAAATTTTCCAAACGTCAGATACAGTAGATTTCTGCAGGGTGCACAGATTTGAATGGCAGGGCATAATCTGCCCCTATAATGAGCTAAATATATGATCTAAAGAGGCAAAAAGAACAGTACAGTTTAATAATAAGCTGGCATAATTACATATCTGGAAATAGATACATTTGAAATACTGCCTACTAATCACTGTGGAAATTATTACAAAAATACTAAAAGCAAACCCAGATTAATTTAGAGTGGCCAAAAAGTCTTGAATGAAAAAAGGCTGATGGCTTAATTTTGCTATGATCTGATTCTGTTTAGTAATCTGTTTCTATTCTTTATCTTCACATAGTTAAGTCCATCAATACTAAATAAAAGGAGAAAGGAGGAATAGATGGAACCACTGTTCCATCAGAGCACGAAAGCTGAAGGGTTGTAAGATACATTGAACTTATAATTAAACTAATGATGCCATGGCACAGAAAAATCAGTACCAACATTACTCATGACATGATAAAAACGCTGCTCCACCGGCCACATTTGCCCGTACATTGTCACCAGCAGCGCTCTCATTGGACGGCATGCCTATGGCTTAACAAAAGTTGTCTTTACCATTACATCGAGGGAGATGGCCAAGTAAAGCAACAGATGTGAACTGGTATGGACAGTGCTGCACCTTCCACCAGCTGACCACCTCAGCATTCTCTAAACTAGACTACTGTAGGGTAGGAGTGTTACCATCTTGTCCTTCAGCTTGAGAAACAAATGTTTTGGATCTGTCTTTAGCCTCAACACATTTCAAACGTAAACCCAACTGGACCTTTTGCATTACCAAAGACCAGCTCCATGTACTAAATATATAAACCCGTAAATAATAGAGAGCATGTGTGGTGTAGTGTTTTGAGTGCTGGACTGCGCCTCTGGATTCCGTGATTCAAATGATTCAAATCCCCACTTGACCATGGAAACCCACTGGGTGGCCTAGGGCAAATCACCCTCTGAAGAAGGAAAGAGCAAGCCCCCTCTGAACAAATCTTGCACACACAAAAAAGCTATAAGTTCACCTTAGGGTCACCATAGATTGAGTGACTGAAAGCCTGCAACAACAAATAAAATAAGTGACTATCAAGGGAATTAACTGACTGAGGACCTCCCCAGGAAACAACAACCAGATACATAACCAGAGAGAATCAGTAAAGAGATGTGGATGGTCATGTCTTCCACAATAACAGTGAACCGTGCTTTTTACTATTAAGCTTCCTACTGTTCTCTTGGCATGTTGTTTATATTTCTGATGACCAGCACTGGGAATCTGCCTTGCAGACACTAAAAAAAGCTACACTGACCATCAAGACCAAATGAGATTGCTTCCACCTGCTATCAGCAACACATATTACTTGGCTTGGATCTGTCATCCTCACAGCAGAATGACAGGTAACACAAAAGGGTCCTCAGTTCCCACATTTATTATCACTTAACCAGTTCCAGGCCACTATTGGCAGTCTAACCCAGTGCTTCTTTAACTATCTAGTATTCTACAATCTGATATGAGACACTGCCAGGGTCCTCACCACCACCACCACCAATGTCCCAGCAACTGGCACCATATATTTGTGCCTATGAACAACTGTTTCCGGGTGCATCTACACCGTAGAAAGAATACAGTCTGGCACAATTTTAAGTGCTGTAGCTCCATCCAATGGAATCCTGGGGTTTGCAGTTTTACAAGGGCTTTAGCCTTTTCTGCCACAAAACAACAAATCCCAGGATTCTATAGGATGGAACCATGGCAGATAAAGCGGTGTCAAACTGCATTATTTCTACAGTGTAGATGCACCCGAAGTCTTTCCTGGAAGCTCACCATAGATCAAATGCCACTAGCTCACCAACTGGGGCGGTCCACAAACCACACCCGCTTTGAGTAGCCCTGGTCTTTTAGAATAACAATTCCTTTGGGGAAAGTTGTGTTTTTGCTTTGTTGTTGTTAACAACGTCAAGATCGCCAGTCCTCCACTGCTCTGCTCAGGTCTGCGGCATCTTTTATTGCTGTTGTTGTTGGGTACATTCCAGGCATTTCTGACTTATGGAGACCCTAGAGTAGTGAACCTGTCATAGGATTTTCTTGGCAAGTTTCTTCAGATGGGGTTTGCCGTTGCCTTCCTCTGAGGCTGAGAGAGTGCGGCTTGCCCATGGTCACCCAGTGGTTCTCCATGGCTGAGTTGGCATTTGAACCCTGGTCTCCAGAGTCTTAGTGCAGCGCTCAAAGCACTACTCCACTCTGACTCTCCAGGGAGCCTATCTCTGTGGCATCCCAGTGCATTTAGCAGGCAGCTAAAAACAAAGTGTGAGCTGGTTTATTTTTATGTTGGAGTCTTTAGTGTCTGCCTTTGCTTGGAACCGTGGCTTTTGCTCTCTCTCAGAAAATAAAAAGCCTCCTTGGTTTCCTGTATCAAGTTAATCTCAGTCAAGTTATGCTTTAATCCTGGATGGCAGTGGCACTCTTTTTCCAGGTAGCATATCAAGATGAACACACCTTTTCATGCAGGATTTCCTCCAGGGCCAACTCTGAGCCAAGGCAAAGAGAAGGCCAGGGAAACCTGGCTGATTCACCTTGCCAAAACTAGGAGCAGCCGTGAGACCTTTATTTGCGTAGTAGCTGGGGCCAGACTTATCCTTACAAATCCACCTCCGAAGTAAGAGTAAGAAGACGTGTCAAAAAAGGGAGGGAGAGCAGAGGTTAAGGAAAGGGAGGGGAAAAAAGGAGGACAGAGAAAGCTGCCTGGGGCACGGTGGATTTCAAACCACTCTTGAGAACTGGGCTATTGAGACCAGACTTCGAAAACCCACTTGGCCATGAAAACCCATGAAGACCTTGGGCAAGCCACTCTCTCTCAGCCTCAGAGGATGGCCATGGCAAACCCCCTCTGAAGAAACCTGCCAAGAACAGCCTGCGATAGGTTCGCCTTAGGGTCACCATAATTCAGAGTATGATTCTGGAGGCCAGGGTTCGAATTCAGCCATGGAAACCCACTGGGTGACCTTGGGCAAGTCATACTCTCTCAGCCTCATTGGACGGTAAAGGGATCTGCCTTAAGTGGATCTTCACAGGATGCGCCTCAAGCTTAGTGGATTTCAAACCACCTTTGGGGCTGCAAATGAATGGCCTGAGTGTTGGAGTCTGGAGCCAGGGTTTGAATCTCCACTTGGCCATGGAAACCCATTGGGTGACCTTGGGCAAAGTCACACTCTCTCAGCCTCAGAAGAGTGGGAGATGCCTTGAGTGCACAGAACGACACCCAACACAAGAAGAGGATGTGTCAAAAAGTAGAGAAATAGAAGAATATATGTGTGTGTGTGTTCTTATTCTTCTATAGCTATATTCCTATGTGTGTGTATATATACATATTTCATATATATACTTATTCTTCTATATCTATATATTATCCTTGTGTGTGTGTGTATAGATAGATAGATATGAGTTATATAGAACACACACACACACACACATATATAAAGGCTGGCTTGCTATATAGCAAGCCAGCTTTTGTGTATGTGTGTGTGTGTGTGTGTAATTCTATATCTATATACACACATGTATACAAAGTGGCTTGCTTATACACACACACACAGAGTCAGCTTTTATGTGTGTGTGTGTGTGTGTGTGTACATATGTTCTGTATCTATATAATTCATATATATATATATGTGTACACAAATATAGAATAATATATCAATGTATGATACACACACACACAGCTTTTGTGTGTGTGTGTGTATATATATATATATGTTCTAGTAATAAAATTTATTCAGTCTTTGACCAACATATATATATATATTCTGTATCTATATAATTCATATATATATATATATATATGAATATAGAGATATACTATATATGTGAATGTATATATATATATTCTATATATATATATATGCATATAGATATATACTATATATGTGTGTGTTTGTATATAGATAGATACTTCTATATCTATATAATTCATATATATATATGTACACACATATAGAATACAGTATATTGATATGATATATATATATATATATATATACACACACAGTTTTTATGTGTGTGTGTATATATATATATGTTCTGTATCTATATAATTCATATATATATATATATATGAATATAGATATACTATATGTGTGAATGTATATATATATTCTTATACATCTATATAATTCATATATATATATGCATATAGATATACAGTATACTATATATGTCTGTGTGTTTGTGTATATATATATATATATATTTTTCTATATCTATATTATATATATCATATATATATATATATATATATATATGAATATAGATATCCTATATATGTGAATGTATATATATATTATTTTATATCTATGTAATTCATATATATATATATATGCATATAGATATATACTATATATGTCTGTGTGTGTTTGTGTGTGTATATATATAGATTCTTTTATATGTATATAATTCATATATATATATGTGTGTGTGTGTACACATATAGAATAATATCTTGATATATGATATATATATAGACACACACACAGCTTTTATGTGTGTGTGTATACATATATATTTATATATGTTCTATATGTATATAATTCATATATATATATATATATATATGTAGAGAGATATAGAATAATATATTGATATATGATATATGATATAGATATATATACAGACAGACAGACACAAAGGTGTTATGTGTGTGTATGTGTGTATATTTTTTATAAAGTGCATTGCAGAAGGACAAAATCCAAGATATAAGTACAGATTCCAACTTGAAGAACTGGACTTTAGAGAAGAAAGACTTCCACAAGATTCAACTATTAGGCCCCTGAAGTTTCCTCAAGTCAGAGAGAAGAAGAAGAGAGAGAGCACTGCTTCCAGTTCCAGCTCTTGAGCTTCACCTGATTTCAAGCTCTCATCGTATCATCTCAATATTGGACCAGTCTTAACTTTACACTTCAATTGTTTTTCTTAAAATGAATCATATAGACATAAAATACCGCATTATCTCTCCCCATAATATATGTATATAATTCATATATATATATGTGCAGACATATAGAATAATATATCGATATATGATATACATATATATATATGTAGACAGGCACACAGCACACAGAGAGACCTATGTCTCTCTCTCTCTCTCTCTCTCTCTCTCTCTGGGCCCAGTTGTTCCAGAGGAGCCTTTCTTTCTGCCACTTCCGGATCCCTCATTTTCATTTCATGTATTTATTGAGAAAGTCAGAGAGAGAGAAATAACAGCAGCAGCAACAACAATAGCAATCATCATCATAAAGTTTGTGCCGGTGTTTCGGGGGCGAGAGAGGCGGGGAGGGGAGGGGGCGGGGAAGGAGAGGCGGAGGAGGAGGAGGAGGAGGAGGAGAGAAGCTGCAGGGAGGGAGGGAAGGAGGAGGGAGGCAGACACACACACACAGAGAGAGAGAGAGCGGGGCTTGGCGCCAGAGAGAAGGAGGGAGGCGGCTACCGAAGGAGGAGGGGAGGGAAGGGAAGGGGAAGCCTAGCGAGGCTGCCTCTGCCGCCGCCGCCGAGGAGGAGGAGGAGGAGGATGCGGGTGAAGCTGGGCTTGCTGCTTCGGGCGGCGCTGCTGCTGGGCTCCTTCCTGGGGCTGCTGCTGCTCTGGTCCTCGCTCTCGCCCCGCGCCTCCCAGGAGCCCAGCCCCGGGGCAGCCGGCGGCAGCAGCAGCAGCAGCAGCAGGGTAAGGATGGGCAACTCCCCCGGGCGGGATGCGGCCTCCGGCGCCCGGCGGGGAAGGAGGCCCCGGGAAGGGAGTCAAGGGAGAGAGAGAGAGAGAGAGAGAGAGGGCCTCCTCCTCCTGCTCCCCCCAAGTGCTGCTCCAAATGGAGGGAGAGAGAGAGAGAGAGAGAGATTGATATAAAATGTGTATCGGAGCGTCTTCCTCCTTCGAGGCTCAAAATGGAGGACCTTTGGGAATATTCCTGGACGGAAGCTGGGAAGAGAGAGAGAGAGAGAGAGAGAGAGAGAGAAAGAATCCCTCCTCCTGGACAGAAGGTGGGAATGGAGGACTCTTCAGGGGGCCCAAAAGCCCTCAGATAGAGATAGAGATTAACATTCACACACAGAGTATATCTTGCTATTGAGGCTGAGAGAGTGGGACTTGGATCAAAGCTGCCCATAGATAGATAGCTATAAGCATATATAAATATATATGGATACATAAAGAATCCCTCCTCCTGGACAGAAGGTGGGAATGGAGGACATATCAGGTCACAGGGCTCAAAAGCCCAGAGAGAGAGAGATAAAGATATTAAGATAGTTCATAGTTATATGAAGATAGTGACACCCTCATGGCCTGAGAGAAGAGAAAGACCGACCCACAACGGGGGGGGGGGGGAAATCCTAGCCATAGATATATATATATATATATATATATATATATGTATCTCTCCATGGCTGGAAAGGTTGCTTTGGTTTGCCTTTGGAGGGGTGAGGTGATATTCTTACCTAGTCAGACTGCATCCACACTGCAAATTTAATGCAGTTTGATAGCACTTTAACTTCTCAACGCTGTGGGATTCTGGGAGTGGTAGTTTCTTTGTGAGCCTTCTCTGTAAAGAGAGCTCAAGGTGTGCCACAGTGACAAGATGTTGGGCATAGGGCTGAGCCAAGGCAGTTGGAAGCGGTGTCAAACTGGCTTGTGTCTGCAGCCTCAGAAGCAGTTTCCCTCCAGAGACAGAAGTAAGGCTTCTAGGAGCACATTTTAGCCAAATGTTTTGGCTAATGTTAGGTTTGTTCTTCTTGTTGTGTGCCTTCAAATTGTTTTTGACTTATGGCAACCCCTATAGCAGAGCCTTTGTGTGAGGAGGCACAATTTGTTCAATGATGGTGCCATTGCCTTCCTCTCAGGCTGAGAGAGTGTGACTTGGCCTCAGAGGCTGGTGGCGCAGTAGTTAAATGCCTCACTCGCAAACCATAAGGTTGTGAGTCCAATACCAGCCGGGGGCTCAGGGCCAACTCAGCCTGGCATCCTTCCAAAGTCACTAAAATGAGTACCCAGCTTGTTGGGAGCAATTAGTTTACACACATTGTAAACCACTTTGGGAGTGGCATAAGTGCACTGATAAGCAATATAGAGATGTACTTGCTATTGCGGTTGAGGCTGAGAGAGTGTGTTTTGGCTCAAGGTTGCCTGTATTGTACAAAAACAGTGTGGCGTAGCGTTGGGCTACGGCTCAGTCATCCATGGAAACCCATTGGGCAACCTTGGGCAAGTCACAATTCCCCTGAACCCAAGGGGAAGAAGGCAAGGGCAAACCTCATCTGAGCAAATCTTGCCAAGGAAACCTGATGACATGGGTTGGTGTAAGCCAGAAATGACTTGAAGCAACAACAAATTTGGCTAAGATGAGCCAAAATGTTTGGTGAAAGTGTGTGAGTTTTTGTCTAGACGCTTGGCTTCATCCATGAAGTGTGTGTGGTGGGAAAGGTCTCGCTTTAAGGACTGTGTGCCAGGTCTCATTTTCAACGTGCCACTGAGCAAAAAGAAAGAGAAATGGCCTGGGGGCTTTTTCACTGGCATTTTGTTTAAATCGGAGCATCCCAGCATAGCATGCCAGGGATTTGTAGCCCAGCAGGCGCTGTTGGCATTGCACACTTTCAGTCCTGGATTGCACACTTATTCAGAAATGAGTCTGACTACATTCAGTGGGACTTATTTCCACAGATAAAGAGGAAAAGCGTACATAGGATTGCAGCTCAGGGCCTGTTTTAAAGGAGGCTTTGAGAGTGTGCAAAGCTTCTGAGGCATGTGCGTGTTTGGTGTCGAGTTTAATTTTGGCTCGATTAAAACAGGTTGATAATGATAAGTAAGCTGGAATGTGAATTCTCTGATGCCGGGAGACCTTTGTTAGGCTTACCGCTTTAACTCGTCTTGCACCTGTACTTCCACTCACAGTTAGCAGACAATGCTTATTCTCAAACTGGAGGAAGAGTTGGTGTTGTTTATTTGAGTCAGGCTGTTCTTAAGGGCAGAATAATGTGGCCATCAAAACAGGTAGTTAATAACATAAAACCAGGAAACGTTGTAGATATTTTGCCATGCGTGGTCAGTGAAAACAGATGGTTCTCTCTTGATAAAGTCCTGCATTCCCTTAGCTGCACTTGGATATTTTCTCATCAGCTGGATTTAGCCTCCTCCTTCGCTTTAGTTACTAGTGAGTTTTTATTTTTAAACTTAATGGCAAAGCTCTGACTGAAGCACATGCAGTCAACATAATTAACACAACATTTCACTGCTAATGGTGTACAGTCTTAATGTGTATCCTATTAGCCTCAGGGTTGTTTTTGGTACAGATCCAGCACCTCTAGAATCTTCTCCCTCTGGCAATGTATATAAAGGCCTAAGTGTAGAGCGCTCTAAACTGCAGAGGGTTCTTTCTTTGTCTGAGCTTTTTCCAATTGACCCCTTGCTAATGAAATAAATTCTGAAGAAATTGAATGGGATTCAAAGAGTGCTTTAAATCTTGGTTTTAAATTAGTCTAATTTCTCAAGGACTTGTAGGTTAAAACTAGAGCAGGAATGGACAAGATTTTCATTACTGAGTATCATGTAATGTGCTGCTGTAAGCCAAAATACTACAGAAAATGTAATAATTTACATAAGGTTAATAAATAAGCACGTTACCTGTGGGAAGGTAGGCACTCCTTCCAGATTAGCTACAACTCTGTCTGCCATATGAACTAGAATACTTTGACACTGTTTTGTGAAGTATCTCTTTTTTGGTAAACAGTTGTTGAGATAACAAGAGTGTCGTCAAGTTCCTTTCCACCAGCTGAATATTTCAGTTGCTTGGGACATTCAAGAGGGTTGATATTTGAAGTACAGATATAAATTGCACAAAAAATAATTGGATAATGAGGAAATTTGAAAACAAAATCTTAGAACCATTTTATTTGTAAACAGATTGGAGATATATTTAAACTTTAACAACTGTAATGAGGTCTGTGAACTTACCTTTTTAAACATCTGAGAGGCCCAAATCTTGCTGTTCCAAGAACTCTGCATTTTTAGGCCATGTTGATGTGAACCATAGCTATAGTCTTATAAATCTGTGATTTAATTTCTGTACTGTTTTTGCTTGTAGAGGAGTTTAAAAAGGAGCACGAAATAGGGATTCTTTGGTATGGATTTTGCATCCTTACTTGTTCATGTAAATGTTCATAAATATTGACTCTGTTAGCCCTTCCAAGAGGGGCTGCATCCACTGGAGGAAATCACTAGACTAGAGAAAGTGATGTGAGGGAGAGGTCTGTGAACACATGTTGAGGAGAAAGGACTGTACTCCTGCATATATACAATATACCCAAAAGGAATGTGAGGAAGGAGACTGATTAACTTAAGGGTTGTCTGACTGAACAAGAAGAGGTGGTTTTGCCCCATTTCGAAACCTGTCTGTTTAAACAACACGCATGGCCAACACAAGAAGAGTCTGTCACAAAGCCACACTTGAGGGCTAAACTCTGGAACAAAATTACCCTGGTTCAAGCTGGAAAGTGTTGCCTCTACTTTTTTTTGTTCCCCACCCATGAATTGAATGCACATGCACATGAATGGTCAGCTGCAACATTGATCCATTACACCATCAACCCATTGCACACCTTATGAAGCGAAATGAGACCAACACGGCAGGACACTAACAATACAGTGGATTTAATAATAACATTAACAAGCAGACTGGTCTAACAGGGCCATGGGTATGTATGGAGGGCCTCTGTAATAATGCTGTGCCAATGTGTCACTGGGTGCACTGATGCACTGTGCAAGTGGTCTGTCACTTGTGCGATCAAGTGG
The DNA here is from genome assembly GCF_019175285.1 of Sceloporus undulatus. Taxonomy (NCBI): domain Eukaryota; kingdom Metazoa; phylum Chordata; class Lepidosauria; order Squamata; family Phrynosomatidae; genus Sceloporus; species Sceloporus undulatus. The sequence continues at coordinate 135,168,071 of NC_056526.1, read as the reverse complement.
CCAGTTACACAGCTGCTTGCACAGGCATCATATGGGCTGTAAAGTGAGTGGGATGAGAGTAGCAATTGAAGGCCCCTAGCAGTGTGTCTGTGTGCTTGTGTGCATGCATTTGTGGTGGAACAGAAAAAAAATTAGTGGTGTGGCACAGCTTGTACCCGTGAATGCCCTGTTTTGGCAGGTCCATCCTTGCAGACGAAGGGGAGCAGTGCAGACTGCCTATTGGTGTTGGGCCTGTTGTGAGAGTCATCCATTCAGTGGGTTGTTCCTACACATTGGGAAATCCCAGAGGTTAGCTGGCTTTTTCACTCCGTCTGCTCAACCTCTTACATCATTTTTGATCCATCTAGTATGAGCCTGCGCATTCCTGCCAGGCAGCTGGCTTTCTAGATTTTCTAACAATAGTTATTCCCATTAGTTGGTACCCGATCCTTCTTAATGGAGATGCCAGAGACTGAAGACAAGATCTTCTAAACACAAACCATCTGTTCCTCCATTGAACTATGGCTTCTCTCATATAACTGAAGAAGTATTTAATGTTTTTTGGATTTTTTTTGTGATATGGAGAAAGTGCTGAAAAACTTGGAGAATAAGGTTATAAGAATATGACCTTAGGTTTGTACCTTGTCCATTTTATGTAAGCATTGTAGGAGAACAGATGAAATGTATTTACAGTCCTGAATAATCAAAAATATCCTAAAAATATAATATGAAAATGTTTTGGTGAAAGTTTAATTTTGCTGGATGAAATGTTAATTATTGTTGATATGAGCTGCAATCTTATAATAGCATTTAGGTGAGCAGTGGACTGGCCAGACTTGAGTTGTAGACTGTGTATGTGTAAGTAATAATCATTCAGTACTACAAGACTACTTTCTTAAAATAATACTTTAACAATGAACGGTCTGCTTTTGAGGTAGTATGCCATAAAATTAGTATGCAGAATCATTCAGTGGAAAAATATCACCTTGCCAATGTGTTGTACGTATGGGCAGAGAATGATCTTGAGAGGTGAGAAGTGCAGTTCCAGATGTGTATGGGGGGGAAATTCTCTCCGCTGATATGATATGAGAAATGGGAAGCGAGACTAAACTTCAAACAGGGCCATATATCACAACATTTTGACACCTGTATGGCTTGTGAAATTCAGGATAGCTGAGTGTTTTGGTTTCAGAATTTCCTCTTAAATTTGTATTGCCAGTAACTTGTAAAAATAGTACAGTACTCTGAAAGTTCAGGCTAAGGAAACAAATTAGCAGGTTCAACAGCTCTGTGAACTTTTACAGAGGATTGCTGTAGTTTTAAACCAAGTCAGTCTTATTTTCTAAATGGAAGGTGAACTGTTTCACCTTTGTGATTGGCTGTTATACGGGCTGCTTTCTGCATAGGAAGGGCTTTTTTGCAGGGTTGTTGTGAGGATGAGCAAGCAAATAAATATTAAGTATTGTTATTAATAATAATAAGTTTTAATGTTAAGTACTTTAAGTAAAATTGTTAGCAAGGATTGTGGAGGGTTCTTGCAAAGGAGGGGGCTGGCAGAAAGAAAGATCATGTTTTGGCCATGAATTCATGTTTTAGATCATAGGGATATCAATATACACAGGGAAACAAGTGATTTGTTGGTATAAAATTATAACTTTTGCACTTAACATCGCTGACATCAGTTTGTCAAGCTATGACTTATTAGAAATGCTAGGGTTTTGCAGTCATATATGGAAAAGAGAAACTGTGGTCTGTGCCAGCCTTCCCCAAAATGGTGCCCTTCATATGTGTTGTACTACAGCAACCATCATCCTTAGCTTGGACAGCCAGTGGACATGTCAGCAGACTACAATGAGAACTGTAACCTATTGTATTTGGAAAACACTGGAGAAGGTCTGGTCTGTGTCAGTGGTATTCACTGGTTTAAAGCCTTCAGCATAGGAATTTTGTTTTGTTTTTTGGAAGGTGTTTTAACCGATATGGCAGGATTGTGACATATGCCTTCATTTCTGCAGAAAAGACCTTTAACTGGAAGGGTATTATATTGTTCCTTTACTAGTGTGTTTTTAATTGTATTGTATTTTCAATGCTTTCATTTATTTTATATATGTTTTACTGTTTTATTGTTCTGTTTGGGGAAGAGATACAAGTAGACGAAAGAAATAGTGGTCGGGGCAAGATTAAGCTAGGTATTACACAGGAATTCCCTGGCTCCCTTTTCTTAAAAAGCAGCTGAGAATGTTTGCTTGGTTTTCACTGGGGTCCTGTTTTCCCCATACTGATTTCTTAGCTAACCTTCTTTGGCTTTTAAGGAATTGGTATGGAGCAAAAGGTCAACCCTTCTCCCTTGCTCTGCTGGTTTTTGAAAAGTAAAAGAATGTGAAGAGTTCCAGGTACAGAATGCCCGCTTAGCATCTAATTTGGCCTTTGTATTCTTGACTGTGGTCAGCAGCTATTGCTTCCTGGGGGTCAGTGTGTTTCCTGGGGAACAGTATACCATGAAATTCATATACAATTTATTGTAGAGATAAAAAATAGATTTGTTGTATAGTAATGAACATTTTCTTCTCTGTAATTACATGTAGTATTACAGTCTCTGTAAAAGTGATGTGTCAGCGGGGAAAAAAGCAGTGAGGAGTGGTAAACTTTGGGGATAACATTGACAATAAAATACTGAAAATGGTTGCCACGTGGGTCTTTTTACCTTCATCTTCAAGGCTGGGATGTCAGGCAAAAGCAGGAGGATTAATGATGTGTTGCTTCCTTGAATGCACACTTGTAGCTTCAATGAAACATCAAAAATCATCTTCAAGTCATTTGTAAGAAGTCTCATGTGACAACTATTCTCAACTGGGAAGATATTTAAAATCACTGTAAAGCCAGGTTTGATATGGTCTATGTATTCTTCCTTGGAAGATGACCTTGCCACCTTAATAATTAATTATTTGGCTAAAATCTGAAAACTGTGTTTTCTTGTTAGAAGAAGTTTAGATATGGTGTGGATAACTTTTTAAAAGATTGGGAACTTTGCTTACTTTACCTGAAGAAGAAAGAAAATAAAATTATGTTTGCAGACTGGGATGGTTGAAGTGCTTTTGGTGATGTAATATTAGAACAGAAGTGGGTTTATTTTATTTAATTTGGTTTGGTTTAGTTTATGTAAATGCTTGGTTTAGGGTTTTTAAGACGGGGAGAGGGAGAATGATTTTTAGATGAACAGATTTATTAGTTGTTTTATATAATACTGTGTTTAGATGTGTTTGTATTGTGTGTTTTGTAGCTTTGTATGCCATTATTTAAATGCAATTTTTTTAAAAAAATGTTTAGCACATAATTATTAATCTAAATTTATTAATTATTTGATTGATATATTTCACAATAATGGCCAGGGTCAGCAAACACTTGTACTGGATGTCTGTTGGGGTTGATGAGTTCCACAGTGGTACTACTCACATAATCCTTCTTAAAGTCAAGTTGTCACTTACATTCAGGTCTGACCTAAGTGAAATGTCATTTATGTCTCCTTCCCCTCAGGTGCCTTCTAGTGCGACCAAATGTAGTCTGGGGAAAAGAAGGAGTGAAAAGCAGAGGAATGCAAAGAAGGGTCAGAAGAGATGACGCACACCCCCAAGATGCCCAGAAGCTGGCTTCAAGCTGCCCAGCTGTTTCCAGGCACTCTGGCAGTGTGACGTTTATACACTACATGCCGCTGGGGCATCTTAAAGCCGGCTTTCCATTGTGGTCTGTTTTGCCCCAAAATGTGTTAATATCATGCAAAAATAATGCAATTTGACACCTCTTTAACTGCTATGGTGCCATCCTATTGAATTATGGGATTTGTAGTTTCTTGTGGCAGCAGAGCCCTCAGACAGCGATGGTAGTTAAAACTTTGTCATACTGCATTATTTATACAGTGCAGATACAGCCCAAGTGTGTCTGAACTAGTTTTTAGAGTGACAGGCTAGAAATGACAGTCCATCTTGAAACTGGGAGACCTTTGTTTAAATCTCCATTCTTCTATGGATATTGCTGACTGAGGAGCAAAACAGATGACCCCTAAGTTGCAGCTTGACACCATCCCTTTCAGCACTGGATTGGGGCTACAGCAACTGCACACCATTGGCCCAATCTGGCACTTTACCAGCCCTTAAAGAAATGGCAAAATGCCGTTCCTTTTTAGAGAGGCAAAAAGCCACCCTTGCTGCTACGGCAGCAGCTTTTCCAGGTTTCTTTGGTGCAGCATGTTTAAATGCTGCGCCAAACAAATGGTGTGACACCGCCTGTCGTATGGGTGGATGGGCAACGTGACACTGGCATCGAGGCAGTGCTGGTGTTTTATGCCGGTCTGTTTTGCCCTTGATTTTGAATCAGTCACTATCTGTCTGTGTAGCCTACTTCATAGGGTTGTTTTTATGATGCCTGTAGGGCAGTGGGTAATCTTATAAACATCAAAGCCCTGAGGATGAATGGAAGGATATAAATTATAGTAACAACAGGAGGAAGAACAGTGCTCTATATTTCCATCTTCTGCAATGCTGCTACAGTTTGACAGGTTTCCAGTATAAAATCATTATATGTGTCCAGGAATCTCAGTTCTCTGCGCAGCATTTTTTGCATGCACTCAGACTGTTCTACTTCTTTCCTATTGCAACCTTTGTGTTACCAGCTGAACTATTGCTCACAAAGGTAAAAGCAAGTAATTCATTACAGCATAAGATGTGAAGCCCTTGGAATATGCCTATGTTTCAGGCAAAGTGTTTTCTACTCTCATTAAATGTACTTTGGATTCTATTTAATGTATTTTATTTCTGTTAGCACTATCTTGGTGCTAATACTAAATGCCAGTGCAGCAGGTGGAATTTTTTTTATCATCCACCTGAAACAGTTGAAAAATTACATGTTTTTAATAAAGTGGGAAATATTCCAGTCATATGTCTTCTGAATTCTCAAAAATGTGGTGTGACCTGGGAATTGAAGACAGGTGTTCATAGAAGTCAGACCTCAAAAACACAGTGGGACTTACTTCTTTGTAAAATTGAACAGGATCAGGCTCCAAGTTCTTTCCATTCAGCTTTGTATAGGACTACTTCTGGGAATTTAATTACGTATTTACAGCTGGATATTCCCAAATATATTATACATTAACATAACAGTTGGGGATGGTATCATCTTCCTGAGTTTAAATTTAAATGTTTCAACCACTCCTGTATGTGACTTAATGAGATAAGACATACATGAGTTTACAAATCCTTTGGTTACTTTAATTTGGTGTCCAATTTATATTTACTGATTGTTTTATGACTGTAAAACCTTTTATTGTGATCTTGGATACAAAATGGTGAATCCTCATGGCATTGGTATACACTTGTAAAAGAAATGTCAGACAGCACAAGAAAAGCCTGTTGTTTTCTTTACTTACCAAATATGCCTGGAGCAAATTTCCCAATATATCGATTATACAAACAAACAAAAAACTTGCTGCTTCACAGTTACAATACATTTGTTGACTTTCATTTTTTTCCTGTAATGAGCTTGGCTAGTGAGTACCAGCAGGACTGTAGCCAAACAAGGTCACTGAGAAGCATAAGAGTTGCTGGCTTGCTTGCGGGAACCCCAAGGTTTATACAAGTAAACAAAAAGGGGGGGGAGTTATAAAGGGAGTACAATGCTCAGTGGCCTCAGAAAACTGAATAGGTTTTGAAAGTTGAGGTGGAGAAAGGAAATGTAATGGCATATCATGGTACTACCCTGTGTTTTTTGTTTCTGCTTGGCAAACATCACCATATTTTCCTTATACTTGCCAATCATGTATCTTGTAATTAATATAGTACACCATTTTGAAGTAGAATTATTTTTTGTCAAACAAGGGTTGTTTTGTTGAAGCAAAGTTTATAATATAATGACAAGGTCAGCACAAAAAGTATTTGTTTTTTAAACTGAACTCAGTTGAATAATACTCACATAATACTTGACCCACAGACATACCACCCATTTGCAGATGTGATGTCAGTGTAATAGCTTTAATATTCAGCGATTAAGCAAGGCTGAGAGAGTAAGGGGAATGGACAAAGATAGGGCATTGTGGTTGTCCTGGATGGTTAATAGCACACTGAAAGATAAGGCACTCTTCAGTAATAATACTTAGGATTACTATGACACTTTCATGAAGTAAATTGAGTTAGGATTAATATATCGTCTTTCCTTTCTCTGGTATTTTATATTTCCCAGTGACCTGTTACTAGAACACTGTGAGATATGATAGCATTACTATTATCATATTGCAGATGGGGTACTCATCAGAGAGAGACCTGCCTAAGACCATCCAGTGTCCATGACTGAAATGACATTTGACCTAGGTCAGACTTGAATGCATTGGTAAAACTCTGGCTTGCATCTAAATTCCAGACACATTGGTTTGAGTAAGTGTTCATTTATTTTCTAATATTTGATGTCTGCACTATCTATCTAGATTGACATCATTAATGTAGCAGAACAGGCTAAGCTGGTTCTACCTTAGTGGGATCCTTGAAACCTTATTTTGAACTTGGTAAAAAGGACACAGATCCGTCATTTTGCATTAAGGCGTTATAGCTTAATCCAGTGAGGCTGTGACTCACCAGTGCTCGGCAAGAGTACTCTTGTGCTTTATCCTTATGCCACTGAGGCCGTACGTGAAGAAGGCATGAGTGTCAATCAACATACATTTCTCAATAGATCTGTACTCCTTATAAATCAAATTATTGTTAGGTTTGTTGCATTCAGTACAATCTATATGCAAAATGAGTTAAATATAACACCCCCCTCCCCCCAAAAAGAAGATATTGACAGCATCTAAAGAGGAAGAAGAATCTTTTTACTTAATCCTAAAACAGGTTAGGGAATCTACAGGCACCTTGCTGTTCTTTTGTGGTTGCTGCCAAGTGTCCATGTATAAGATCTTTCACAAAATGATTTTAAAATGTCAGTATATATAATGATGAAATTCTCCTGTGAAAGCTTTTGTCTGCTTTGTGCTATTTGTTTATAAGCGCTGTTTCTCATTCAGTGAAGATGTCTGATTGCACTTAAAAAATGAGTTCAAATATCTATAGAAATATCCTTTAAAGAACAGCTGAATGTCAGATAAGGCAGAAAGTATTACTCATCTTATTGTAGTAAACGTCACAATGAGAAACCAAAATATGATACATGTTTTTAATGTGAACATTAGTCTTTTTTGCTACAGGTGTTGAATACCCTGCCTTAGTGTCTCCCTATATTTCATTGGTATCTAAGGGCCTGAACAGACAGGCCAAAATAAAGCTGCTTTGGGTCACTTTGGAGGTTAGCTGTTTAAATGATGCATGCGTACTAAGAGTCCGGAAGCTGTGCCAAAGCTGCGCTCTAGTCCTTAGGACTGGATCATGGCTTTGGCATGGCTTCCAGACTCTTAGTATGCATGCATCATTTAAATAGCATACCTCCAAAGTGACCCAAAGCAGCTTCATTTTGGCCTGTCTGTTCGGGCCCTAACTTTGTAAGTACTGCAGTTGGCTATTGTATATGACCTTGGACCCTTAATGCCAGACATAAGAGGATTCCCTTCTGCTCTGGAAATCCTGGCCTTTTGTGCAAATGAGAGATGCTTAAAATGTTTTTTGTGTGAGGCAAACCCTTTGGTTAACTGTATAAAAAGAGGCAAAACCGTGAGGATTTGAGGCTGCAGTCCAAAACATGCTTACTAGAACAAGCCTTGTTGTACATAGACTTAATTCTGACTAGGGTTTTGTAATTAGCGTTCTTTAATATGCAATTAGAGTAGCACATCTGCAGGGAATACCTTCAGAAGCTTCAAGAAGAAAAGGAGGATGCTAAAAATATATGTATAAAGCATTCCCATAGCCTCCCCCAACCTAGTCCTCTCAAGGTGTGGTAGACAGCAACAGATATCATTCCCAGCCAGCATATTGTAGCCTGCTTTGACATAATGCTTTACTCTTGCTATGTATTGCATTTCTGAATCTTTATAGGAAATGTAATGCTAACTCTCAGCATAAATCATGAATATATTTTCCATATGCAGCCTACATAGTGATGATGTGTAACAAATTGTAGTGTGCATATGCCTTCTTCACAGGTTGTTTCCAAATGTGTGTGAGATATTTTCCTCCTTTCCTCTCAAACATCCAAATCATTCTGTGGCAGAATTTTGTCTGTGACAGAATGATTCTCCCAGTCCCTCAACATGGTATTGATTTGAAATTTACACTCACATCTCAAACAGTGATTTTAGTGCAGGGGTATGAAACATTAAGTCCTCCAGATGTTCAGAGCAACAGCTCTCAAATCCCTTACTTAGCACAGCTGGTTTTCATAGGCTGCAGACATTGCGTTGTTCAGAACAAATGGAGGAAGCAATTTGGCTACCCTTTAGAGCAACGTTGGGCAGCTATGTCCCTCCAGATATTGTCAGACAGTACTCCCATCATCATTCATCAATGGCTATGTTGGCAGGTCAGTTAAAGTCCAGCAACATCTGTAGGGCCAGTGTTGTCCATCCCTGCTTTAATTTCTATCTTGTTACACATATGGGGTCTTGTTTTATAAGAGGTGGTTTATTTGTGGATTAATCAAGTCTTTTTCTTAGTTCAAGTGATAAGATTAATTATTCAAACAATAGTTCTTACCATTCTGATACGCAGTTGTGTCCCCAATTACATCCTCAACCATAACCATAAGGGAGCCCTGGTGACCCAGTGGTTAAATGCTGGTACTGCAGCCACAACGTTGTGAGTTCGATCCCAGGGCTCCAAGGTCAACTAAGCCTTCCATCCTTTTGTAGGTTGGTAAAATGAGTACCCTGCTTGTTGGGGCAATTAGCTTACAGATTGTAAACCACTGAGTGGTATAGAAATGTAAATGCTATGCCATAACCTACTGTATATACTAGACTATAAGTCAACCTCATGTACAAGTTGAGGGTAGGTTTGGGCCAAAAATCATGGATTTTGATATGACCCATGGATAAGTCAAGGATAAAACTTAGGGGCATGTAATAGAGGATGGAAATGATGAAGCAAAGGAAAATGATGCCAAAGAACTTATAAAATTCTGACCGGTGTATATGTTTATGCTCAGACTAAAGGCTGGAACAGTTAGGAGAGAACTAGGGTAAATTCTGGCTGTGCAATGTAAGCCCCAGTTCTGAGGGGAAAGTGGAGTATAAATAAAGTTAACAACAACACTGTCTTTTATTAGTGATTTATTAAACAGTGAAAATAAAGCTTGGGATAAAGAATAATTTCCTAATTTCAATTGGAAATTATACCTTTTCCATGATTAAGATATGTTTTAAATTCTTGACTGTGTCCTTCAGTGACATGGAAAATATTTAGTACCTTAACAAAGAAAAGTACCACTGCTGGCACATGTAAGATAAGAGTTCATATGAAATGTTACTGGACTTTATCATTTGTTTTATGTTTATTTTAGAATAGTTTGGATAAGACCCCAGGACCTCAGTGAACCATCCTTGTGGTTGGTTCAGCTGTGTGGTTCACACCCTTACTCTGGTCAGTGTGCTGAAGAGTTGTGTTGTCTAAGATTGGAAAGGGTCTTGTAGACCATCTGACACAGTGCTGTGGTCAGTGCAGGAAACCCAGAGCAGGAGTATCTACAACAGATGTTTGACTGGTTCAAGCTTGAAGACAGGCTGCCGCTGCTCCCGGCAAAGTTAAGGCGCTAACACTTTCATGTGCTGTGATTGAATGAGTACTCTGCTGTAAACAAAATAAATATATTTCTGAAATATAATTTGGGCACTTGGCATGATTATCCCCTCAGTTGTAAGCCGCCCAGATTCCCAGTGATTGGGTGGCATATAAATAAATCCTATTATTATTATTAATAATAATAAATAGTGGTTCTCTGTTATTATCTTATGCCCTACTGTTCTTTTTCATCCTATTTTCAGGGTCCTTTGCAGAAATCAGGCTTGTGCTGTGACTGGAACTGTAAAGAATTCCTAGGATGTATGCCTAGCCTTTATATTACATCACATTTTAGGTGCTGTGATGCTATTGCTAACTTGCTTTCTTTTTCTGCTTGAAAGCAACATTAGATTCAGCAGTTCCCTGTGAGACTCAAAATGAGCGACTTGCAATTTTATGCCTAAGGTGTCAGTATTCCACTCTGCTCTAAAACCTACATGAATTAATTTGTTGAAGGATAAGCCTTTTGAACATGTATAACTTGGAAATTTGGCAAAACTTGCTTCAGTCTTACGATGACAAATTGATTGTTATGGGTGGCGTTCCTTAAAGATGTGTTCTATTGAAACATCACATGGAACATACCATAGTATTGCTGACAGAAAGGTTAAGATGCAGATTCTAGCAGCTGTTTTAGGAATGAGGCTGAATAAATGTAGCAAAGATAATGCCAGGACTACCTATTTGACAGATGAAAGACAAAATCATAGGTTTTTCAGGGAAGGGGATGTACAAGTAGCAAATGAGTTGAGTATTAAGTCTTTTCCTTCCAGGCAAGTAGAAAATAGTAGCAATGATATGTTTGACGTTGGACCCAACCAGATTTACCAAAGCATTGGAATCTACAAAATCAGATGAAATAAGACTTCAGAAAACAGTGGCAGCTGAGCCCTATTTTGGTTGGTGGGGCACAGAAGAGGTAAACTCAGATAATGCTTCCTGATCCCAGAAAGCCAAATACACTACAGTGTGTGTGTGCAAAGACCCTGAAAGAATTAAAACCTGTATTCTTCTGATGAACCACCTTGTCAGCACATGCACATTATGGATACTGTAACTACCAGTGTGTATTGGCATAATGAACTCTGTTGTTCAGCTTAGGAGAGTTTTATTAAGTGATATGTTACACAGGAGAGGACAGATGTTCAGCATCTGACAATTATGTCCATCTTTAGAAAACAGATAATCTCTCCCCCCCACACACACACACCCCAGACCTTTTCAAAACACAGCATTACCCTCTGTTCAGGTTTCCATTGTTGCACTTACTAGTTTCTGTTCATTTGGCACTTCTCAGCCCCTATGTGTATTGGAATCAGTTGCAGAAAACCACATGAGAAAATTCCAGCAACTACCTACCAGACAGAAATGATGTATCTTTTCAGGTCTTCAGTATTCTTCCTCTGAGATTGGTTGTATAATTTAGTGAAATATTAAAATATTTCTGTCTGCATTTTTATTCCCAGTCCAGGATCTCTAAAGGGATTTTAATGTCAGCGTAACTAACTTCCCCAAAACATGTATGTGAGGGTGGGATTTACATTTTTTTCATATATACTGTAATCTGAGAAGGGAAGGAATATCCTCAATGGTTCAAGCTGTCTATTACGAAAAAGGTTACAAGAGTCATCTTTAAATTGACATTTCATGGTACTGTATGTATGGAAATTTATCCTGTCTATTTTCTCCATATGAGTGGGTTCTCTTGTCAGCTTGGGCTGTGTATCTCTGAACCCTTATTTTTATAAGAAAAGGAAAAGAAAGCTATGTGATTATTCAGAGAGGCTTTTTTTTTTTTTAAATGCATCAATATTCTTGGACTGTCCCCGTTTACAAGAGGAAAGTGTATCTCAGAAGGGGAGAAGGGTGACAACTAAGAAAGCATTTAACAACCTTTCTGGCAGAAAATGCTATTGGTAGATATGATAAATTGAGAATATTATGCCTTTTCCCCCTCAGGTTTCCACTCAAATTTTCCTATCTCCAGGATGGAGTGGTCGAGTAGGGAGTATGTTTTTAAGACTCTTTAGGATTGTCCCTTTAGCAGTAATTTTACAGAAAACTGCAGCTGTAGCTCACAGAATGTAGATGAGGCATCAGTGGAGAAGAGAGGAGCATGAAAAAGGAGTGTCTGAAAAGATAAGAAGGAGAATGCTGTGATCTTAAGCACACTTGCCTTCTTTTAAGCAAGTACCATTACACATTGTTAGAGTTACTTGTGAGTAAACATGTCTAAATTGAGGGGAAGCCTCCCTCATCCCTTATAAATGCAGCCCACAGCCTTCTTTCTCTTGTCAGCACACCACTTGACATTTCTTCCTGTTGTTGTTGGCAGCTGAGCAGAGCTGGGAGCGTTTTTTCTTGGATGTGGCACATATTTCCTGGTGGTGACATTAGTTCCACAAGATTTTTGATTCAGAAATCCAGTCCCCACATCCCAAGTCCAGATGAGCAGGACAGACTAGCCCTCTCCCCACAGAAAACCAAGAAGCCAACTTAACAGATAAAGGAAAAAAGAAAAGTCCACAACAGCCATGCTACTTCCATTGGCCACACTTTTCCACATGGCTGAGCTGAGGAAATGGATCATCTCCTTATTTCTTCCCACAGAAGACTCCAGCCTGTTTGCTTTGGGGGCAGTTTTACAAAATATCCCATTGAACATAAAAAGCTCATGTGCACTTGCAGCTCTGGATCACCAACAGCAGAAGAACATAGGAAGAATTATAAACTGTTTAGTCTTAATATTTCCTCTGATGCAAAGTACGCCTTGGTCTTTCCCCCACCCCTTGCAGTGGCAACAGGGGGCTTCTGTGTCAATGTATCCACTCTGCCTTTTAGTCTGAACTTTAAGAATGCCATGAAAAGTACTGCACACTATCCTCAAGGTTGGTTCACTAACTTGGATAACATCTTCAACATTTGGAACAAAAGCTGGAGCAGATTCAGTGTCTCACTGACACTGAAGCCACTAGCTTTCACTGCTTTGAGAATGAGAGAGACAGGGTTAGCTGGTGAGGACTCCATGTTTATGCTATGAGAAGGCAATGTCCCCTTTCGGTCTACAGAAAAGCCACGCAGAAAAGAATAGTACTTTAGGAGCAATCTTAAATACATTCACAAGGGAGCAAGCCTCATTGAACACAGCAAGACTGACTTTGAGTAAATATCCATAGGATTGTATTGTTGGACATCCCTGAAAGATCAATAGGTATATTCTATTAGAGAACTCATTACTTGCAAGTGCTGTGAGTGTTTACAGTTGGTTTTCCAGCAGAAAAGTCTCCCAGGGTTTGTGTAAAAACACACACAGAGCTTGTAAACAACAAAGGAAACTTTCAACATTTAACCACCACTTCTACCGCAAGCAAATAGAAATTGGTGGATTTTATAAATAGAAGGTGGTGAAGGTGATGTTTGAGGGGAAAAGGTGAGGAGAAGAAATGAATGTATTTCTTGTAAAACAAACAGACCCAAATACTACTTTTGTCTATACACCTTTATTAAAGTGGTTTATGCAGTATTATGGCTGAGCTGTGGTCAGCTTTTTAAAATTCCTGTCCTTAGTGTATGTTGGATTCCTAATATGTATAACCAAAAGGCAAATAAAACCATAGAATCATAGAATCATAGAGTTGGAAGAGACCGCAAGGGCCATCCAGTCCAACCCCCTGCCATGCAGGAAATCCAGATCAAAGCATCGTCGACAGATGGCCATCCAGCCTCTGTTTGAAGACCTCCAAGGAGGGAGACTCCACTACACTCCGAGGGAGTTTGTTCCACTGTGGAACAGCCCTTACTGTCAGGAAATTCCTCCTAATGTTGAGGTGGAATCTCTTTTCCTGTAGCTTGCATCCATTGCTCCGGGTCCTAGTCTCTGGAGCAGCAGAAAACAAGTTTGCTCCCTCCTCAATATGACATCCCTTCAAGTATTTAAATAGGGCTATCATATCACCTCTTAACCTTCTCTTCTCCAGGCTAAACGTCCCCAGCTCCCTGAGTCGTTCCTCATAGGGCAAGGTTTCCAGACCTTTCACCATTTTAGTCGCCCTCCTTTGGACACGCTCCAGTTTCTCAATGTCCTTTTTGAATTGTGGCGCCCAGAACTGGACACAATATTCCAGGTGGGGCCTGACCAGAGCAGAATATAGTGGCACTATTACTTCCCTGGATCTAGATACGATACTTCTATTGATGCAGCCTAAAATCGCATTGGCCTTGTTAGCTGCCGCATCACACTGTTGACTCATGTTCAACTTGTGGTCTACTTGGGCTCCTAGATCCCTTTCACATGTTGTCTCCTTAAGCCAGGTGTCTCCCATCCTATATCTGTGCATTTCATTTTTTCGCCCTAAGTGCAGTACCTTACATTTCTCCCTGTTGAAGTTCATTCTGTTAGCTCTGGCCCAGCTTTCTAGTCTATTCAGGTCATTTTGAATTTTGATCCTGTCCTCTGGAGTATTAGCTATTCCTCCTACTTTAGTGTCATCTGCAAATTTGATAAGTATTCCCCCAATTTTTTCCTCCAAGTCATTGATAAAGATGTTGAATAGCACTGGGCCCAGGACAGAGCCCTGTGGGACCCCACTGGTTACTTCTCTCCAGGATGAAAAGGTGCCATTGTTGAGCACATCTCTAATGTGCATGATAAGCCATTACAATAAGGGAAAGAGCTACAACTTTGACAACAAAGTAGTACCTCCCCATTCTATATTCATGATATAAGCAGCACATACTACTTAGAGCATGTGCTGTCTACCTCAACAGGCCCAACCAATCGACATGAAATGCTTTATGATTGTCCAGTTACATGACATGATCAAGTAGAGCAAAGCTACACCTGGAGAATATACCCAATCAGTTCAGGAATCTGGAGGTGAAAATGCAACTTGACACCTGTTCTATATGCTGTGTTTTTATTTTAAAATGTTATGATGCAGTTATGTAGCATTTGCTAATATTTAGCTATAATAGTTTCCATGTCCAGGTTTACACTGGATAGGCTTGAGCAACTTGGCAGCTGAGAGGAATACATATACTCACATGATAGCATTCCAAACTGCCACTGGTTCTGGTGGTTCATGAATCCACGCAGAGACCCTTCCTAACTGGCCCCGTTCCCAACACGCGTGGAGAGCGTCCTAAATGGCAGTGCCCATCCACATGGGCGCTGCCATTTTTACGTCTTGGACGCACAGCGTCCAGACATGGCGCACCGGAAGTGATACCACGAGTGCGCACCTCGCACTTCACGGCACCACTTCTGGGGGCCAAAAAGGAGCGCCATTTCGGCGCTCCTTTTTCTCTGCGGCCGGAAGCCTCGCGGTCTGGCCACTGGGGCTTCCCACTGCAGCTAATGACGGCGGTCTTTAGGGCGGTCTGTAACGCACCTTAGGCATCATTCTTTCTTGGACTAATAAGTTGATGAGTTCAGACTTGTTAGATGGGCTGTACAGATAGCTTTTTAACTGCTAGGTTTTATGGGGTGGTTCTGTTGAAGCATTTGTCTGTTGCTTGCAACTTTCAGCATTTTTAATAGAGGTTTCCAGACAAACATGGTTTCACTATGAATACAGTTATGATGTATAAAAAAGAGCATTAGTTTTGCCAGGAGGTTTAAATGTCTTGCTCTGTCAGTGATACAGGTATGGTAGTACAACTTTGATAGTCTTCCAGAGTTTTCCATTTCTATTTGCAGCTAGCCAAGGCAAAGTTTCCCACAGGATGAACCAAAGCACACTTCATGTGTAGCTGTCAACTTTGAGCAACAAGAATCATTCTCCCAAAGAGGATTCAGTTAGCTTAACTTTACCATTACCTGTATTATGTATTGTTTTTCTATTGAAACAGAAAATGTTCTGTGATTCTCTTCAGATATCTTGTCACAAAAATTCTTTTAAACACATCTTCTTGGAACCCAAATATGCTGCTTTTCAAATTTCAAGAATTGTGAAGGGAACTTTGATTACATCTCAGTGTGCTGTTATAGCAGCTGACAAGACAAATCTGACTAGTCAACAGGTTATTTTGGTGACTGGATATTACCATAACTATCCTTAGAAGCCAAGATAACTAAATTGAGACTGTCATACTCTGGACACATAATGTGAAGACAGAACTCACTAGGGAAAAACAATTATCCTTGGCAAAGTAGAAGGTAGTAGTAAAAGAGGAAGACAGCATTGCAGATGGTGAAAATCAGTCAAAGAAGCCATGGCCCTGAGTCTGCAAGACCTGAGCAAGGTTGTTGATAGGGTGATCTGGAAGTCTTTTTGATAGAGTTGTCATAAGTCAAAGTCAACTTGACAGCAGTTAATAACAGCAAATGGGTGTCAATCCTTTATATGCCTTCAGCATATTTGAATGATGATCCTCTATCTCCTCCTACTTCCTTTCTTTCAGAATGTCTTTTTGTGGGGGAAATCATTTCAGTTTTTGTAAACAATTTTACTTTCAAATTAGGGGAGTAACTATGGATAGTCGATTTGCACCCAGTATAGCTAATTTCTTTATGGCATACTTGGAACAGTTATATATAATTTTTCATCTTACATCTTTTATGGTAATACATTCTTCTGTAAAAGGTATGTAGATGATGTTTTCCTCCCTCCCCCCATCTACAAAATTTTCCTTCCTTCATAGATCGGCTTAAAACTTTATACTACCATTATATTTTTGGTTCAATGAGTTAAATTATTATTATTATTATTATTATTATTATTATTATTATTATTATTATACTTTATTTATATAGCACTGTAGATCATTTACAAAAGGTTCAATATTTGCACACAGATGGGAATTTTCCATATTTATGTGTGTTTACCAAATGCATGGACAAAAAATTCTGTTCTTTTTTTTTTTTTTTTTTTTTCATTTTGTCCATCTACAACAGTGGTCTCCAAACTGTGCCCTTTAAGAGATTTTGGACTTCATCTCCCAGAAGCCTCAACCATGTTGGCCAATAGTCTGGGTTTCTGGGAGCTGAAGTCCAAAATCTCTTAAAGGGCATAGTTTGGGGACCACTGATCTACACAATAAATTATCAGGTGGACAAATTTTTTAGACTCTAAAGGAATGTGTCAGGAGGAATTTAGAACTCAAATAGATAAGAATCATCCCATTAGGATCACTGGTAATGTTGAAATTAGGCAGATATGATTCCAAGATCGCATCTTTGAGAAGAAATCTCAAAATTGCTCTTCCACCAAATTTACCTGGTCATTGGAATATTCTTATCTTTCACCTGCCATCATGAAAATTGGGCATAGATATTGGTACTTAGTATGGGAGATCTTAGGGCCTAAGCAGACAGGCAGGATACAGTGGACCAAACCTGTGGTATCCTGTGTCTGGTTCAACCTGAGTCAGTCCCTGGGCAGGTTTTTACACTGCCTCCCACCACTGCACCATGGAATTGCTGTGCACCCCATCCTATTACCACCATCACATCTTCTCTGAAGGCCCCCATTGGCACCCATAAGGGCAGGAATGGGTCACCTGGCTATACCCACATGGCCAGGCACCCCCATCTGACATCACAGGCCATGACATCACTGTGTCTTCTTCAGAGAAGACACAGTGATATCGGCAGATAATGGGTATGCAGGGAATGGGCACGTCTGTCATCTGTCGAGTTTCCAGGAAAGTCCATGGCAAACAGCAGTCTTTTTGCCCAGAACTAAGACCCCTTTGGGCCAGGATTGATCTGGGACCACCAGATCAGCGTCTGGACAAGCCAGGTGTAATGGGTGCTCCATGTGTCCTCTTTCATTATCGACTAAGGAAGCTGCATAGATCTTCAAACTAAATACTATTGTTCCCAAAGCATTAAAATGTGTCTTTGGACTTGTTTTCTGTTAGGTCTCACACCTGAAATTAGTTTTAAATCTTATCTGAGCTTCACAGTTTGAGTCCTTCTAGCATGTGCCCCTGAGAGCCAGTCACCTATATGTAGTATATGTGTATGTATGTATGTGTATAAAATTGGTATTGCATATGGTATTAACCTTTGGTTAGTTTGAAGGTTAAAGGCCTTTTGGTGTTTCATTAGTCTGTAAGTCTCTTTTTCTCTCCTTTGCCTTTTGTTGTGACTTTCACTGATTCATAGTTAATACTTTATATGTTTTTGTTTCTTATCCACTGTCTGTTAGGTGGTCCATAGCTTTTCTTTCTGACCCTATGGTCCTTCTATTTTGAGGTAGACAGAAAGGGATTTCTTCTGTCATTTGGTCTCATTATGGTCTATATTTCCAAACGGTTTTGAATGGTTCTTTATGTTTATGAACATATTATCTTTCCATCTGTTAGATTGTTTCTGTTATTGTGTTTGTGTGTTTCTGACTATTTACAGGAAGAATTTATTCAAAACAGCACCAGTACTGAAGAAGAATTTTCCAAATAGGATGATATCTAGAAGTCCTATTCACCTAACATCCTTGCTTCATCTACATTTAATTGTGCCAGCTTTGAGCATAGGACTGTTTGTTCCTGCTAGTTTACCATTTTGTAGCATGTTGTTTCATACATACTGAGTATATTTTGGTGTTGCTTCTGCATTCTTCCTGTTTACACCAGTACACCAGTACAATTTAGTATTCATTCAGTGTTTTTGTGGCTTTGGGTTTTGTGTATCTAGATTTTGCAATTACACGGTTTACTTCTCATGTTTTTTGGAATCGTGTACTTTTATAGCGTTTTGGTTGTTGTCTGGATGTTCAGTGAGCAGCCAGGTGGTCTCCTGTAGTAGTATAGAAGAAACATGTACTGTCAGCCCTAATTGCCGTATCCACAGATTTTTATCCACTGACTCAAACATCCATGGCTTGAAAATATTTTAAATATATATAAATTAAAATAAACCAAAGACCAAACCTTGATTTTGGCATTTTATATCAAGGACACCATTTAACTATGCCATTGTCTTTTTAACAGTACTTGAGCACTCACAGATTTTGGTATCCACAGGGGGTTCAGCAACCAAACCCCAGTGGATACCAAGGGCCCACTGTATTGAGGCAAATAGTCAGCATTGTCTTGTATTATTGTGAAATCTTCACAGCAAATGTGTTGACACTGCTTGCATGATGACCAGCTGCTGTCTACTTAGTTCTCATTGTTTTACACGCATGTCAGAAGCAACATGAGATTCTTCAGCAAAGGGCAAAATAGTATTTGATTCTACTTCATTTTAGGTTACTGACCATAACATAAGTCTCTCTTACCAGCATTGTATATTGTTAATATAAATGTGTGGCTGGAAATGGTTGGCTGGCATCCTGTTCAAGATTTACGATGTCATAAGCTAGTTTTAAGACCTCATAAACTCTCCTGTTCCGATTTATGATCATGAGACCGTTGCCATAATTATAAATGTTCCCCAAACCCCACCTTAAAAGCCAGGCATTTGCACCAATTGAAG
This sequence comes from Sceloporus undulatus, assembly GCF_019175285.1. NCBI lineage: Eukaryota > Metazoa > Chordata > Lepidosauria > Squamata > Phrynosomatidae > Sceloporus > Sceloporus undulatus. Next base: position 135,148,922 of record NC_056526.1, on the reverse strand, counting down.
GAGTTCTATGGTGCTAGCAAGCAGTACACTTAGTTTATGCATCCAGCTCCCTCTCCTGTGCAAGGTAGTTGCAACAGGACGCCACAGGGCCCCATTCTGCTACTTGTCACACCATGATTTTTTGGTGTGAGGGGGTTGGACATGCCATCCTGCAGTGTCCTGTTGCCCACCACCACAGAACATCTTCACTCGGTGTGGCCATCAAGAGATGGATCATAGCTGTACTTTCATATCTATACCTCCCATGCAGGATCACAGATGGTTCTTTTCTTTGTTTTTAGCAATTGAGACATTGGATATACATAGTCAATTGAAGCCCAGTTATCTTTGAAAAAAATGGCAGCATCAGTGACTCTGTGTGGTGTCCCTTTATCACTGTGTTCTTTTAGTTGCTCTGTTCAGGAACAAGGTAAATAAAAATACATGGATATTGAAAGATGATGATCTCATACAAATAATATAGTTCTTTTCTGTAATATTAGATATACCTATTTCCTGTATATTGGATACAATCATATAAGCAGTGGATATTTTCAAATATGTCTATGGCATATGAACATTAATTTATTAATGTATAGGCCAATTGGAAAGGTAAAACAGCAAGCTACAAATGGCTAACAATATCAGAGATATCTCATATGCAATTAAACCACATAAAAATGAGGGGAAATTGACTTTTTCTTTGAAATATGGCTTGTATCCAAAAAAAGGATAATGTAATTAGTTTACTAATGCAGTTTTAAAATTTAAAATGTGACATGTTCATACAGTATTATAACTAAAATTAGAAAAGTTAGAAGATGGCTTCAGCCATCTAGATGACATAAAAAACTTAGGCTGTCAATCAGAATGGGCTGTCAAGTGGATATACACTTTCAAAAGATGCATAATGAAATCTTGCAATCTTATATGTTAGTGATTTGAAAACTTTCATCTCTTGGCCTCCCAACCCACCTGCACTATTTTTTTGTGACAGCTTCCTTGGTTTCTGACATAACTCCAGTGTAACAGTGTATTATGTTATAGTATAACAGTGTAAACCTGCCAGTCATATAAACAATCTGTCAGTAAAATTATCGTTATAATCTGACTCAAATCTTTCCATGCTTATGTTCATGCAGCCAAAAGAGGGAGGCTTTGGTAGGATCAGTAATCTACTGGATACTGTAAAGTGTGTTGCAGAGACCACTTGTAAAAAATAATGCTGGAGGCAAGTTGATCATCCTGTGTGATTTACATAGTGATGTTGCCTAGCAGATTATGTATCTCATATATACATTGCCTTTATTTGAGAATCTTTTGAGGTACGTGTGTAGTTATATTGATATGTCAAATAAGTAGTTTTTTGTTTATCAAATAAGACTTTGCTTATTTTTTATCACTTGATGTATGCTCTACTGTGTTGTACACTCTCTTTGTCAAACAGCAGCTACAAACAGAAGAAACCAAACCACTAAGATTTATGATTATTTTTCCCTTTTTCAAGTTTGCTTCTCAAAACTCACAGAGTTCTGAGAAGCACTGCCCTTAGCCAAGATGAGAGTCAAGTGTGCTTCCTACATGAAGACAGATTTTCCTACACTAATATACAGGAGTTCAGAGCTTTTATGTTAAGGCTTCCTTCTTAAGCAGTCATGGCAATCATCATATTCCTGCAAATCAAAGCAGTCAGGTTTGATTTATGGTTTATTGTTTTTCCTGGCAAGTATATGAATATTAATGTAAAACTATCTTAGTAAATATTTTTGTGCAACTTGATACTGAATTATAGTAAGGTGTCACTCTTATTAATGTTTTTTAAAAATCAAATTTGTAGATGAAAAGTATAAAAGCTTTTCTGTGACCGCAGTATAATGTGTAGATTGTCTTTCTGTTTCTAAACTATTCCATCTCTATATTTTTTGTGGGTTTTTCGGGCCATGTGGCCATGTTCTAGAAGAGTTTCTTCCTGACATTTCGCCAGCATCTGTGGCTGCCATCGTCTGAAGATGCCAGCCACAGATGCTGGCGAAACATCAGGAAGAAACTCTTCTAGAACATGGCCACATAGTCTGAAAAACCCACAAAAAACTATAGATGCCGGCCATGAAAGCCTTCGACTTCATATTCCATTTCTGATCAGTGAGTGTGATTTCCACAGAAGTTTGATTGACAGAAACAGCCAAGTAGTTTGTGTGGTGAAAGGTACTGATCATGGCATCTTTACTATGAGCTTGTCGACACTGCCGTATATACCAGCTTAATTTTGTCATTTTGCATTTAAACTTCATTTTATCCTTCTAATTTAAATTAGTATTAGCCATCTTAAATTATATCTAAAAAAATTTAGTCTGTGTTTTCTTTATGAACTAAAGTCAAAGTATCTGACACATACAAATATATAAAATACTGAAAAACAGCATAAACTATGTTCCAACAAAGACTTGATACTTCCACTTGGATTCCCTCTGTCGCCTTTGTGCCCTGGGTTGGTTCTCTTCTCCATTTGTTTTTTCTGGTTTTATTGTTATACAGTTGGCCCTCCATTTTCGCGGGGGATCCGTTCTTCCCGCCCTTCCAAGAAAACTGAGGCTTGTGCTTATTCAAGCCCCATAGGCTTGAATGGGGTTTGCCCCGTGCACGGGGCCTGCGCATGCGTGCCAGGCCTGCGGACCATTGTAAATAGTGGAGGCCACCCCTCCATGTATATTCTCAGATCCACAAGTTAGGAGGGGTGACTGTATTTCATATTCTTGTTTGATATTGCCACATTTGTGGCAAGGAACATGTGGCTCTCCAAATGGATTGGACTCTAATCAGCCCTAGCCAGTAAATCTGCTGTGTGACTCAAGTATTTGTACTATCCCATGTAACTTAAGCTGTGTCACAAATAACCATTTATTTTTTAAAAAATACAGTCAGTTGTATTATGGGTTATCATTATGCCTGCAATACATGCTTACCATAATAGCTGCATGTCTTTTGAGTTTTTGCTGTAGAAGCCAATCTTAGATATTCTGGTCTTTCTGGAACTTGGTATGGCTGTGTTTTCTTAAATGGCTAGTTTTGAGTTGGATAGTTAGTTCAAGAACTCAGTGCTACTGTTGTTCACAAATATGTGATGTCGAGGGGGAAAGTCTGATTATGTGCATGTAGATTATTTTAATATATTTGGAGGTGAGAATTTGTAGAGATTGTTCTGGTAATTTAGATTGTGATTCGGTATCCTCAAGCCAGTGTGGCATAGTGGTTTCAGTGTTGGACTAGGACTCTGGAGACCAGGATGTGATTCCCAGCTCTGCCATGGAAACCCACTGGGTGACAATAGATGATGACAATGGCAAACTCTCTCTGAAGAAACCTGCCAAGAAAACCCCATGATAGGTTTGCCTTAGGGTCGCCATAAGTTGGAAATTACTTGAAGGCACACAATAAATGTTGCAAATCCTCAAGTAACATATGTCGTTTTTGTAAACAGCAGTGGTACCTCCATAATTGGTGTTACATAAGCCTCTCTTAAAACAAAACTGCAGTTTCACTTCATCAGTTATTCATCAGATTGTGCCTCACCTGTTGGTTTTTATTTTCGGGAGAAGTTCTGGCTTGTGTGAAAGTGTGATATTTTCTTCATGTGTGAGTCTTGCAAAAAGAAGGAAATAAGATTTCCAATTGCTGTCTGTAGAAGTTCAGAATCATTACATAGAAATCCAGCTTTGATAAACTGGAAGTCATGAAATTTTGAAATCCAGTGTAAGTTTGTTTCATTATATAGAGCCATCAGCTTATGTTTTAAAGTAGTGTAGAACTTTTTAGGGATGTAATAAAGATCCTAGCACATTGAACGTAAGCAACATGTTTTCAAGCTGTTTACTAAATTGACATTTTAATTGGGTTTTTTAACCTTTGTATGAATAATTTTTTAAACTGCACCATGTTTTCTAACTCTGTGGAAACTGCCTCGGAACTTTTATGAAGAGGAAGGTGGAATATAAATAAAATAAATAAATAAGTTATTTTTAATTTGATCTTAGTCTCCATATAGATACAGATTGCATTGTTCTAGTCTTATGAAATGCTGTTAAACTTGAGGGCATGGGAGTGGGATGAATGGTTAAGGATTTTTTTTAATGGATTCTACAATCTCTGTTCCCACAAGAGCTAATTTCTGGAATTTATATTTTAAATGACATATACCAGGGCTTCTTCAGCTATCTGATGTGATGGACTGTAGGTCACCATATTTGTTTCCATTGTCCACAATTGTTTCTTTCGTTCCATACTGCAGACCGGCAACTAACGGCTTGTAGGCTGGCACTGGTCCACAGACTACCACTTTGAATAACACCGCTGTATGTTATTTTTTATTAGTCCTTCCTTTCACATGTGTCAAGACACTTCATACCTAATAGAGTTTTTTAAAATTATTTTTTGCAAACAATAAGCTTTGTTTTTTAATAGTGTCATTATAAAGGGGTAGGGAGCAAGGTGTTAATAGAAAGGAATGAGGAAGGAAATCAGTACAATTCTCAACAGCGATTTCATTTTCATTGGTTAAATATGAACTTCTTTTGGCTTTAAAGGGCATCCAACCCAGAAAAAGCTAACAAGTTCCCGCCAGAGAAGTGGGACACCATTTTACTATGCTACTGTATTTAATGGGACTTGAACATCCACAGATTTTGGTATCCATGGGGCATCCTGGAACCAAACCCCTGTAGATACTAAGTGCCATTGTATGAGTTGGGAGTACGGTTTTTTTATGTTTGCTGAATTTGAAATATATGGACACTAGGTTGCAAATATAGGTATGACATTATTATTATTATTATTATTATTATTATTATTATTATTATTTGTTTTATTATTATTATTTAATTATGTTACAGCATAATCTTAAGAACAAAACTAAACTTTCTGTACGTATACATAACAACAGTCAGAAAAAGGAGAAAAAGAAAAGAAAAAAAGGGAAAAAAGTATATCCATATCCTCTGAGAATTTCAATTTCTACTCCAATTTTTACCAGTTTATAACAGAACATCTTTCTTGATATCAAATGCCTTTCCCCAAAGTTGTGTTATCAGAAGCCATTCTTCGTTTAAGTCAGTTTCAGATCTATTATTTATCAGCTTTGTGAGTCTGTCCATTTCCCTCAAGTCTTGTAATTTTAACATCCAGTCTTCAATTTGCAGTGGTTTGCTGTTCTTCCAATTTTGTGCAATCACGAGTCTTGCCACTGTAACTAAATATAGAAAAACTCTCCAATATTTTTTTCTATCTTTTTCTCCATTGCTGGTAACATGTTTAATAGATAGAATTCTGGTGACATAGTAAATTGGAGAGTAAAAGTTTCTTGGATTGCTGCATGTACCTTGAACCAAAACTTCTTGACCTTCTTACATGTCCACCACATGTGAAATAAAGTACCCTCACTTTCCCCACATCTCCAACATTTTAAATTTGGAATTTTATTGATTTTTAAAATTTTTGATGGGGTGAAGTACCATCTATTTGATATTTTTAGATGGTTTTCTTTTAGTGTTTGTGAGGCGGTGAATCTATTTGTTTTTTCCCAAGATTTCAACCACTCCTCATACAGTATTGGATGTCCTATGTCACGCGCCCATCTCATCATGTTTTCTTTTATTGTTTCTTTTTTGCAAGTCCCTGTTTAATAATACTTTGTAAAATTTTGCTTTAAAAATATTATTAGCAATATGTAATATAGTACCTAAGCAATGTGACGTTCAAATTGTACTTAGCATGGAAAACTGAAGCTGAGTCTTCAACTCTGGAAATAATTTTGTTCTGTGATGTTGTTTGTCCCTCTTATGTAGGATGAGAAGGAATCTAGCAATCTCATGCCAAACAATGGAGACCACGGCCTGGTTCCTGGAAATGACAGATTCAAACCTGTGCTACCTTGGCCTCATGTTGAAGGTGTAGAAGTAGACTTGGAGGCAATTCGGCGAAGGAATAAAGCCAAAAATGAAGGGAATCCTCTTGTTGGTGGCAGTAATGATCAGCAAAACATCATGCAGCGACAGTATCTTACATTTAAGCCACAAACGCTTACCTACCATGATCCTGTATTACATCCTGGAACTCTTGGTAATTTTGAACCCAAAGAACCTGAACCCCATGGAGTTGTAGGTGGTCCTGGTGAGGAAGCCAAGCCATATGTGTTAGGACCAGAGTATAAAGAATCTGTTCAAGCCAGCATAAAAGAATTTGGGTTTAATATGGTAGCAAGTGATATGATCTCACTAGATCGAAGCATTAATGACTTACGACAAGAAGAGTAAGTACCTATTAAGTGCCTCTTTTTATCGTATTTTTTAATGGGATAGGGTACTTTCATTTTTATGTTTAAGGTGATTTCTGGAGGTATCATGATTGGACTACTCCATTTTCACCTTGTTATGAATAAGATTTTAATCTGTTTTTTAATTTTGTATACTTCCTTTCCTGTGCTTCATTCCGTGCTTTGTAACAAACAAAACTTTGTCCAGACCATTTTTGTCAACTTCTTGTGGCTGTCATTCCAGATTTTCTTGCAATAATTATATTCCTTTTGTGTCATCGTATTCAAGTAGTCATCTACCATATATACTCGACTATAAGTCGACCTCATGTATAAGTCAAGGGCAGGTTTTGGAGCCATAATTATAGATTTTGATATGATTCATGGATAAGTTGAGGATAAAATTTAGGGCCATGTAACAAAGGATCGAAATGATGAAGCACAGGAAAACAATGCCAAAGAACTTAAAAATTCCAGCAGGCATCACTGTTTGTGCTCATGTTAAAAACTGGATTGATGAGAGAATAGAGGGAAGTCAGTGCTTCCAAAACAGATTACATTCTTGCTTTTCACCAAGGTATGGTTCCTTTTTATATAAATAAGAGTTAAAGTACAATACTTCCATTGACCCATGGATAAGTGGACTCAGGTTTTTGGGGTCACTTTTTTCACTAAAATTTCTAGACTTATACATGAGTGGTATACTGTATATATATTCTATTATCTACAATCTACACCTTTGCTTTTCTTTTAAGTGGAATAAATCTATTAATATAATTTGTATTTCTTGATGTGTATATAAAGTTCTACGAAAAATGCTGGTATTCTTAGGAGTATGTTACTTACAGTGGTATTTAAAATTCATGTGACTCACAGTATTGTATTCTTGGTGATGGTTAGTGCTTATTTCTCTAAATAAGAAAACAATGGTATAAATTATCCCCAGTTCATCTCTTATATAAAAAAAAAACTCTTCCATTGTTTTAGGAGAGTTACAAGCATATGATTAACTCCTGGTAAAATCAGTGGGGGAAAAATGACTCAATTATGACACATTAGCACACATGTAGTATTCTTGTTTAAAGTTTGTTTGTTTGTTTATTATGCTGCCTTTGTCCCAGAAGGGACCCATGTTATGAGTAGTATAGCAGGCATTCAAACAGTGAGCAATGAATAAGTTAATAAGCCACATTTAATATGAAATTATTTTTCTCTTTTTGATGGGTAAGAGTTGTCCTGCTGCTATAGAAAGGTTTACATAATTCTTTCTACCCTTTTATGTTGCTTGCTGTTTAAAATATAGCCTTTCTCTCTCTTGTAAGGCATAGTGCAAGGATCTGGTGACCATGCTATTATCAGAGCCATTGCCTTGGCTACTGCAGCCCAACTTTTTGTCTGAGGAACATTTTCCACTGTGTGATCAGTGAACAGAATCAACCAGTTGCTACCTTAACTGGTACTTCTCACTGTGTTTATTTTAAAAATTTACTGTCTTCTGCAGAGTATGTACTACACTAAATTCACTCAGAATGAATATTACAATAGTTCAATTTAAGAGTTATGCAAAACATTCTTTCTTTCACATTGCTGTAGAAACTACTAAATGTAATTGTGTTGTGAAATGATCTTGTTTTGTACAGTGTATCTTTTTCAAGTACAAAGCATTGGATTATCCTCTCTCTGTTGCCATTAATAATTTAAGAATCTTACAATTTGGGCTCTGTGATTCTCTTCCATCCAATTGGATAAAGCCAAAAACATGTAGGCTTGTATCCAGAGGTCTCTTTCTATAGATGGAATAGCTGCATCTATATTGAGAAGGCTTTTAATCCTGATGATTCTTTCTTCTTTTAGAAGAAGAGAGGAAATAATCTTTGTTCCCTCCTTTACTGCAGATCCCCATCGTCCTTGTAGTCCCCCAAACCCATTCCAGAAAATCAGCTCTGTAAGATTAGAGTGTACCAACAGTAGCAGATGGAGAGAGAGGAAAAATTCAAATAAGATCCCATCACCCCCCCCCCCTTCCCTTCCCACTGGCTAAACCATCCTGAGAAGACTGTAACATAGCCAGCTCTGGGATTATAGAGATAAAAGGCAGCACATTCTGGACACAGCCTCTGGGGAAGCTAGGAGCCAAGAAGAGGCAGCACCCACCTTCTCTCAAGCAAAGCAGCATAGCAAGAGGGAGATCAACCTGTCCTACTGTTTGTATTCCTTTTACCTTTTCTTTCACTTCCTATAAATTGTGAACCTGCAGGTCACGTCTGTCTAATATTTCAGAAAATGTGTGTTTTCTTAAGTATTTATAAAGTATATAATAACAGTAGCAACAGAAACAATAAGTAAAAGAAAAAGCAAATTCACTTGGGCTGCTCTATCTGGCAAACTGAATCCAAATCATATGAGTTTGTTAATAAGAAAAAATATCTTACTAGCTGTAAGTGTGGTTTCCATAGACTTTTTCTTGTATAAGACTTATAGATGCAAATATTTCAGTGTGTGTTTTGCTTTTATTGTTGGTTAGAATTCTTTGGTAATTATTGTCTTGAATGATCAATACATTTTCTTGATCAGCTTGTTTCACTACATAAAATCTGTCACAACTGTGGCTTTGGCACTAATGCTACTTGTTAAGTGCAAATGTATTATCAGCACATTCTCTTTCTACAAATAGCTTTATCTTGATATTTCCTTAGGTTGAATAATGGAACTTTTGTCATCCTCTCTTCAAGGGGTGGGCTGGTAGGGGCCAGGAATATGGGCCAGAAATATGACCCAGAAGTGACCAGAAATACTTCATTTCTGGAAGGAAGTAACAGAAGATGGTAAAATTGAACCCGATCCCAGAGAAGTAGCTATTTTAATTACTGCACCAAAAGCAACAGGACATTTTGTTTGATTTTATCAAACTAATTAAGCTTTTTGTAGATTAGAGTCCAGTTCATCAGATGCATGAATTGTAATCTTAAATTGGTGGACAGATACACACATAGTGGGGGTGGGTAGAGATTAATGAGTGCAGAGGGCATTTCAACACAAAGAAAGCAGTAACCATTTAGTTAAAGCTAAATAATTTGGTAGCTATTAACAGAACATTGTTGTTTCACAAAGGAGTTCTCCAGCTCAGTTTAGAATGGCTAGTTTAAGTTAGTATTATAACATCGAGTGAAACTGAAAAGTGCTCCTACTTATTTCTGATAGTCACAGTCTTTCATGTCTGTCTATTCTTTTGCATGAAAACTGAGATTTTTCCATTCTGTGTAGACCACAGAAGGACATTACTAACAGATCAGAGTATATATTATGTTACCTTTTGACATTGTAGCTGAACCTACTGCCTAAACGTATGCAAAGTAAATGTGTTATTACTAAAGATTGCCCTTCTTAAATCATTCTAATAATGGCTGCATCCAGGGATGGGTTACTTGTATGTAGGGGAAGAAGGTTGGGTGTCTGGCACAATCTCTTTTGACACTGCAAAATTATGGTCACCTCTCTTTCTTTTGTGTCATGTAAGACAAAAATCAAACCATAGATTGGCTTGGAAGAAGCATCACAGCTCAGTGATAGAATGTGTATTTGGTCTACAGAAAGTCCCAGGTTCAGATCTTAACTTCTCTGGATAGAGCTGGGAAATATTCAGGTTCAGTGTAGACAATACCAAGTTGAATGGATCAACCTTTTACATGTGGTTATGGTAAATTCCTATGCCCTTTTGGGTGTTTATAAACTGATTTATTAAAACTGCTCTGTTGTGGGCACTGTTTGGGGAAGTATACCTGTTTGCAAGGAGCAGAGAGTCTATACTACCCTGAAGTCCCAGACTATGCTAACTGCATTTTTTTCCCGTTCCTAAACTAGACTCAACTACGATGCATTCTGTGTTAAGAGGGTAATGGAAACATTATCCTAGTATCTCTGAATGTGATCAATGTAACAGACTAGGAGAAGCATGTTAGTTCATATGGCACACATTAAAAGATAAGGGCAAGGGGAACAGTTGAGATGCCAGATGGAGACAGGAGTATCTGATAGTATGTTCCTCCAACAGCTGTGTTAGAAGTTGAAATGCTGTGGAATGAGAGTCTTTGCTTGGTGGAGTAGCAGTACAAAAGATTTCACACAAGGTGGCAGCATGCATCAAGTTTTCAAGCAAAAACACTTTCTAAAATGAATCATATATAAAAACACTTCCTTGTTTACATCCAGAAGCCCTTCCCTTCCCATGTAACTTAAATTATTTTTAATTGTTAACAGAAAGAAGACACATTCTGACCTGGCTCATAACTTTAGCCATCTTGTTGACTCTTGATTCCAGTGTGAGATAGATGAGGTATTACATGTTTTGATAAATAGTGAACAGCATAAGCTTTCTGAAAGTTTGATAACTGCTTATAGGTAAAGGAGTCTGCAGATTTTATCTCAGCTTGTTAGCTAAAATCTGGAAACATTTCATATCTGGCTTATGACCATCAGTGTTCATTTTGAAAAGAATGATTTGGCACTCCTCTCTGTATTTAAACAAGAGTTTACCCTTGTCTAAATGTATGCCCTTATGTGTATGTTCGTGGATAATGTAAAATGAAATACTTAATTAGTAGTTTAGTTAATTTTTACCTGTTGGTATTTGAAATATCCACTGGATGTCACTGTTCTCCTACAGACTAGCTCCTTGGTTCATCTAGTTAGATTCTTCTTGGACACTTCATTTTTTTTCCCTTTTCTTTTTTTAAGGTATGCTTATAGTTTGGTTAAGATAACATTCAATATCCTCCATAAATTAAGATTTTTAAAAACGTGAACAAATACAGGCCGTCAGAAAAGTTGGACAGAATTTGCACTATGAATGGCTGTCTTGGTGTTCTAAGCTTCTGAACTTAGGACACAAGATAAAAAGTTGGAGGTAAGGTTAAGGACTTATGTAAAATGGGTAGTGCAGATTTCTATCTTTCTTAGGTTCAAAACACACTACACAAATAATCCAGTTTGAGACTACTTTAACTGTCTTGGCTAGGTGCTAGGGAATCCTGGGAATTGTAGCTTATTGTGGCACAAGAGCTCTGTGACAGAAATGGCTGAATGTCTCACAAAACTACAGTTCCCAAAATTCCCTAGCTTTGATCCAGGGCAGTTAAAGCTGTCACAAACTGGATTATTTCTGTCTGGAGTTTGTTTTGTACCTTAATCATTAGGTATGAGTTATACTTAATACACATTGGACCACATGCAGGCATCACAACAAGTTAGTTGAAGTTCTTCAGAATTCCAGATTGCCAAGGATTAAGCAACTAACTGGTGCTAGGTGGCTGATCGTGAACTTGTGGTCTTTTTTAGCCTGATGTCCAAACTCAGCAGGCTTGTTGAGGGAAAAACAAGCAAGAGAATGCTACTTTTCTGCAGGAACCAGAAATCATGCTAGATGTCTGTGGTTTCTTCAACTGCTTTTCCTGTAAGTAGGAGCAGTTGGGCAGCATGTAACTGTAGTGCCCTGTCTTGTTTTGATGTGTGAACTTGGATGCAGAATAAATCTAGGCTTTCACAGCATATTTCCTTTTGCTATAACTACAAGCCATTTTGGCAGTTTGAAGGCTTCGGAGTAGAATGTCCATATGAGCTTCTATCTAAGTGCACACTATTTCAATACCATTTTTTTTTTACAAATTTAGTACTTTTCCTGATAGATATAATTGTTGTTTTAATATGTTCTGTGAGATAAATTTATATCTGATAAATGGTGGTCTGTTTCTTATAGTAAATTTTTAAAATTGGTTTGGGAGCTAAGAAAACATGCTGGTTTAAATAGTAAACACACAGCCAGGAATACTGGCCTCAAACAGATGGGTCAAAAGAAGCGGTTTCAGGCTGCTTTGGGAGCATAATGTTTAGCCGCAGTATGCCCCCGAAGCATCTGGAAACCATGCCATGCCCATGCTAAAGGAAGAAAAGCTGGACTAAAAAGAAGCTGAAAGAAACCTCCTGTTCTCAAAAAGTGCACACCTTCAACCCTTCATATCACCTGTGCCAGTCTGAGCAAAGATGGTTACTTTAATTTTATTCATCATTTCAAGCAACTATTTCATTAGTTTGTTACCCTTGTAATTCCAGTTCTAAAGTTTACCCTTGTTCAGAAGTAACTAAAATAATTTCTTTGAGGATTTTTTTTTGGGGGGGGGGGATCTGAATGCAGCAGTATGTATGAGGCACAGCATAAGTCACCATTTAAGCCACGTGAAATCCCCAATCTACGCTTTTGTTGTTGTTGTTATCCACCCTCGAGTTGATCTTGATCCATGGCAACCCTGTGCATGAAAACTCTCCAAGTTTCCCAGTGATCCACTGCTCTTCTCAGGTCCTGCAAATTCATATCCATGACTTCCTTAATAGAGTTCATTCATCTAGCATGTGTACTTCCTCTCTTTCTGCTTCCCTCTACCTTTCCTAGCATTATTGTTTTTCCAGTGAGTCGTGCCTCCTCATGATGTGGCCAAAGTACAACAGCCTCAGTCTACTCCTCTTGACTTCCAGAGAGATTTCTGATTTGATCTGCTCTAGGGCCCATTTGTTTGACTTCTTGTCTGTCCATGGTAACCTCAGCACTCTTCTCCAGCACCACATCTCAAGTGAATTAATTCTCTTCATATCCGCTTTCTTAACTATCCAGCTCTCACATCCATACATGGTAATAGAGAATACAGTGGCTTGTATGATTGTAACTTTCATGCTCAGTTGTATGTCTTTACATTTTAGGATATTTTATAGTTCTCTCATAGCTGCCTTCCCCATTCTTAGTCTTCTTATGATTTCTTGACTACAGTCCCCACTCTGATCAATATTTGATCCCAGGTATGAAAATTCTTTTACTATTTTTATTTCCTCATTGCCTATAGAAATAGTAAAATAATTTTCATACCTGGGATCAAATATTGATCAGAGTGGGGACTGCAGTTAAGAAATCATAAGAAGACTAAGAATGGGCAAGGCAGCAAGTGGAGTGAAACTGCATTATTTCTACAGTGCAGATGCAGCACCAGTGGCTTCAATTGGGTTAGCATTTTAAGAGGTACTATATAGCCAAGTTTGTTTGCACCTGTCCAGCACTGAAAGCACTGCACTGGTTGCCCATTTGTTTCTGGCCCCATACCAGCCTACGTGTCTTAAGCTCTGTGGAGGCCCTACTCCAGATTTCTTCCTTATTGAAAGTGTTCTGTGTAATCATAAAGGAGATAGTTTTCTTAACTGTATTACTCCAGCTTTGTGGTTATCTTCATAAAGAATCTTTGTACAGTCTTTGTAGCACCAGTATGTAAAAAGATCTTGTAGTACATTTGAGACTAAGGGAAGGAGAGAAGTTGATAGCATAAGTTTTTGTAGACTTCAGTCTACTTCCTCACATGCATGGAGTAGAGTGGAAAGCCCAGGCACAGACCTATATAAGCAATCTGTATGTAAGAATGTCCATAGGAATGCAAAACTTTGTGGCTGTAGAGATGAGGTGATGGACATTCTCACTCACAGACTGCTCATATAGGTTTGTGCCTGGATTTTCTACTCTATGCCATACATCTGAGGAAATAGACTATTGACTTCTTTCTTTCACTTAGTCTCAAAGCGCTACAAGATCTCCCTAAATACTGATTTTCCAGACTACCATGGCTATGTCTTGGATTTGTAGCACAAGTTAGGGCATTGATTTACCTGGGCATTTCCTTTGTATAACCCTTCAGTATGCCTGAACAAGCTTGTTTGGTGTCTTCTATTATGTTTGTCTAAAGTTAATATTTGAATGTTTTATTACATTATATGAGATTTTAAGCAATGTGTTGTTTCTATTGTTGTACAATCAGACATTTGTATCCACAGATTTTTATCCATGGATTCAAACATCCACAGTTGCAAAATATTTTTAAAATCTTTAAATTCTAAGAAGCAAACCTTGATTTTGCTATTTTATTTAAGGAACACCATTTTACTGGGCCATTGTATATAATGGGACCTGAGCATCCATAGATTTTGGGATCCATGGCGGGTCCTGGAACCAAACTCGAGTGGATATCAAGGGCCCACTGTATAGAGATCCTATTTTGATGAATGGCAGTATAGAAATATGGCTCTAAAAGCACTGGTGTACTAGTCTATATCTGGGCAATGGCACTCTCTCGTCAAAATCTATACCTTTTTGGCTGAAATTCTGCTCAGAAGGGTTTCCCAGACAGTCCTAGCATAAGGATATGTGGTGAGAGGAGAAAGATCACACACCTGTTTTTCTCATTGGAATAGTACCCTTGGGTCTGCACTCTTGGGTGGGGGGCTGTTTAATTAATGTATTTAGTCTGGAAAGACAAGATTTTCACTTAATAAGCACCTGGATTCATTTATGAAAGTGATGCCGTGAGTATGTTTTAGAATACCATTTTAATTGGTATTCTGTGTGTGTATCTCGTTTCTCTTTTTTCAGCCTAAACCAGTTTTCTGCATTAGTATGTCCAAAGCAGTGGTTCTCACCCTCAGGTTTTCAAACATTGTTGACTGCAGATCTGACAGTCCTTGATTTTTGACCATATTGGAAGGGGGGTTACAGGACCTGAGGTTAAAAACCACTTGGAGACCAATTTTTAGAAACCACTGATCTAAGTGACCTTTTTTTCCCCATGCAAATTGAATATGAAAATATCTGGGTTTTGATACAGATGTATGGAAAATATTGAAATGTAACACTTTTTCAAATTGCAGGTGCAAATACTGGTACTATGATGAGAATCTACTCACTTCCAGTGTTATCATTGTCTTCCATAACGAAGGATGGTCTACACTCATGAGGACGGTTCATAGTGTTATTAAGAGAACACCAAGGAAGTATCTGGCTGAAATTGTTTTGATAGATGATTTTAGTAATAAAGGTAAATGTATTTCATGTCATTACTAAATAGAATAAAAACTGAAGTCACAATTTTACAGAAAAGTTGAGCCAACAGGCAAAGTATTCTGCTGATGTGTAGTTTTTAATACTCTTGACTAGATGCCAGTTTGCAGGTTTAAGAGTATTGGGCCGTTAATCTTTGATGGAGGAGTTTGTAGCATGCTTCTTAGTATAGATTTGCATCATTATGGGTTTGTTTGGGTTTTTTGAATGCCTGGATGAATTAATGTACTGTAGTTTGCTCAAGCCACAGAAGTATTTTGAACTTTGTTCTTTTCCAGTGTTATTTTTTCCCTTTGGTGAGATGCTCAAATAATGACTGTACTAAAAAGAAATGTAAATGCTTTCAAATTTGGCAGATGCCTGTCTTTCTATTATTTTAAATTGGTGTGGGAATTGTGTGTATTGCAAGCTGCATGTAACCCTCATGACTTCTACTTTCTCTCCCTTGGCTCTTACAGTCATCTGAATTCTATATCATTATCATCAACAACAGCAACAATAACATGCCCCCCAAAGGAAGTCACACACCTAGAAACCTCCAGGGAAAAACATTATTTTAAAGCTGCTTTTGAGGACCATGAATGTCTTTGAAAAAGCCCCAAATAGCTTTTTCAAAGTCAGAAATTGCCAGTGGGTCACTTCCACATTTGAATAAATAGAGGGGGATGAAGTCCATGAAGGCCTATAGCATTTGGGTCGGAGACAGCCCCCAAGCCTTTCTTATATATCTACTCCTGCTTTAAATGAAGGCTTTAAAGCCAAATTCATTTCGCAATCTGAAATGGATGATATTCTTCAGAAATAATGTAAGAATTTAAGAATTTAATGTAAGAACTAAAGGCATCATCCAAACTTTCATAATTGAAGATTATGTGGTCAGATGGATGAGCAGGTGCAGATGAGCTAGAGCTGTCGGATGAATATATGGGGTTAGGGTTTCGGCTTCCTGTTAGATATATGGATGAGACTTATTAGCTTTCCTTATGGATATTAGAAGACAAAAGTATAAAGGATATCAGAATAAGTGACAGTTATATGTACAGTTGTATATGAAAATGTAACAGGGAAAATCTAGAAGAGTAATAGCACCCAAACTGTGTGAAGGTTCATAAGGAAGAACACATGACAAAAAAAAAGACATATTCAACAAGTCCTCCTCGTCCCCCTGCACAGTACATTTGATGAAAGGAAATGTTACTATTCCTTTTGCATATGAAAGTGTCCCCTTTTTAAATGCATTTCTGTTCAAAGTGGAATATAACAGAGGCCCAAAACAGATAGGTAAAAAAAGACACCTTCTGCATGGTTTGGGGGTGTGGCAGTTAGATGACACATGCTCTCAAACCGCATGAAGGCCATGCCAGGGCACAAAAGGAACGGCTGGCCTCGGGATCATGGCATTTGGTCCCTCACCACATTTACTTGTGATAGTCATAAACCTTGATAAAGAGTCATGGGTATTTTCTTGAATGTATTGCAGTATCTTTTTGATATCTACATCTGCCTTCAAATTTAGACATTAAGATTTATTGTGGGGTTGAATGCTACATCTCCTGCACCACTCCCTGGACTTGAAAAATGCCTTATAAATGTTCACATTTTATCATGTGAGTTGAAACCCTTCATTTTGTTTGTTTGTTTGTTTGTTTGCCATGTCAAAGGACACCTATTGTCACTTTCCTGCAATCAGTCAAGACTTTCTTACAACATTGAGGTGCACAGAAAAAAAGATGGAACACTTCCTTTATCAGGGCACTTTCTGTTGTTACATTTCCTTCTTTCACATGGCTTTAGCACATGACTGGAAAAGTATTTCAGGGCTTGTGCCTTTGTATTGCCAAGAGGGTCAGAGTCCATTAGGCATCTTCCTTCTATAAATTCACACAGCCCTTTCTCTATACTGGCCTTTTCACCATTATAAAGGCACATGTCTTTTCTACTTCCTTATGTACTTTTTAAAAATCGAAGTAATGTTGGTAGTAATTCTGAAGTGAACTTACCATCAACAAATATACCCATTAGTGATGATTTAATATTCTTATCTTCCAAGACTCTAAATATTTAGTGAAGTACACATAGTTTGTTTTTAATATAGATTTAGTTTGTGTTGTAAGCGCAAAGCTAAATATCTTATAACATATATGGACACTTCTTTTTTTATTATTTGATAGCACACTTAAAAGAGAGACTAGAGGATTATATTAAGCAGTGGAATGGCCTTGTAAAGATTTTTCGAAATGAAAGGAGAGAAGGTTTAATTCAAGCTAGAAGCATTGGAGCCCAGAAGGCTAAACTTGGACAGGTAGATCACTGTTTGCTAAATAAAAACCTCCTTTCCCTACAGTCTGCATTTTGCTTTTAACAAACTTTAAACCACTTGATTATTGTAACTGTAGTTCTTAATTGCAACATTGCGTATAGCCTTTTAAAGATAGTTATTAAAATGATGTCAATCTAAAATGCAAAACGCTCAAGTAAATCAGTTTGTCTTTTGTGCAAGGAAATCTCAACTGAGTTGGAATCTCCTTTCCTCTTTATTTTAAAGGTTTTAATTTACCTTGATGCCCACTGTGAGGTGGCAGTAAACTGGTATGCACCACTAATAGCTCCTATATCTAAAGACAGGTAATAAATTCTGCTTATTTCCATATTTCAGAAAGTCTTTAAAAACAGCTTTATAGTTTGTTGCTCTCTCAGGTTTCTGGGTGAACCTTCTAGCTCCTACTCCAAGTTGCCCAAATAGCTGTCTGCAGGTTTGCTGATATAATTTTGTGTTTACCTGCAAGGCTATTCTGGGGGGGTGCAGGTGGTATAATTACATCAACAAACATGGTTTGAATTCTGTTCATAGCAATAAAACATTTGCCAAGATTGAGGACAGTCAATGTACAGTGAATAGTATTTGTAATTGTACCATATGTAGTGGTTTTGGCAAATGGATAAACTGGAAGGGAAATAGTCTTGGAATGATGTGCATTTGGGATATGCCAAAATGTCATTAATATGATACAAGTTATTAATGTGCCTGTTTGCATAAACCCACAGATAGTTAAAACAGGGTGTAAAATCATAAACATCATCTGTTGAAGGTTTTGTTCTGAAATTGCAAAATAGAATTGTGGTTGAATAGTAAATAATAAAGCATGATGTTGGAACTTACTCTTCATTCTCTTTTTCCTCCATCCTTTTGTGCCCGTTAAATAATAAAAATAATATTAAAATTTGGATCAATACAATAGAAGAGATTATTCTGGCTTTCTACCTTACATCAGAAAAAACAGCCACTTTTCAAATGCATATATTAAGTATTTACAAAGTCTAATTGATTTAGTGCCTAGCTTTAAATTAGACCTCTTTTTTTTTTTTAATAAATAAGTTTTAACCAACCTAATCTTCTCACAAAGTAGTAGCCCTATGAAATTCAAGGGGACAAACATATTACTGCTAAAAGTACAACAGTATGTTTTCCCAGGATGAAACATGCTGCTTCTGGAAAGTATGTCTTCAAAAATCTATGAAGGAAGAGGTAGGCTGGTATACTCAAGTTCTGCTTTCAGCATGATTGTATTCTTATATTACTTTAAATTCATCCTGCTAATGCATATTTTTTTCCTCTGCTTCCTTCCAATAGAATAGCAGTGTCTGTATATGTTTCTTCTGATTGCACTGGAATAAAGCATAAAAGATAGCAGGCAATGTATTAGATTAGACAGTTTAACCTTGTCTCTTCCCCTTCCATAAATGTTTCAGAACGACATGCACTGTACCTCTAATAGATTACATTGATGGGAATGACTATTCCATTGAACCACAGCAAGGTGGGGATGAAGATGGCTATGCCAGAGGGGCCTGGGATTGGAGCTTACTATGGAAGCGTATCCCATTAAGCTACAAGGAAAAGGCAAAAAGAAAATACAAAACTGAGCCATATCGGTAAAGAATGCTGTATCATTCTATTGATCTTTGTAGCTCATGCTGATCTAAACCCTTTCATTTTTCCCCCTTTCTTTTCCATGAACCATGATTCGTTTAAATGTGTCATGTACCTGCTCTCATCCTCACTGCCACCATCCATAATCCTGCAGAACCACATGCACTGTACCGCTTATAGATGTCATAGATGGCAACACTTATAACATTATACCCCAAGGGGGTGGTGACGAAGATGGGTTTGCTAGAGGAGCATGGGATTGGAGTATGCTGTGGAAGAGGGTGCCCTTGACCAAACGTGAGAAGGAAATGAGAAAGACAAAAACTGAGCCGTATCGGTAATCACTAAACCACTTACGTGTTTCTCCTTTTCCTAAGGATGTGCTGAACTATTAAATACTTGCATGAACTCTTCAGAGCTTTTAAATACCACTAGCCAAAGCAAATGCTTTGTCAGGAAGCATCACTCTTCACTAACTCATGGTCAGGCTCTTCTAATTATAGCCTTACTAACTCCTTTTGCACTTCTCTTTGCATACTCAGTTCTCTAAGCAAAATACAGGTTTGTTCTTACTTGGATTGTCAAAACATATGATCTTACTATTGAACCTTAAGGTTTTTTAGAAATGGCTTAGTATGCTATGATTCTATCACACTGTTAAGAATAGCAATCATTTATCCTGTTTCAGTGCATGCATTCTGCACGTTAATCAAAGGAGTTGGTTAGACTGCCCTTGTTTGAAAACACAGCTTTATAGGACAAGAGCTGGGGACGCAGAAGGCATAAGTGGTTTTATATTTTAAAAACCTACAACTTTAAAACCCCATTTTTTGAGTGGAACAACACAAGAGCCAAGAAGCACCTGTGATTTCTCTCCTTTCCCCAAAATTCCTCTGAACCGCTGGATCAAAGCAGCATCCCTCTGCAATACGGTGGACAGGAATGCAAAGCAACTGCTCAGAAGTGGGCATGACATATGAGTCTGAGAAGACCTTGGTCAGAGCCTGCTCTAACCTGCTGTAGGACCATGCAGCAGAAAAAAGAGATGCTGCTTTGTCCTGCCTACTCAAGTGAGCTAACAGAAGTTTAATTGATGGATATTTCCAGGAAGAAGATGCACAGTTAATAAATCTAAGCACCTTATTCTGTTAGGTAAACAGGAAAAATTTTGTTTCTTTTGATTTCTGCAGTCCTCTTTTGCTTGCTTCCATCAATATTGTCCAGGCTTGATTTCGGCCAAAAATAAATAAATAAAAATTTAAAAATATATTTGCCTAGAAAGACTGAGTTTTTCCCAATATCACTACTCCCTTTCCCTAAATTAGTGAAGCTGTGGTTCTGCTTTGTTTCCATTAAGTTTTACTAACTCTGCAACTAGATTTACTCTCATTTCAAAGCTTCTTTCCTTGCGAGTAGATTAACTATATTTTCATATTCTTTGGATGCATCTATGCAATTTTTAAAACTAGTGCTGCTTTTCATTTTGCTCTCACTTTATGAAGTCTTTGATAAATTTCCAAAATATTTTGAAGAAATTATGAAGCTTTGGTTTTGACCTCTGACAGAAAAAAGATATGGTGATTCCATCTCATAACTCAGTACTCAAATAAAGGGTGAAACAGACTAGCTCTAAACACCAGCTTCCTGGTGTCTTGAGGGTGTGGCATTTAGATGTCACATGCCCGTAAGACACCTGGTAGCTGCCTGGCTACCCAGATATGGGCTGGCTTCTGGGTGTTCCGGCGGTGTAGCATTTATACACTGCACGTCACAGGAGCACCATAAAGCCGCAGGTTTTTGTCCGGAAAAGCCACCTTTGTGCCCACACAAAAAGGAACTGCAATTTGCCACTTCTTTTTGGGTTGCCAAAATGGTGGATTGGGTCCACAGCCCCAATCCAACTTTCTCAGAGGCAGCTTGAAGCCACCTTTTTGGGTCAGTCTGTTTTGCCCCTCAGTTACTGCAACAGAAATAATTTAAGAGTGGACACCTGGGCATTTGACCATTCTGGTTAATATGGGCAAATACTGCCAAACAGCCTATATATTATGTACAATTTTGCCACAACTGTGCAGACTAGGGATATGCTGTGTGATTTCTCTCATTGAAAAAAAATGTGGAAGGTCAGTTCTCCAATGCACTGTTCTCATCTTGTATTGCAGCCTTTGTGGTTGCTTTTGCCTTTTTAAAAAATGTTGAGAGAGGAAATCACAAAAGATGTTGATTGCACCTTTGTTGGGGTCTTGTTTTCCAAAACTCTTAATCATTACAGCTTGCAAACAGAACTTGAAACATTTGCTTCCAACTTCTTATTGACCACCATTAAAGCTTTATAATTTCTGTGTGCCTAAGAGTTACTAGCTACTTCTTCAAGTAAAACACATGTCTGTGCTGCATACAAATTGGTCTTGATTTTCCCTGTCTCCTAGATCACCTGCAATGGCTGGAGGATTATTTGCAATTGAAC
This sequence comes from Sceloporus undulatus, assembly GCF_019175285.1. Classification (NCBI taxonomy): domain Eukaryota; kingdom Metazoa; phylum Chordata; class Lepidosauria; order Squamata; family Phrynosomatidae; genus Sceloporus; species Sceloporus undulatus. The sequence continues at coordinate 135,127,321 of NC_056526.1, read as the reverse complement.
GTGACTTCTTTTTTGAACTGGGTCTCTATGATCCAGGCCTACAAATTTGGGGTGGTGAAAACTTTGAAATATCTTACAAGGTAAACAACAAAGTGAAAAGAGTTGGTAATCATCATTCTTTGCATGTAAAATGCATGAATACTCTTCAGTCCAGTTTTTATATTCCTAGAATCAGGGACATAGCCAGGATTTTGGGAAAGGGGGGGGGGGGGGCCAGACAAAGTCCCCCCATTATAATGGGGCTTGGGTGCAGCGGCGCAGCAGCACACCCCATTCATTTTAACTAACAGAAGGGGGGGGGGCCCAACCCCCAAGACCCCCCCCCCCTTGGCTACGTCCCTGCTAGAGTGGTCCAGGATCTTCAGTCGCATTCTCTTTTCAACTCTGCTGCTGGTTAGTGCTACGCATACAGTTATGTCAAATGGCACTTCTACCTTCCATTGTATTTTTACAGGGTAAAGTCTAGACCTTATTTTCTGCAGGACTCTCCCTCCCCCCAGATGTATCTCTGATTCAGTGAGATCATTATATATGCTAAATATACATAGATTATATGTGCTTTTCTGGATGCAGGGCAAAGGCATGAAATGAGTTCCTAATATTACCTGCAGATATGACTTCAGAAATTGGCTGAACCCAGTTAAGAAGTGATTTAGTCTTGACTACTTCTTAATATTGTGTGCTAATTATTGTACAGTTTCCTTTATAAGTGAAATGTAAGAGCATTTAGCTGTAGGACAATGTTCGGGTTTGATATCCTGACAGGGAAAATGAAAGTGCTGCAAAGTAATAATGACTAACCCTGACATGGAATGTGTGCAGTTTGGTATAGTACAACTATTTTCTGACATTTCAAATCAGCTTGTAATTGTCATGCCTCTTTTACTTGTTTGCTTTAATTCATTTCATTTAAACTTTTAGATTTGGCAATGTGGAGGGAAACTGCTATTTGTCCCTTGTTCTCGTGTTGGACACATTTATCGACTCCAGGGATGGCAAGGGAATCCACCTCCAGCATATGTTGGATCATCTCCTACTCTAAAGGTGAATTTGTATCTTTAAAACACTGTTAGCATTTCATTATTAAATTAAAAATCATGTTTCTGTTATGTGCCCTCACATCATTTCCCACTTGCAGCAACCTTAAAGTGAGGCAAAAAGCAAAAAAACAATCACTGGGTTTTCTTGGCAAGATTTGTTCAGAGGAGGTTTGCCATTGCCTTTCCCAGAGGCTGAAAGCATGTGACTTGCCCAAGGTCATCCAGTGAGTTTCAAGGCAGAGCAGAGAATTGAACCCTGGTCTCCAGAGTCGCAGTCCACTACTGAAACCACAATGCCATGCTGGCTCTCATAAAAAAATCATATTGTAGTTGCAATATGAATATATGTGTGACTGCAGCAGAGCGTGAAAATAACACATTTCAAGTAACAGCACTGCATTAGTTTTTGAAGGTAATGAGGGATTACCACTTTTATTTTGGAAAAGTTATGGCTCCTAATGTTGTTAGATTTTTAGTATTACGAATAGCATTTAACTAATTACTTTGGATGATTATTTGGGGATAGGGCATTTGGTGGCATTTTTTATTTTTAAACATTTGAAAACAGCTAAAATTTAATACACTCATAATGTTTTAAATAAAGTGGAAAAGGCAGTAGATAATTATTAAAATTAAAAGAAATCAGTTAACACAGAGTGGTTTTATGGTTTGAGCGTTGGACTATGAGTCTGGAGACAAAGGCTTGAAATCTCCATTCAGAGGAGTCTTTCCGGGGAAGCCCTGTGGTAGGCTTGTCATGGAAATGACTTGAAGGCATACAACAACTAACATGTTGGTTTTTGAAATAGCTATTCTGAGCGCTAGACTGCAGAGACACTCACTAATCACTACATCAGTTGGTAATTCAGTTGTCTTGTCAATATTCTTCATCTCCCAATTTAAAATGTAACTTTTGCAGTGTTTAATTAGATGTGAGCCACTCCAATTAGATGTTACTTAAAGCAGTTTTATCTCTGAAATCAGTTTTAATAATAGCATATTATTGAATTAAAGACAATAAAATATAATTGCATGGTGAATACTAACAATCTTTTTCCTTCCAAACATTACTCAACTCAATGGATAGTTGAGGACACAAACACAATGTTGTTAAAGTAAGATATTTATCTTTTTTTTGTTTGTTTGTTTATAAAATCCACATGTTAATGTTGTATGTGTCCCCCCCCCCCCATAGAATTATGTCCGAGTTGTGGAGGTCTGGTGGGATGAATACAAAGATTACTTCTACGCTAGCCGTCCTGAAACAAAAGCACTAGCCTACGGTGATATTTCTGACCTAAAGAAATTTCGTGAAGATCACAGATGTAAAAGTTTCAAGTGGTTTATGGAGGAGATAGCTTATGATATAACTTCTCACTATCCTTTACCACCTAAAAATGTGGAATGGGGAGAGGTAGGTATAATACTTTGGCAGGAATGTGTGTGTGTGTGTGTGTGTGTGTGTGTGTGTGTGTGTGTGTTTAATGTAAGCCTATATTTCAGAATGACCTGGGATGGATCATAGGCCTTTCTTTTACACTTTTATGCTTATGGTAGCAAGTTAAGAGACAGTATTAAAGTCAATATTTATTAACCTTAGGGCACCTAAGAAAAAGACCAATATATTCCATATTTTGTTCCTGTTGTTTTTAATTTTATTTTGGAGACCCGAACATGCTTTCATTATACCAGAATATTTTCTGGCAGCTGCTGTTATGATGAGAGACTTTTTATACCAGCTCTCCAGTTTGGTTTATTTTAACCCAGTATAAAATGGTAAAGAACAGGAACAAAATCGGGGGCTTTTCAATCAGTTCAGGTGAACCCCTAGTGTGTATTCTTCCTTTTGAGAGTTCAAGCCTTCTGAATCTAAATAAAAACTTCAAAAACACTGGTCCAAAATCACTGCAAGTTTTCATACTAGAATTGGTAAAATCTCTAGCATTGCTTCCACATAACACTTAAAATTACAAATCGGATGTGGATTTTGCCAGTTACAACTGCATTAGCATCACATTTGTTTGGAGCTAATTAATTGTGCTTTATCACACACAGGTTTTAAACCACTATTTAATTAGGAGGGAAGCGGCATCAGCTACACTGATTGCACGACGCCACTTCCCTCCTGTAGCTGCCCTGTCCCCCAGCCTTCCCTTTTCGTTTATGGGGAAACGCATCTATGAACTGACAATTGTGTGATGTACCAGGCACAAAAAACCATTCCCAGGACTTTAACGCAATTGGAAGTCACACGGTATCACTGTCCCCTCCTCACCCTTGCTATTTTTAATCTTTTCCCCCTTAGGTTTTCATGCAATTCTGGAGCCTCAAGGAAATTTTTAAAAAGATTAAAACATTAAATCAGAGCTGCAGAGCTCCGAAATTGCACAACAAACATTGGGAAAAAACCCAAAAAACAAAGAAATGCGGGGGAGCAAGGGAGAGCGGAGTTAAGGGAGAGGCTGGGAAGGGAGTGCAGTGAGGGCAGGAGCGCCCCCCCCATCACACAAAAGAATTGCAATGCAGTAAAAGCAGCAATAAAAGCAGTACATTGCCATTTAAAAAAAAATTCCCTGTGATTACAGCGAGAAAGGGGCTGGTGTGATAAAGCACTTACTATCAAACATTAGTTAAGATTGCTGTTCAGGTGTGTGAATAGGCACACATACGCAACTTGCACAGCAGAAAACTATGGGAATGCTGTTTCCCACATGTTTCTTGTTTGTGCATTTTGAGCCCATTTTTCCTAAACTTGATCAACTAATAAGCTTCCACAGAAGTTACTATGCTAATTACTGTAGTTATAAAGGAAAGCGGTCAAAGAAAGAAAACATTGCCACTATATTCATTGCTCATATTATTGGCAGCCCATAAAAGGATGTGGTGTTACACCTCTGTTTTATTTTTCCAGATTATCAACTTGGATTTTATTGAAATATTTGTCCTGCCTGTCATCATAGAATTGCAAGTCTACAAAATTTAGAAGCTGTGTGGCATTCACCAATATATAGCATGATGATTCATGCCCAGACCTCTGACTAGGTTAATATATTGCCTGAGTTGCACTATATCAAAATAAAGGGTAGCAAGAGGCATCCTTGCAAGGGTAAAACATATGTTTAGGGGGAAAGGTGAGCCAAAGTACATAGTAAAAAAGAAAGTTAAAAATTCCTTTGTTGTCCTTTATCTTACACTGTGCTGTAAATGCTTTCTATTTTAAAAAAAATGTATCAGTCAAGGCCATCATGTTGCAGCATATTTGAAGTATTTCTCTTTAAACGTTGCATGATTTTACTTTTTTTCTTGGTTTTCCTACATGGCTTGATGGACACTTTAGGTATAAAATCATGTGAGTTATGATACTCTGTTGCAATTAGCCCCATTTCATTTCACTGTGGAAAGCAGGAACATAAATCTGACAGAATTTAGTGTTTTCTTAGCTTTTGAATTAAGTTGCAAGTGATCAGGGTTCACAAGGTTGTTTTCTGTTTGTTTGTTTTTTGTAAATTCTACTAAACATTTCTTCAGATTATAGAAAAAAGGGGACCATGATGTTAATTTATTATAAGGGGCATTAAGATTTTATTTTGCCTCTTTAAAATAATCCTTGATATTTTGTATACCTCTTTGTATGTCACCAGTAGAGTAACCTGTTTGTGTTGATTCAGAAACCTCTGAATGTTTCATTTTCTCATAACACTATTTATTTTTCTTTCTAATTATATTTTGAAATATTTAGCTAAAATATAAACTGTAAATGTGTTTCAGATTAGAGGCTTTGAAACTGCTTACTGCATAGATAGTATGGGGCATACCAATGGGGGCTTCGTGGAACTTGGACCATGCCATAGAATGGGAGGAAATCAAGTAAGTAATCCCAAAGCAAGATGTTTTGTATTAGAAGGAATGCCAAAAGAACATTCCCCTGTGAATTCTGTATTACCAGAAATAGTGTTAAATTGATTGAAGCATAACTTCTTTCCCCATTCCCCAAGTCAACTCAGAGCACTGGGAGCTGGGCTACCAGCCTTGTCACACTAATACTGAAGTTACTGTGACCTTATGTCTTATTGCTAAACATGGCTTGTTTTGAAATACTCCTAGTAAGGAAATACTGTGGTTAACAATGTAGTAAGGAAATACTCCTAGTAAGGAAATACTGTGGTTAACAATAGAGTTGAAGGTATTCAGAGAATAATTGGTTCAGCCCACTACCATGCTAGTATAGACAACTACAACACTGCTGAGATATTTGTTTAAAGACCTTCAAGAAGGTCTTTATGTGTATTTATATGTCCATTGAGATGATTCATACATAGAATAATAGAGTTGGAAGAGACTGCAAGGGCCATCCAGTCCAACCCCATGCCATGCAGGAAATCCAAATCAAAGCATCCCCAACAGATGGCCATCCGGCCTCTATTTAAAGACCTCCAAGGAGGGAGATTCCACTACAGTCCAAGGGAGTGTGTTCCACTGTCGGACAGCTCTTACTGTCAGGAACTTCTTCCTAATGTTGAGGTGGAATCTCTTTTGCTGTAGCTTGCATCCATTGCTCCGGGTCCTAGTCCTTTTCTGGGTCCTTTTCTCCTGGAGTAGCAGAAAACAAGCTCGCTCCCTCCTCAATATGACATCCTTTCAAATATTTAAACGGGGCTATCATATCACTTCTTAACCTTCTCCAGGCTGAACATCCCCAGCTCCTTTAGTCGTTCCTCATAGGGCATGGCTTCCAGACCCTTCACCATTTTAGTTGCTCTCCCTTGGACATGCTCCAGTTTCTCCACATCCTTTTTAAATGGTGGTGTCTAGAACTGGACACAATATTCCAGGTGGGGTCTGACCAAAGTAGAATAGAGTGGCACTATTACTTCTCTTGATCTAGACACTATACTTTTATTGATGCAGCCTAAAATTACATTGGCCTTTTTAGCTGCCATGTCACACTGTTGACTTATGTTCAACTTGTGGTCTACTTGGACTCCCAGATCCCTTTCATACGTAGTTTCATTCAGCCAGGTGTCGCCCATCCTATATCTGTGTATTTCATTTTTTTGCCCTAAGTGCAGTATCGTACATTTCTCCATGTTGAATTTCATTTTGTTAGCTTTGGCCCAGCTTTCTAGTCTATTCATGTCATTTTGAATTTTGGTCCTATCCTCTGGGGTATTAGCTATTCCTCCTAATTTGGTGTCATCTGCAAATTTTATGAGTATGCCGCCAATTCTGTCATCCAAGTCATTGATAAAGATGTTGAATAGCACTGGGCCCAGGACAGGGCCCTGTGGGACCCCACTGGTCATTATATCCACAGCATTCCCTTCATCTACCAAGTTGGTAATTTTATCAAAGAAAGAGATCGGATTTGTCTGGCACGACTTGTTTCTCTGAAAAACCATGTTGACTCTTTGTGATTATGGCATTGCCTTCTAGATGTTCACAGACTCTCTGTTTAATTATCTGTTCTACAATCTTTCCTGGTATTGATGTCAGACTAACTGGACGATAATTGTTGGGATCCTCTTTTTTTCCCTTTTTGAAGATTGGGACAACATTTGCCCTCCTCCTGTCTTCTGAGACTTCTGTTCTCCAGGAGTTTTCAAAGATTATTGCCAATGATTCTGATATTACATTTGCCAGTTCTTTTAATACTCTTGGATGTAATTCATCTGGTCCTGGAGAATTATATTCATTTAGATTAACAAGGTATTCCTGCACTATCTCTTTGCTTATTCTGTGCTGAAATTCCCCTATTCTGTCCTCTGCTCCATTATCCTCAGGTTGAGCAACCTTTTCCTTTTCTGAGAAGACTGAGGCAAAGAAGGTGTTGAGTAATTCTGCCTTTTCTCTGTCTTCTGTTAGCATTTTGCCATCTTCTCCACACAGTGGCCCTACCATTTCCTTTTTCTTCCTTTTGCTGCAGACATATCCAAAAAAGCCCTTTTTATTGTTCTTAACCTCTCTAGCATGCCTGAATTTATTCTGTGCTTTGGCTTTTCTGACTACCCCCCTCATGTGCTTGCTATTTGTTTGAATTCCTCTTTGGTGATTTCCCCATTTCTCCATTTCTTATACATGTTCTGCTTAAAAGAGCTCAGATGAAAGTTCCTTATTCATCCATCCTGGTACCTTGAGACACCTCCCATTTTTCTTCCTCATTGGAACCGTTTCAAATTGTGCCTTCAGTATCTCCCTTTTGAGAAACTCCCATCCATCTTTAACTCCCTTATCTTTTAGTATTCCTGACCATGGGATCACCCCCAGTATTTCTCTAAGTTTACTAAAATCCGCTCTCCTAAAATCTAGAATGTGTGTCTGACTATGCCTGGCTTCTTTCCATTGTATAACAAACTCCAGGAGAACATGGTCACTTCCACCTAAGGACCCCACCACTTGCACTCCATTAACTAGGTCATCCCTGTTGATTAAGACCAGATCCAAAATAGCTGACCCCCTTGTTGCTGCTTCCACCTTTTGGACAATGAAATTGTCTTCCAGGCAAGTGAGGAATTTGCTAGACCTTGAGGATTTAGCTGAGTTTGACTTCCAGCAAATATCAGAATAGTTGAAGTCCCCCATCACTACTACATCTCTCCTTTCTGAGTGTGTAGTCATCTGTTCTAGAAAGGTATCTTCCAATTCCTCCGTCTGACTCGGGGGTCTGTAGTAGACTCCCACAATAATATCCTTGTTGTTTCCCTCCCCTTTAATTTTTATCAAGATGCTCTCCACCTGGCTTTCCTGACATATAAGGCTATTCCTCCTTCTTTCCTGTTTGGCCTATTTCTCTTGAAAGGTTATACCCCTCTATTCCTACATTCCAATCATGACACTCATCCCACCAGGTTTCAGTGGTGCCTATTATAGCATATTGGCTTTGTTGTACTAGGAGTTCAGGTTCACCTTGCTTATTTCCCAAACTCTGTGCATTAATGTAGAGACATTTAAGACCATGTGTTCCCTTTACTTGCTGCCTGTGCAAACATTTTTTCCTCCCGCTGGTGGGTCCTTGCACTGTTTGTCTTGTTCCCTCTATGACAGTTCAGCTGTTTTCTCCATCCTTTTTGCCTTCCAGAATACTGTCTCCCTCCACCACATAACTCAGTTTAAAGCCCTCCTAATCAAATTCTTGAGACTATTGGCAAAAACTTTTCTGCCAACTGGTGTGAGCTGCAACCTCATCTCTTGCCAGAAGTCCTTCCTCATGGAACCTCAATCCATGATCCAAGAATCCAAACCGTTCTTGGTGGCACCATCTACGGATCCAGTTGTTAACATCCGCTATTTTCTTTTCCCTTCCTGGACCATGCCCTTTGACTGGGAGAAGAGATGAAATGACAATCTGTGCATCCATCCTTTTCAACTTCCTACCCAAAGCTTCATAATCCCTTATGATATTCTGAAGGCACAGCAGTATCATTGGTTCCCACATGAACCAAAAGAAAGGGATAATGGTCAGTAGGCTTGACAAGTCTTGTCAACCTCTCTGTCACATCATGGATCTTTGCCCCAGAGAGACAGCACACCTCCCAAGACATCTTGTCAGGCCCACAAACCACTGGTTCAGTACCTCTCAGCAAGGAGTCCCCCACTACGACCACACGCCTCCTCCGAGGCTTAATAGCAGCTGTTCACTTTGGTGGTACTCCCCGAATCCCCTGGTCTGTCCCTGAAGTCTGTCCCTGCTGCTGTTCCTCATCATCCTTGATAACAGAAAGAGGTTCAAATTGATTCTGTAGCTGCAAACTCCCAGAACGTTCCCTGGTTTCCCCTACTTATGTGTGTGACTTCTGTAGTATGTGAAGTGACCTCCTCCTCCTCAGCAACGTCCTCTGCTTGTTTCCCATCCAGGACCATCTGGTCCGTTCTGGTCAAGAAAACCTCTTGCTCCCTATGATGCTGAAGTGTAGCTACCTGAGCCTCCAACTGCTGTACTTTCGCTTCTAAGAGGGCCACTAACTTGCACTTAGTGCAGGTGAAGTTCCCCACATGTCTAGGCAAGAATACAGACATTCCACAAGTGTTGCAGGTGATTGCAGCAGGTCCCTCAGTGTCCATACTGAGAAGTCTTAAGGAGGCACTGAACAAGACTGTGGGCTTCCCCTGCTAAACACCAGTGTAAAGAACCCCTGTGGGCCTGGCCTTTGGCCCCAAACTGTGTTAAAGAACTCAATCAGCTGGGACTCTAGTTATGTACAGTGCTCCTGGCTACTAGCTCCTACGAGAGGCAGTTTCAGATGGAGCGATTATAGATTCCTTGCATGACGCTTGAGATCCATCTTGTAGATACCAATGTGCTTCTCATCCTTTGCTTAAGTCCCCTTCAGTTCCAAGGTGCTCTAGGTCTCCTCAGTGTTGATTTAAGTCTCCACCTAAGAAATGGCCTGCAGATGAGACCCACTCTCAGCATGCTACTGTCTCAGTACCTCCACCCATTCACAATCACAAGTGCAAAAGCAGTCTTTCTACAGCCTAGGCTTCTCCTTTAACTACTTCTAAGACCCTTCCTCATAGGTTGGTTTCACAGTAGGGTTCTTCTGATTCAGACCATACCTCTGACTCTTCAGAATTATCTGTGCAACCCTGAGATATAACCACCCAACTTTGTACTGTAATGTGTTCCCAACTGATGATGGATAATCTTTTGTAGACCAGATGTTGAGAATGGCTTGGTCACTCAGTCTGCAGGTACACTCCAGGTCTTGTAATGAACCACAAAAAACCCTATCTGGAGCCATCTTGGTGGACAAGGTTTTTATGGATGTACTTGGATTCTTGGTCAGAAGCTGCCTTCCTTCCCAATGAAAAGACCCAAATTCTTCAAATGCCAACTCTTAAGATGCTTGCGCACCAGGAAGGTTTTGCTCAAGAGGTCTCGGTGATTCTAGGTCTTGTGGCCTTGACAATTAGTGTGGAGGCTGCAGCCATGCTGGACGCTGAAGGCTTTTGGGGGTGATAGTTGCCTCAGCAGCAGTCTGTGAGAGTGTGGAGGGGAAGAGCAAGGCAGTTTCCTCACGCACACCAGGTGTCACCAAGCTCAGCAATACCACTGGACACAAGGTCAGAGGCAAAAACTGCCTTTGGGAGGTCTGTGCCTTTCCTTGTTTGGCATGACACTCCCTTCTCCTATGGTCAGTAGCTTACTAGTGTCCATATGTGTTAGTCACAGAGACCACAGAGAAGAACAGCTTGCCTACCTGTAATTAGTTGTTCAAGTGGTCATCTGTGAACTCATAAACTCCACCCCTCCTTCCCTCATTGTAGATTGCTTCTCCTAAGCTTCATGGCTACTGCTTTGCAGTCCAGGGAATTGAGAGTTTAGGTGAAAAGTGTGTTATTAGAGTGCATGGAGAGTTAGTGGGGCTATCGCCAAAATGCTTACATAACAACTCTAGAAGGTTTTCAGCTGTGCATTTATGGGAGTTCATAGATGACCACTCAGAGAACCACAGTTTCTTCTACAATATGCCTTTAATGCACAGTAGCAATGCAGGAAAAGAAACCAGCAGCCCTGACCCTTCTAATTTTATTCAGGTGGATTAATGAATGATTAGAGTGGTGCTGTTTAACCAGGAGATATGTATCCAAATTCTGTTACTGCTACAAGATGCTATTTTTGGCACTAACATCTGTTGAAGGTGCATATGTCTCATAGAGTCCAAAACACATTGTAGTTATTGATGTTCAGCAGTTTAGAATACAATGTAGATTAGAAAACTACAGAAGCCATACAAAAAGATACATACTACAAATAGCAATGTAAAAAAGTCATTGTTTTCCTATTGAGAAAGCAAATACTGAATCTACAAACTTAAAAGAATGCTTGCGTGCACTTTTAGCAATGCTTCTGGAAAGCTTGGCCACTTGATAGGACATCTTAATGGGCCTTCCATCTCCTAAAATCCAAGGTGGATTATATACCACATTAAGCAATTGAAGGGAGCATCCCCATCCTCTAATTCCACCTACTGGTACTCCATATCCACCTGCACTTGCTTGTCTTGAACTTCTGTTGCAGTTGTTGAGAGGTGAGATACTGGCTTACGCAAGGCTTCTTGTGTGTAGTCATGTCCAACTCACAGTGTTCACTTCTAGATCAGTGATCTCTATAAAATTTGAAACAAACACCTTCCCAAACTGATGCCTTCCAGATGTTTGTATTTCATCTCCAGTCAGGACTTTTCACTGGTGTCTGTTTGTGGGATATAAATGGGATGGATAAAATGGTCAAAGATATATTTTAGTCTATTATATATGGGGGTACCCCCCATAATAGACTCTAATTATTAATTACTTTCAACGTGTTGCCCAATGACTGTTTTGTCAGGTTATACTTAAGTTTCAGCATACACTTTGGTTTTTACAGAAATGTTCTGTCATTCTGTTTCAATACTTCTTGCATATGGCTTGTCTGAATTTTATAATGCAAAGAGTTAACATGTTATTTTTTTCCAGTACATATCTGTAAAATGGTGCTACTTAATTCTTAACGTACGATGAATACTCAAATTTTAATATTACTTGCAGGTAATAATGTTTTCATGCATAGAATTACACTGGCAGTATTGCAATTGTTGGTGTAAAATATTAAGTATGTTTAATGTGTTATTTTTGTTTGATATTTTTCATACTAGCTGTTCAGAATTAATGAAGCTAACCAGCTCATGCAGTATGACCAGTGCTTGACTAAAGGACCTGATGGATCAAAAGTTATGATTACACACTGCAATCTAAATGAATACAAGGAATGGCAGTACTTCAAGGTATCTCACAAGTTCCATTTAAGATTAGGAGTCAAGGGAAGTCTTGATGTTAATTCTGATTTGTGACATCAAGACAGTCTTGACCCTTAATGTATATTATAAAGCAGTTGTTCTTAATCTTTTTTTGGTTATGGACTCCTAGTACTCTGATAAAAGCTGTGGCTATCCCTCCCTGCATAAAAGCATACACAACATTTTGGCTGCAGTTTATTTTATTGCATGGGAAATTTATTTTATTCACATAGATGAGTCTGGAATTAAATAATTACAGTACAGTTAACACTTGAAAAAAACTAAATGTTTCCTTTAAAATGTACCATGATCTGAAAACTTCAAAGTAACAGGAAGAAAATAGAAGGAGCAGAATCTTTTTTCCACCATCTGTGGACTTAGCTCATTCACAAGGGAATTTCAGGAGGTTTATAAACTTACTCATAAGGAAGTAAGGCACCGGGTGCCAGAAGGATCTGGGCATGTAGTAAAGAAAGATACAAAAGAAAAAGGATGGCTAAACTGAAAGACAAAGAGAAAGAGGGAGAAATAAGATGATCTTGGAAAGCAGCAGGAAGCACTTCGTGAATCTGATAAAGTAGGATTAGTTCGTGAGGAATGCGGTGGCTTAATTCTGATTTTTGAAAGATCAGAAGGATAGCAATTTGAGGCCTGTCACTAGTCCCAGCTTCTGCCAACCTAGCAGTTCGAAAGCATGCAAATTCAAGTAGATAGATAGGTATCACTTCAGTGGGAAGGTAATAGCATTCAGTGCCGTTATGCTGGCCACATGACCACTGGATTTGTCTTCAAACAACACTGGCTCTTCGGCTTATTAACGGAGATGAGCACCGCCCCCTAAAGTCAGTTACAACTAGACATTCATGTCAAGGGACTATTTTTACCTTGCCTTTAGGATTAGTTTACAAATGCTTATACTACCAACTAATCTTAGTTACAGTCTGTCCTCGCCTTACACGGGGGGATCCGTTCCGGATCCCTCCGCGTAAGGCGAATTCCGCCTATGCTCGAGCCCCATTGGAAACAATGGGGCTTGTGCACAGCGGTGCGGGCACGCGCGTGGCGCAACGGGCGTGCACACCCATTCAATTGAATGGGACACACCGCCCCTTCCGCCGTGCGCACCCCGCGGCTTGAGCGCGTATGCTCAAGGCCGCGTATGGTGGCGCGAGCGCGCTGTACATGATTCTGTGAACTCTTTGGATCCTGATCCAGACAAACACAGCTGTGTCTTTGGGCTTTATCACACAGGGGTTTTTGCAGCTCTGATCCGATGTGACTGCAGGTCCAACGATGCGAATTCATGTGATAACGTGATGTATTATCACACGTGATTGCTTTCTATGTGGGGTTGTTCCAAGCCGCTTCCACAGTGAATCCAAAATGACTCCTCATTTTGATGAATTTGGTAACAAGCAAATTCACAGAAGTTGCTTCCAAGCTCACTTCGAGTTCATTCCGAATTGGTCTGATGTGGAATGCAACTTTGCTTCCGTCCTGGTACACCCTCCCCCCAAAATCTTCAAGGTCCCACATTTCCCATGATGCTGTGCTGCAATTTTGCCCTATTTTCTTCCGGTGCTCAGAAGGGTACATTTAGATGTAGATGACAGGTGACTGCTTCCCCTTCGAACGGGCTCTGCATTTGAGTTCCATTCTCATGTGTGATAAGGGCCTGTGTCTTCTACTAGCTTATTAGGTAGTTTGAGAAACAGGTGAGTGCAGAGGTGGAATCTAGAAAGAGTTTTTAAAAAGTATGGGAATAAGTAATCACCACGGATGTTTACTATGTAACGTACAATAGCACAATTATTGTGGAAGCTTGCTTTGAAGTCTTAGTGATAAAGCTTTTTCTCAGCTTGGCCACAGGGTGTGGGTGTGACAAAATCACCATGAAAAATCAGTGGCGTTGAAAGCTAAACATGGTGCATTATTTGCTGCTGGGGCACATAAGAAAGAAGACAATATCACTTCCTCTCTTCCAAAATAACCTGTGTTCATACAGAACACTGCCTTCCTTTCTCCTTTTCCTATTGTAATATTCATTTGTTTTTGAATTTTCTGTGCTTGGAGTCAGGAAGGCAGGAAGACCAGTAGAATGCCAACTCTAGCTTTTCTACTATCTAGAGGTCCTCCAAGAGTTCCCCTTCCCCAGAGGCAAAGGGGAGAGATGCTTCACACTCACACAACTAATTTCACATTTATTTGGAGCTTGGGCTACAGGATTACTGATGAGCCATGCTGTCATGGTTCTCTACAACACCATTTATATTAATTCTCCTTATATATCCAAAAATTAGAAATGGTACCTCAACAAATTAGAACAATAGTTTCAGGAAGACTGAGACAATAAGAGTTTGCTATTAAGAAGTAATGTTTTATTTTTATTTTGCTTCTGCTTTCCAGAATCTACATAGATTTACGCACATCACTTCAGGAAAATGTTTGGACCGTTCTGAGGTTTTACACCAAGTATTTATTTCAGAGTGTGACTCCAATAAAGCAACACAAAACTGGGAAATGAACAATATCCTTAGTGTGTAGACAAAATATCCTGAATCTACCTACTGAGAAAATTAATTTGATTAAGAACTGAAGATAGCCTGAAAACTGCTGCAAACTATTAACTTTGTACAGCTGAAGCCTGGAACCTCCTGACTGGGATGAAGGACATAGGTGGACTGTGATAGATTTATCATCTGCAGTTAATGTTTACAAAAACTGCTCTTACCTTAAACTTTAATAGTTGTTTACATCTCTTCTTTGTTTGTTTTAGGATGTTCTTTTATATAAAAAAATATTTTAGTTGATAATATAATGTGCTTTTGACTCTGTTTCTGTTTTATTGAAACAAAGTTAAAAGTGCTGGCTTGGATCTGAAGTAGCGTGAGGTTGCTTCCACTCGTACAAGAAGGTATTTCTGCTTCCAGTTTTGGCGGCAGCCCTGGCCCCAAAAAGCCCCTCCTGAAGGACCTTTTTTTGGAATGGCTGTTTGGTGTAAAGGGCTGGGAATTGGCAACTTCCCGTATGTGTGTAAGTGCCTTCCACTTGTGCACAAGCAGGGGAATTGGATCCAAGCCTTTGCTGTTTTTTGGGATTACACTCAGGGTTCTGCAGGCAGTTCTTTTTTTCTTCAACACTCACACTTGAAAAAAGGTTAGAATAACCAGATTTTGCTGTAACATGAAATTATCAACCTGTTGTATGTTGTTTTGATTTTACATCTTACCAAGCACTGCCACAGGTTTTTTTTGCCAGAGTGGCCTTCTTTCAGTCATGCTGCTTTTTTGAATGGTATATTTTCAGCATATTTAGTGTCTTAATTTTTCCTTCTTAGTTAAAAAAAAAAGCATTTGTCATAGTATGGGTATGTTGGGGTGTCTCCTTTTGATCAGAATGGGTTAGTAATGCTCTCATTGTAGTTTCACAAATTTCCAGCACTAACTGTTGAACTCCTTATTCCACACCAACAGAGGTAACCAAGAGAGGCACAATTCATACTAGGAATGCTGTGTGCGGGTCAGCATAACAATGCTAAAATATCATTGGAACCTTTTAAAAGAGGATTCCATTTAGTATACTGGGAAGCACTTAAATCCATGAACCACTTGTGTGATACAGCCTTACAATGGCTAGTTATTTTGGAGTATCAAACTGAACCTGAAATTTAGCACTGATACATTCAGTGGAAGCGAGTACTGTATATTATAGCTAAACAGATAAAAGCATTGACTTCCCTGCTGTATCATGCCTTATGAAGCCTGTCCAAGTTGAAATATGTCTATATCTGCACAATGCAGACAGAGTAAAAGTGATTTTGTTCTTACTTTTATTATAATAAATAGAAGTCGGCTGAAGATATTACAAAACCTTTAAAATTATTTTACAATTACATCATTTACTGGATTATTGCCAATTAGATAGAGATCCATAGATTAGAATTGGGCAGATGGGTAGAATGCTTATTTTGTGAAGAAGGGTTGTTCAAATGTTCTTTTCCTCCAAATAATTAAGAGGATGTTTGAACCTTGGAATTTATTTTGACATTTACATTTTTGTTATCCTTGTGCCATAACATGAAAAGAAAATCAACTTATTAAGATGTTTAATTTTATACTAAAAGTAAAATCAAACCATTTGGGGGGAAATGTCATTTCAAAAAAAGATCTACTTTAGCACTTAATCCTAGCTTCGAGGGTAGATATCCCACAGAGATGTCTGTAGGCTTATTGTGATACTGTGTCTCAGTGAACAGTTGGGTACTCCCAAATTCTACTCAACTAACTATAAAATTGATTTTTTAAAGGAGTGTTAGTTCAAAATTAAATTTCTAGGTAAACTGAATAAAATTGCAAATGTACCTTGGCTTCAGTGTTTAAACTCTTCGATCGTTATATCAACTTGTAAAAGTGGGTAATGGAAATACTTGTTATAAGGCCAAATTTTGGTCGTTAGAAGACCAGATATGTATAATTTGGATTTTCTTCTCTGACGCCATTTTTCAGGCCTCCTTTAAAAGGTGTGCATAATTAGGAATAGAGGAGGAAAAACTGGAAAAAATGGTTACTAAGGGTGTAGGGCACATTTACTGTTTTGTGTACAGAGCCTGATTTTCTTTTCTGTGTGACAGATATTAATTTAATCACATTACTATGCATAAGTGAGAAAGATTGCACATAGATTGTGCAGGTGTGTATGTTTTAAATGGATGTTGTGTGCAATTGCATTAAAATCCAATACTGTGTGTGAATATGAATCTGTAATTTTACACTCCAAATCTTACAAGAGAACATAAAGCTGTTACTCCCAATGACTTTTTCCTACTGTAACCTGCTTTTGAAAAAAGTAGATCCCATATCCTTGCTTTGTAAGTTGATCACTATGCATTTCTACACATTTTATAAATTTGATTTATGCAGATTTTGATACACTGTATGTTTCTGTAAAGATTGTAAAAATCTTCAACAGTTTTACTAGGGATAAATTGGAGGTCTTATGTATATCTTAATTCTGGATTGCTTGTTTTTTTAGGTGAGGCAAATAAATTTTAAAATGTGGGTTTATTATATATTTGTACCAAAAGTTTGTTTTTCCCAAGTTATGTCTCTTATCAAATTGAACCATTTAGGATATACTATATATCTTAACTGGAGCATGTCCAAAGGAGGGCGACTAAAATAGTGAAGGGTCTGGAAACCATGCCCTATAAAGAACGACTAAGGGAGCTGGGGATGTTTAGCCTGGAGAAGAGAAGGTTAAGAGGTGATATGATAGCCCTGTTTCAGTACTTGAAGGGATGTCATATTGGAGGTCTTTAAGCAGAGGCTGGATGGCCATCTGTCAGGTATGCTTTGATTGAGAGTTCCTGCATGGCAGGGGGTTGGACTGGATGGCCCTTGTGGTCTCTTCCAACTCTATGATTCTATAATACATATATGATTGTTAAGATTTTATTTTTTTCTTCCCATGTTGTGTGTTGGGAAAGCATTCTGTAATTCAGGTGTAGGGAAAATGCAAACCATAGGTAAAATATCCATCTTTTTTTAAAAGAATGGATGAATAAAGTCATCCCCATCTGGGGATAAATTAGTGGTTCTGCCTCATTAACCAATTCCAAGCATGAACACACACACACAAATCTCATACAGAAATTTAAACCAAGTGACTCAGCCCATGAAATCAGTTACTTGGGGGATGCTACAGCCTGCAAGTGGGTATGGGACAAATTTGGTACCCACTGTAAGTATTTGCCCTCATTATACTCTCTGAGAAACTACAGCCCTAAGGATAACAGGATTTAGTGAATTTCAGTGATAGCAGAAAACTCTGGTTGGGGGGCACATTATCACAGCTGCTGAGAGGCCAGCCTTTGACATCAGAACTGACACCTGGAGGGTGTACATATTGGGAAGAGAAGGAGAATCCAGTTATCCCTTCCCTGACCTCTGTAGATGTTATATTAGTACTGAACTGGCAAACATGTGAGGGAGGAAAAAGCTTCCTCTTTGTTTCTACTCTAGCAAGCCTTTAATACAGGGCATAAAACAGCCTTTGTAAGTTCCTGTATGCTGTTACTAGATAAAGAAATCAATTATCAAGTAAACTCCCTCATCTAAATTTGGTTTTCTTTATCAGTACAGCACAATTATAGCCATTTGGCACCACTTCATATGCCATGGCAAAACCCTGTGAAATCCTAGGGTGTGTAGTTTTATGAGGTTTTCAGAAGTTACCTAAGAATACTTAACATTTTAGCTTTGGAGACCCTATGTGTCACACCAAATTACAAATACCAGGATTCCAGTATCAAGAAATGTCACATAAATTAGTATCAAACTGCTCTTAACAGTGTAGTGTGAACAACCAGTGTGTTCATCGCTTTCACTGTAGTGTACATGATCAAGAGGCAACATGAAGATAACACAGCATTTGGTACTGTTTTCCAAGTGGTGCATCAAAGCTTATACCCTGTCAAAGTGCTTTGAGTTTACTTCCAAACCCACCCTCCTTGAACATGTAAAGGTACCAGATCTTGTCTGCTCTTGGAAATGAAGCAGTCTTAGTACATGGATGGGAGACTACCAATACCAGGTGCTGTAGGCTATATTTCAGAGGAAAGAACCAGGAAAACCACCTCCGAATATTCCTTGTCTAAGAAAACCCTCTGAAATGGATAGAGGTCACAGTAACTTCACAAGCAACTTACACACTAACTTACGCAACCCTGTCATGCAATTTTTTCTCTTAAAATTTCATATTAATGAATTATTTTTGGTTCAGGGGTGACTTGAGAGATTTGGGGGGACTGTTTTGTAAGCTAATGGGAAGCACATTTAGAACAAAAGCTTATGGGTTGGTTATCCTTTATTTTTTATCTTGTCTCATCCATTTGTTGACATTTAAGATGTGCACACTTTTCTAACAGGTACTGAAAGAGACTTTCAACACATACCCTTCTCCATCTACATTTCATAAATCTGAACCAAGGGAATATTTTATGCAGAAAATGAATCAATATCCAACAAATGTGTCCTAAAAATAAGGCAAGAAATAGTAAAACTTGCTGTATTGTATATTACATCTATGCGTTCCTGAGATTAATCACTTTTTAAAGTGCTTTACGGATACATCACTTTCCATCTAACCTGGAAATTTGTCTTTTGCAAGTGGCTGTATTTATCACTAGAAACTGTTTTGTGAATGGGTAACCTCATCCCCACCATTTTACAAGGGTTGTATGCACCCATTTAAAAATGTAGAAAACATGCCAAAAACTGGTGTGGACCCCTTGTATATTTTCAATACTCATTTTGGTAACAGAAACAATGCCATCATCCACATTTGTAGTAGTTTTGAACCAGTAGCATAAAGAGCTTTTACCATGATCTTGTTCCCATTTTCTTTTGTAGTTTCCCTTGATAGTATCACTAGGTTCTATAGATTTTACCCGGTACTTAAACAGAAGGTACTTAAGAAAGAAGCTGGTAGCATGAGCTTTCAGATGCATCTAAGGAAGTAAGCTCAAGTCTACCAGTTTCTTTCAGATAGGTCAAAACACACTGCAGAAACAATCCAGTTTTAGACCACTTTAACTGCTCTGACCCAGTGCTAGAGAATCCTGGTAATTGCAGCTTTTTTGTGGCACCAGGCCTGATAGAGAAGGCTAAATGTCTCACAAAACTAATCCCAGAATTTCATAACATTGAGCTAAGGCAGTTAAAGAGGTATCAAACGGGATTATTTCTGCAGTGTGTTTTGGGATGCTACAAGATCCTTTTGCATGTTTTTTCTAGACTAACATGGCTGTATCTGCTGCTCTGTACGATTAAAGTAGTGCTGTCCACCAAAACCCAGCAGTCCTAGGTAGCAGATGATGGTGAGATTAAGAGGCTGTTGTAAGCCACTCCGAGAGCCTTTAGGGCAAGGTATAGATACTGTACATAAATAACATATGCCAACCTTGGGGCAGAATAGGGGCATGACATCCGCACAACACATGCCCTGATGCTGCCATCACAGCGTGCACCTGCCCACATGGCAGGCAGTGTCACAGTACTCCTTTGGTGCTGCATTAGGTGAGGCAGCGCCACAAGAACTGGAAAGTGCCGCCTACAGTAACAAAGGTGCCTTTTCCCCAGCACAGAAAGGAGCAGCATTTCGCCATTCCTTTTACCGTCGGGGAAAAGCTGGATCAGGGCCACGGCATGTAGTTCCTATGGCCCTGTTCCAGAGCTGAAAAGAGGCAGTAGCAGACCACTCCAAAAGGGCAGTCTGTTTAGCCCGAGTTACAGTCCACAATTTGGGAGGTTACATGATTCTCACTCCATCAGAGATCATGTGGTTCTCTTAAATATAATCATAAAGCCATCTGTATTTCTCCATTGCGAGCAACTCTTCTAATCACTACTGGAGATGGAGCTCAACTGCATTTTCCAGATGCAGAGGGGCACTTTTATTGTCCTAGCAGCTCTTGGTGTAACCTTTAGTAAGTCTCAGTTCCATTTTATGATTGAGAAACTGAAGCATTTGCAGCTCTAAAACTAGCTTTTCCCACTGCTATCCTCTTAGCGTTCCAGTAAAATGTTTCAGTTTTGACTTTCTAATCTCTTTTAAATTGCTATGGATACTTAGTTTTTTGAAAAGCCACAAGACTAGGCAACTAAAAAGACTGAGTCATAAGCATGAAAACTAGTATAAGCAATATGTCAACCCAGTAGTAATACCCAAACCAAACCAAAATCACATTCTTTGTTTTGGTCCTGACCACCTGAGTATCAACAGATGGGAAATACACATGTAGTCAAGGCACAAACTTACCTAGAATTCTTTGACATCCCTTATTAATGCTAAAATGGCATTTAACTCAATAAAATCACAGATGGATAAGAGTGATTATGTTCCTTCTTTAAGCATGGAATTAAGAACGTCCCATAACTCAGATTGTACTGATGTTTCCCACTTAAGGTCACTTTGCTTTACTGTTTTTGTGGCTTGTAGGCACAAATCAGTACAGTAGTTTTACATCATTAGTAACTCTGGAAACCTACTCATACAGAAGATAGGGTTTTGCAGAGACAAAGTAGATATCTCTACTGGTTCTTTGATTGCATAGATCTAGTGTAAATTTCGCCACGTAAAGGTTAATCACAGTATAAATTGATCATAGGCTCTTTGAACAACAGCCACCTATGAAAGTTTATCCAATTATTGTAAGCACACCCCATGTAACCTGAGGATATCCTAATTTAAACTGCTGTCTCTATAAAAATACTGACACTTATTTTAGCTCTGCCTGTAACTATAGGAACAATACTGAATTCAGGCCTCTTGTTTTTTTAAAAAAACAACCATGTATCCGAAAACAATTTATTTTTTCCCTAAGTGTCTGCTTTTATACGTGTCTGTGCTTTGGAGAAGAGTTAATACCCAGAAAGAATCACAAGGTTGCTAAACAGTGGCTTACAAACCACATGCAATATTCTCTAAAGCAGTAGCTGTAGTCCTGAAAGCAAATAAAGCCAACCACAGAATAGCTTGGGGAGAGAAAAAAAGCAGACACAAGAGAATAACGTGGTTCTTCTTGTTTTTAACACTAGTTAACTACTTGTATCAAGGCCAAGCTCTAACCAAGCAACATCTGGCTTTCCAAGGACAGACATCTTCCCACTCGCCTTAGCTAGGTCCATGGTGGTGTACTGCAATAAACCAATTACTTTCTAAGCAGGTGTTTCTCCTAGTTAGCCCTAAACTACACAAATTACTTCATCAGGAAGCGATTGTCACTGAAGAATTTAAGAGATCATGTAGATGTGCATTCAAAGTTCTGCATATTCAACACGAACACTGAAAATTGATTGTATTAAGTCTCTTATGAATCAGATCTTTTAAATTATTTAAACCCTTAATTGTGTATTTGGAATATTCAACCTGCCTGTTTTAGACCTGAGTAAATTAACTCTACAGTATAACAAGATTAATGTACATCATTTTATTATAAAATTGTTTTTAAAAAAGTAATACAATGCAATAGTATGCAAGACAAGGTTGACTATTTGACTACAAATGTTTTACTTTGCTCAAAATCAAGCAGTCACTGAATTTCAAAGAACCATTAAATATGCCAGAACATTTGCCAATATCAGCGTTAAAATCTATCAGTAGTGGCCTTTTGCTACTACTTACATTAGAATACAGATCTCCCTACAGAGAATCATATTACCTATACACAATTCTGTACAGTTTTTATACTGAAGCTAACAATGAGCTGCACTCGACTTCACATTCTTAGCAAAATCATGGACTTTTGAGCACAAATCTTTACACCAGGTTAAACTTTACTCTTCATCCTCCTCCTCTTCATCCTCCTCCTCTTCTTCATCTTCCTCTTCTTCTTCGTCCTCTTCCTCCTCCTCTGGTTCTTTCTTCTTTGAACCTGTTGGCCTACCTGGACCCTTCTTCCCTACATCACTCTTACCCTTGGCACGATATGCTGCAATATCCTGTAAGGTCAACAGAAGAATGAGAATTTAAACAGTTTTAGTTTTTAAAATATCCTTAAAAATGGCAACTTGGTATTCCCAAATAAAGCTTTGCTTTGTCAACAATACATTTGCACTCTTTTTTTTTCCTGCCAAGATCGACCAACTGCCTCTCAAGGTGTCTTCTAATACAAGCAATATTCAAGCAATCGTTTAGGGTCACCCATAAAAATTATATCATGTGGCCAGATTATTTTTCTTGGCCATTACTGTATCAAAATTAACAATGAATCTTGATCAGCAATCTAACTTTGTTTTATTTAATATGCTGTCTTTCTCCCAAACTAGACCAGTCACTGAGTATGCAATGCAAAAGATAATATCCTAAATGCTATGATTGTATAGTAAATAGCTGATAAATAAGAGCAATTGCTTTGATTCTACCTTCTCATACTTCTCCTTTAGTTTTGCTGCCTTTTGCTCAAAGGGTTGTTTATCTTTTGCTGTCTGCGTAGACCACATTTCACCTAATTTTTTTGCTGTATCCCCAATAGACAATCCTGGATGGTCACTCTTTATCTTTGGACGATGTTCAGAGCAGAACAAGAAGAAAGCTGATCTAGAGAGTGAAGAAAAAGATGTCACAGACAATGCCAACCTCCAGGACACACAAGTGTACAAAAGTGTGTCTACGTTTCACTGGTTTTGATTTACAGGTGTCAAAATGAAAACTAGTTCAGTGCTCTCCAGAACTAAATATGGTGGACTTACGGTGGTCTTTTGGGGGCATTTGGGTCCTTTTTCTTTTTCTTCTCTCCTTTAGGAGGAATATAGTTTTTCATCTCTCTATCATATCGAGCTTTGTCACCTTTTGCCATGTCTTCAAACTTGGATTTTTCTTTGGCAGACATTGTCTATGGAAAGGGGGGAAACCAGAATACTTAATACCACATTTAAAGCAGACACAATCATTTTAGCATTTTGGATTTTTTAAGGGGAAAGCCCATGCACTTTCCAGTTTGCCCATTAGTTATACTGCCTGCAAACTATCCTTGCCATCAAAGATGCAATTGAGTTTGGGAAGACCAAGCACCTACAATTAGTTTAGCCCTTCTGCCCCTCCCCCCAACTAAATTACTAAAAATAGCACTTTAAATTCATTAGTGATGTTTAGCTACCTGAAATTATTTGTTCACTTGAGGGCCTCTGAAAAGATGGTGACTCAGTAACTTCCTCCTAACAATGACTACAAGAATGGCTTAGCTATCAAGGAACTGTTGCAAAACCATTTACCACCAAACTCAAAAGATCAGGGACAAGCAAGATAATCTTGCTACTTATACAGCTGTCCCTTCATTTTAGCAAGGGATCCATTCAGGACCACCCCACGAAAATGTAAATGTGCACCTATTCAAGCCCTATTGATTTGACTGGCCATGTGCTCCTGCGCACACACCGTTTTATCCCTCCCCACTTGCTGGCCGGTCCATGAAGGACTAATACCAAGGACTCCAAGTCCACAAAAATGGAGGGAGGCCTGCGTATCAGTTCTTACAACGCTCAGTCCTTTCTTAAATCCAAGAAATTATTTCTTCCAAACCTTCCTCCGAATTAGACTTTCTGAGGAACTAGCAAGGACAAGATGTAACAAAACATCCCAACACTAACTGCTGTTGTTCAAGCTTTTTATGTTGTAGTGTCATATATTACAGTCGGTCCTCGCCTTATGCGGGGGATCTGTTCCGGATCCCGCCACGTAAGGCGAATTCCGCCTATGCTGGAGCCCTATTGGAAACAATGGGGCTCGTGCATGGCGGCGCAACGGGCGCGTGTGCCCATTCAAATGAATGGGACGCGCCGCCCCTTCTGTCCTGTGCGGCTTGAGTGCGTATGCTCAAGCCGCATATGGTGTGCCCGCGTATGGCACGGGCGCACTGTATTTTAACTAATTTTTTAAAAAGCAAAGTAAATGCCTCAAGTGATTGAAACACAGTTGATTTAAAACATCAAGGAGCTGGAAAGATTAATGAACACAGGAGTCAATAACTGTCAATCATTTTTCTTTCACTAAATGATCTATTTTACTAATTTTACAATTTAGTAATGATCTATTTTAACTATTTTGCAAATTCCCAACTGGGGAAGATCAGCCCATTTCTAATACTATCAGGTGTTCTCAAAGCAACCCTTACAATGCATGGCTACCATTTACTCCACTCAGAACTGAGTCCTGGAAGCCAATACAAGATTGCCACTCTTGTGAACAAGTGCTCCCAAAACAATGTACTCAGCATGTGCCTCCATGGATTCAAGCACCCACAGCTTGAAAATCTTTTTAAAATACATAAATCCCCTTGATTTTACCATTTTGCAGACAAGGCATTATCTTACTATGTCTTTGTATTCCATGGGAGCTCTGGTGGCACAGTGGTGAAATGCCAGTCCTGCGGCCACAAGCCTTTCACAGCTTGCTAAAATGAGTTCTCAACTTGTTGGGGGAAACTGTAAACCACTTAAGGAGTGCTTAAGTGCATTGATAAGTGGGATAGAAATGTACAGGGGACCCTTGTTATCCGCTGGGGCTTGGTTCCAGGACCCTCCATGGATAACAAAATTCATGGATGCTCAGTTCCCATTAAATACGATGGCAGAGTAAAATGATGTCTCTTATATAAAACAGCCAAGTCAAGGTTTCTTTATTGATACATATGTATTTTAAAAATATTTTCCGGTCAGGAATGCTTGAATCTGTGGATAAAAAATCTGTGGATACGAAGAATGACTGTGCCTGCCATGGACCACCCAGATTCTGGCATTCCCCCCCTTTTCCCCCCATTCCCTATTCATCGCTTGTGCCAATATTATTATTATTATTATTATTATTATTATTATTATTATTATTATTATCCTGCCTTTTCCCCAGGGAATCAAGGTGGGTTACACAACAAAATAAAATACAATACAAAAGAAAAATTCTTGTTTTAATAAGAAATCTCCTCCCCAAACCCCCCAAACATAAAATAGTGGGTTAAAAAAGCAACAACCATATAAATTAATTAAATTAGTATCTATTAGCTGGTTAAGATGGTTGTGTTGTAAGTAGATTGCATATAGGGGTGTGTGTGTGTGTGTGTGTGTGTGTGTATATATATATATATATATATATTACTGTTAAGTGAAAAACTAAAAAATATAAAATTAAATGAATATCTATTAGTTGGTCAAGACGCTATGCATGTTGGATATATGTTTATATATATATATGTTAATGTTAAGTGGAAATTTTCATAAAACTTCTTTTTTAAAACAAAAAGGAATGCCGGTGGCTCTTTATAACTGGGAGGCTGCAAAGGAAAAAAATAAAGGGAAATAATAATAATAACAATAATAATAAACAAGGCGCTGCCTGGAGAAAAGAAAGGAACAAATAACAAAACAATAATGCTGGGAGGGAAGGGAAGCGAGAGCGGGGCGAGCTTCCTGCGAAGAAGGGCCGATGAGTGCTGCCAGTTCCCGCCTTTTAAGTACTTGGGCGTCTTGGTTGGGAAGGAGCAGCGCGCGCACCGAACCCCGCCCGCGCATGCGCGCGCGCTCAACTTTTCCCGCTCGCTGCCGCGGAGGAAAAAGGGGGCGGGGTCAGAGGAGGCAGCGGCGCGCGCGTTCGTGCCCGAGAATGGGGCGTGGCTTGGTCGTCGCCGCCGCGCGCGCCACTGGGGAGGGGCGTGGCTTCGCGGCGGCGGCGGCGCCCGCGCGCCTAGAGGCCTCTCCCAATGTCTCTTTCCCCCTTCTCTTACCCGCCATCGCTCGGAGCACTTCTTGGAGAACTCGGCGAAGTTGACCGAAGAGTCCGGGTGCTTCTTCTTGTGCTCCTCGCGGCACGTCTGGACGAAGTAGGCGTACGAGGACATCTTGCCCCGAGGCTTGTTGGGGTCGCCTTTGCCCATGGCTTCCTGCGGAGGGAGAAAAGACACAAGGCGGGGGAAGAAGGGGCCGAAGAATAAATACAGAGGGGAATAAACCATAGTAACAAGTATTACACACACACACAATTTCCCGGCTTAGGGGCGCTAAGTGCTCCAAAGCCACACTGGAGAGATAACCCAGTTTGATACCGTTTTAAACTCTCTGGTTCTTTGGTATGGAATTCTGGGAGTTGGAGTTTGTTGTGGGCCCAGGGCGGAGCGGAGCTCTGGCCCCACAACAAACTCCAACTCCCAGAATTCCATACCAAAGAACCAGACAAAGAGTTAAAGCGGTATCAAACTGGGTTATCTCTCCAGTGTGGACGCAGCCTTCGTCTACAGGCCCACCAGCTCCCCTCCTCCTGCCCTTCCTTGCCTGATAGCGGCGACGCTGGCTCTCTTCCCTCTTCAACACAGCCGCGAATGGGTCGCTTCCAACGCACTTGGATAGCCTCTTGTTTTCCACAGTCCTGCCCGCCACAGCAACTTGATCCGCACAGCGCTTTTTCTTCTCCTTCTCTACGGCCCGCCCCCGGAGACAGCGGGTTGGCTGCCGGCTCCATTTGAACCTGTCCAAGCCACACCCCCTCAAGTTTCCCAGCTTCCCATTGGCTAATAGCGGTGTCGACGTCAGCGAGAGGATATTGCTAAGTTCGGTTGCGAAAAAATGAGGGGCGGGAAAAAAAGAAGAGGTGGGGTTAGCTTGCGCTTCATACCCGTTGAAACCGGTTAGGGAGTGCGCTGAGCGAGTGGGATTAAGAGCCCGCTTCTGATTGGAGGAGAGGAAAAGTACCCTCCCAGAGGCGGCTGCTATTAGCCGAAAGGAAAATCCTGAGTTGTGATTGGTCAGTGGAAGGCGAACTAGCGTGGTTTAAAAATACTAAAAAGGGGAGGGGGGAGAAAAAGAGTGAGGAGGAAAACAAAAAAGAGTTCTTCTAGAGGAGAGTTTAAAAAAAAAGATGCGGGAGGCGGCGACACAATTGTTGTGTTTGGGAGCGGGAGGGAGTCAAGAAAGTGGAGCGGGCGGGCGCCTTCCCTGTTTCAAAGAGTGAATTGATTGTGAAACTTTCTTTTAGTGTATTTCAATAAGCATCATGGAGCCCTGCTCCAGCACGCCTTCCATGCTGGCCCTCGTCTGAGAGAGTAAAGAGAAACACTTGCAGAAACATAAGTCCATGCTTCTTAGCCGTGCTTAAAATGGAGGACACTGTTATTTCAACATCTTCCTGGACAGGAGATGGAAAGGCAGGAAAAGGAGGAGGAGGACGTCCTCTGGAGCTAGGGAGCAGGGGCCCCAAACTGCCCTTTAAGACTAGGGCTCTTTGGACTTCACTTCCCAGAAGCCTCGGCTATGTTGGCCAATGCTCTGGCATTCTGGGAGCTGAAGTCCACAACAAACTGCTCTAGATAGCTATATATTCTCTCATATATATATATATATATATATACACACACACACACACACACTATTATATTCTATATGTTGTATAATATATTCTATATATTATATGCTCTCTCTCGCTCTCTATATGTGTGTATGTATATAAACACATTGTATAATATAGAATATAATAATAGTATTATATATTGTATACCTACGTATGTAGAATATGTGTTTGTATGTATGTGTGTGTGTATATATATATAGAGAGAGAGAGAGAGAGAAAATATATAATGTATAGAATATAATAATAGTATATAGATATATATAGAATGCAGTATTATCTAATATATATATATATCGAGAGAGAGGGAATGGTTTCTTGTGGCCCAGAGAGCTCTCTGTCAAAGGAGGCTAAATGAAGTCTGACACAAAACTAGCACAGCCTATAGCGCAGTGGCGGCTAAAGCGGAGCTAAACTGGATTATTTCTCCAGTGCGGATGTAGCAGAAGACGCTAGACTCTGCTTCAGGGCCCCTCTCCCGCCGTCTTCCTTGGCGGAGATCGCAGTGCAGCCCCAGGGCTCCGGAGGCCACTTTGGGCGGGCTTTTGCTCGGGGCCCTGGCCACCTGTTGCTGCTTCTCTCCTCCTCCTCCTCCTCCTCCTCCTCCTCCTCCGCCTGCTGCCTGGAGGAGGTCGTTTCTCCAGCTGTCGCCGCCTTTGAAAGGCCTCTTTCTTCCTTCCTCTTTCCTTTCTCCCAAGTTGCAGCCTTCCTTTGCTCCCCTTTACTTTGGGCCCCAGAAGATACTGGAAGTGGAAAGGGTTAGGGAAGTAAAGGGTGATTAGTCGCCCTCCTTTGGTCCAAAACACATTGCAGAAATAGCCCAGTTTGAGACCGCTTTAACTGCCCTGGCTCAGTGCTAGGGAATTCTGGGAACTGTAGTTTTCTGAGACCTTTATCCTCCTCTGTCAGGGAGCTCTGCTGCCACAATAAACTACAATTCCCAGGATTCCCCAGGGCAGTTAATGCTGTCTCAGACTGGATTATTTCTGCAGTGTCTTTTGAACTATAGTCCAACATTTCATATTAAATTCATAGTATATTTCTGCCCAGGAAGAATTTGAAAACAGCCTCCATTTTGAGCATGACTAAAAACATGAATTTTTATTTCTAAGTGAAGTGTTGGGGTTTTTTAAAGCTTTTATTTGGTCCTGCCCTCTATTTTTCTGCAATGGCCAACATTTTGTGATGCCTCTTCCTCCTTTGCATTTAGGACACATCCTGGTCACTCTAGAGAAGAAGGGAGCATGGCTCCAGCTCCCACAAGAGATACCTGCACCTTATTTGGTTGTTGTCGTTGTGTGCCTTCAAGTCATTTCTGACTTATGGCAACCCTTGGGGTTTTCTTGGCAGGAATTGTTTGAGGAGGTTGGCCATTGCCTTCCCCTGATGCTGAGAGAGTGTGACTTGCTCAAGGCCACCCAGTGAGTTTCCATGGCTGGGTCGGGATTCAAACCCTGGTCTCCAGAGTCATAGTCCAGCCCTCAAACCACTACACCATGCTGGCTAGAATGCCTTATTTGTATCCATGTGCTATGCAGTTGGCTCTCTGTATGCGTAGGGTTTTTTCCCCCACAGATTCAATCATCCACAACACACACATGTCCCTCCATATTCGCTAGGGTTAGGGGCACAAGGCCCCCGTGAATGTGGAAAAAACGCAAATAACAAAAACACCATGTTTTTACATGAGAAGACACTTCTCTAGGAATCTCTAGGTCCTCCGGTGCAACTCTGAGGTCAATTTCCGACAGACACTGACCATAGAACTGCACTGGAGGAGCTACAAAGGCTAGTAGAGTATTCTCTCTAGGTATCTCTAGGTCTTTCAGTGCAACGTTTAGTTAAAGTTGACCATAGAGTTGCACTGGAGGAGGACCTAGATATTCCTAGAGAGGACATATTAATCAAATCCGTGAATAATCAAATTAGCAAATATCAGATCCGCAAATATGAAGGGATGAGTGTGCCGTGAAACGTCTTCTAGCTGTTTTAAAATGAGGATACAGTCCAATACAGAGCTAGTGTGGGGTAGTTTGACCGTTGGCGTATGATTCAGGAGGCCTTGGTCAAGTCACACTCTCTCAGCCTCAAAACAAGTTAAAGGCAAGCCCCCTCTGAGCAAAGCTTGCCAAGCAAACCCTGTCATAGGGTTCCTATAAATCAGAAACAACTTGAAGGCACACAACAACAAGTGGCCCAGTACAGGCAGAGATGACCTATATAAGAGAGTTCTGTAATTGATGCACAATGCCATAATCTCTCTCTCTCTCTGTGTGTGTGTGTGTGTTTCCTGTAACACAAAGAGCTATCCACCTAGAATAGTGTGATGTACATATTAGGGAATTTGAGAGCCCTTTAGTCTATGCATTTGACCTGGCAATATGAATTTGTGTTTGAATTATTAATTTGCACAATATATTGTGCCAAGGAAGTTATTTTTCTGCTCTTAAATTTGACTAATAAGCTTAGGACACCATGTGGTTGTTGTTGTGGTTGTTGTGTGCCCTCAAGTCATTTTTGACTGATGGCAACCGTAAGGCGGTGAACCTATCCTGGGGGGGGGGGGGGTTGGCAAGATTTGTTCAGAGGAGGTTTGTCATTGCCTTCCCCTGAGGCTGAGAGCATGTGACTTGCCCAATGTCACCCAGTGGGGTTTTATTTTACGGCCAATCTGGGATATGAACCCTGGTCTCCAGAGTTGTAGTCCAGCACTCAAATCACTATGCCACCCTGACTCTTTCAAATATAGGTCATATTAATGGTAGAAGACTTTCGTCTTAAAGGAGGAATGCATGGGTCTGTCGCTGCAGAAGCTAGCAGCATTTGAAAATAACAGAATAAAACAAAAGTCCTGTTAGATCAGACCACAGATCCATAATGTAGTCTAGCATTCTGCTTCCAACACTCATCAGCCAAATGCTCCTGGAAAGCTCAAATGGGGCATGAAGGAAATAGCCTTGTCTCTTTGCCTTTTAGAAATTACTATTCAGGTGAATTCCACCTTTAAACCTGAAAGTTCCTTTTAGCTATTATGGCTAATTTGTCTCAAAAAACAAAACAAAACTTGTGATCTATCTAATTCCATGTTAAAACCATCTAACCTTATTGTGTGGTGGCAAATTCCATAAACCAATGGAGTGTTATTGTGACCAGATTAATTATTAGCAAAACCATCAAGGCCTACTATTTACACTTGACATAATATCAGTTCAGATACTGTATATTATTCAGTTCAGACATAACATCATTTCAGCACTTTACCACTGCCATTTCAGTTGTGATATCCATTAGATTAACACAGTTCTGCTTTCCTTCATTTTTGGTGCTGTGTGTGTGCAATGCATTTTAAAACACTCACTTTCCAAAAGGTCATGATAGGAGGCATTTCCACTCTAGCCAAAATCTCTGCACAGATTAATGTAGTGCTACCTGCCGTGCAAGATTTTGCACAAGCATTTTTTCAATAAACTATGAGGAATAATTTTAAATTGACCCAACCCTTAACAGCAAGTATTCTGACAAATACTTGCTGTTAACATACAGTATCCTTGCATAAAGGCAGATTTCAGTCTGCAGTGGTCTGAACATGGGAGTAAGCCCAAGTGAACACAATGGGATTTCTGGTGTAATGTGTATAAAATGTCTTTAATTCCTTTGCCCTAAATCCAGTTGTTAGTCTCAAGCAGATCCACTGAATCAGTTGAATCTTAAATGCTGATTTACCTTTGATTTAGCAGGTCTTCTCTAAAGATGCATTTTAATCTTGATTTGCTGATTAAGAAGGGTTTCCTTAGCTTTAAAGGAAGTGTAAACATATTTTAAAAAAGGAAAAAAATCTTTAAAAACAGCTACATGCAGCATATGTAAACTGGTAATGGGATTGCATTTCAGGTGTTTTCTCAAACAGAAGAAGCCTTTGGATTTGCAATTTCCTTCAGTGCTAAATATTAAAAGTAGCATTTAATAGAGCTTATCGCTGGGAATCCCAGTAATTTTACAGAAATAAAACAGTGGATTTCCACCAAATCAGGTTCATCTTTAACACCAGAGCCCTTGAGCTATGATTAAAGAAACAGGTTTGCCCTTTATTCTTGGCATTAAAGAATAAGCCCAAGTGTTTCTTAAAGGAAAGAGCTACATTCTTTGCTCAAACTGTTTCTTTCCCTGCAGAGTTTAAGTCATAAGTGGAAAGCTTGAAATAAAGGGAGGGAGGAGACAATAACCAATTCAGCAGGTAAGCCTTGCTTTTACAGTATCAACGGCTAACATGTAGCTCTGATGGTAACAGAACAATCAGGATATAGGAAATGTTTAATTGCTAATTAAAAGTTTGCAGTGATAATTTTTAGTATTATTTGGAAAATACTCATGAGCTAATGTGAGACCTACCTTCCCTCCAAAAAGCAAAAAAATCTCCATCTATTCAGAATGATACCTGCTTAGGAAACAAGTAGCTGCTGCATCAAAGCAAGAAGGCTTGCTAATAACATTTGTTTTATTTAACTCAAATATTTGTACCCTGCTAAGGATGTAGTGGAGCCAGGGCTCATGAGGGACTATGGTCTCTAAATCCTCTGAGGTGTTACCCAGTGCGGGCCTCACCCCCTACAAACCCCTAATGACACCACTGACTTGTCAAATAGGCATTGACCTTGCCATTGCTGCCTGTCTGTGGAACCATGGCATTTTCCTCTTCCTCACTTTGGAGAAAGAGCAGGGGTGTGCTAACACATCTGCCAACATACTTCCATTCTGCATCAAGCAGGGAGTATTCATGTTCAGTCTGACCTAGTGCAGTTTGGTAGAAAGAAGAATAAGCAGTTAGTTCAGCAACAGACTATATGTCACAGCCAGACAAAAACAAGGAGGCAGGTGTTATTTAGTAAAATATTTACAGCCCACTTTTTAGCTCCCAGAGCAGAGAGTAGAGGTAGTATGTTAATTCATCCCTCTACTTTACCACCTAAATCTAAGATATGACATACTAGGAGTCAGAGACCTGGAAAAGGTTTTTGTTTTAAATGTATTAATTTAGTTAATATTCCACTCTTTTGTCCCAGAACATGCAGTAGTTCTAGACCTCTCCAAAAGTTAATTGGTGCTGAACACTGACACACATTACTCCTACAACAACAACAAGTTTATTGATTAGTCAGTTGACCATATCAATAGAATACTAAATACAGTTACAAAATTACAACACATTACTGCTATAGCATAAACTTTATTGGTGGGAAATGATGAAGAGCAAAGCATGCCTGCCCTTTCATTGATAGGGCCTAGCATCTTCTCTTCTCACAGTCAGCAGTAGAACTGGAGCCCCAAAAAGCAACAGATCCCATCTGACCTTGAAAGCTAAGCAGGGTCAGCTTTGCTTACTACTTGAGTGGGAGACCACCAACATACAGGTCCTGTAGGCTATATTTCTGCGGAAGGAACTGGCAAAACCACCTCTGAGTTACTTCTTAGCTATGAAAACACTATCGGGTCACCAAAAGTCAACAGACCACTTGAATACATTTATGGATGTTGTCCTATTGAACAAAGCAGGATTTACTTCTAAATAAAGATGTATTTTTATTGCATTGTTGGCTTGTGTTAAACCTTTTTAAAAGGGTAGCTTTCTCAAAGTGAAGAGGCAAGGAAAATCAAGTAGTGTGTTGAGTAATTTTTATGAACAGAAGTATTGAAAACTGGGTTCAGAACAGGTTTGTGCAGCCTTTATGTTCATGGGACTTCGGGGGTAGCACTGGAATAAATTTTCAATACTTTTTACATCAGTTGGACTAAATAGTTTTTATCAGGAGTGGGTCAAGTGAACCCTGAAAATTCAAAGCTCTACACATTACCAACAGGGTACCCTTGAACATGGGTGCCCTAGCCTGAGAGGGAATTTTGAAATGCACAGTGTATGGCTTTTCTGGCCTTTAATGTTATTTTGCCCACATCTAGAGAAATTCAATTTTTGACAGAGAAATTACATGCACTTGCCATTTGTTAAATGTTAGTGTCTCCCACCCCCATTTGTCTTCCAAGAATGTTACTTTCTGAGGGACCCTTTTCAATGTATCCAAGCAACTGTCTCTGTAAACAGTGTTTCTTCTATGCTGAATAGTGCACAGAAAACTTCTTTCAATCAAAGCATTACTTTAAATACCAGCAAGGGCACCCTCTGAATAACTGTTCAGTCGTTTTTATGTGAAATTCAGTAAAGTGATAGATTTCAAAGAGTGGCAATCTCAATCTCTCTTTTTTAAAGCCTTTAAAAATCAATTTTCTGGAGACAGAGCTTCCTACTTGCTTTTTGCTGTCATAGTTTTAGTTGCTGGGAAATAAACGCAACTACAAAAAGAAAGTATGGGATAAATCCTTTTATTCCAGTTTGAATCCTTTTGTCCCAACTTCTTCTGTCAGGGTAAGTTATTTCCCAAATTCTCTATCCAGCAGAGCTGAAGGATTTATCTTGGAAGACCACATAAACTGCGTAAACTTTAAATGACAGAAGAGGTGAGCAAGTCTTACTTGCTGCTGAAAATGAATTTTAGGAATCTATATCTTTAATGCATTAGATAATACCACAACTTGCATTAAGATGTTCACATGAAAGAAGAAAAGGTGGAGGGGAGGAACATATTTGTTTTGTCTTAACATCTTCATCCAAAAGCTTAAATACAATTCTAACATTTTACTGCAGTGCTATTCAAAATGGTGGTCCATGGACTGGTGCTGGTCAGGAACCATTTCTGCTAGTTCATGGCAAGTTTCCAGGCATGAAAGAAACAGTTGCTGTTAATGGGTAGAAATATAGTGCCAGTCTCTGAAACACTGGAGCTGGGGAACTGCCAGTCTACCACATCAGATGGCTTAAGAAGCACTGCTTTGGTGTAAATAACCAGATGAGAGACCAGGGAAAAATAGAGAAATGCAGGATTGTAGTGTGTCTGTGAAAGAGCCAATATGGCATAATGGTTTGGATGTTAGAATGGCACTCTGGAGACCAGAGTTTAATTCCAAACTCAGCCATGAAACCCACTGTGTGGCCTTGGGCAAGTCACATGCTCTCAGCCAAGAAAACCAATGATAGATTTGTCTTAGGTTTGCTGTAAGTCAGAAATGACTTGAAGGCACACAACACACATACAGTGCACCTGTGACTTGGCAAGGAAGTATCCTCCCACTGTCACCCTCCAGTAGATGGAGGGCGGGGGGGGGGGAGGACAATTCAAGGCATTTGTAGTTCTTTCCTTTTTTTAATGATATGGAAAATACTTTTCTATACTTTTTCAACACTTCTGTACAATAACTGGACCCTTTCAGTGCTTTCAATGATCTACAGCATTCAAAGGTTATTTTGGTACATAAAACAATAAATTCTGCAAGCACTTCTCCCTGTAATGGCAGTAAAAATACAGTAGCAACAACTAAATTAAAAATTGTTACCTTTTTCATGACCACCAAAATATCTTGCCTAAGGCAGACCAGCACCCACTGCTCTGCTTAATGACAGGGGCAACACTGTTGTTGTTGTTTTTACAGAAAAAGTGATTTTTCCATAAAGTTTTGCCATTAGCTGCCACAGCTGATCTTGCCAAGGAAGGATTCTACACCTGTGAGATTCTGTTACCCTTTTTGGTGACCAGCTGGAAAAACAATCCCTGCACAAGCATTTGCAGACACTTTTTGCAACTTCTGAAGGACATTTCAGGCTTGTCTCCTACACAGAGATAATATCCTTGGCTCTTTGTATTTCTTCCCCAATTTAACCCCTTGCTGATATTAAGTCCCTAATAGATACTTTACTAGCCAGAAAGAAAGTAGAGAAAACATCCCTTAGTCACCCAGCAGTTAGACTATGCAGTGGCAACTGGAAGTATGTGCACTCATCCCTTCATGTTTGCAGCTTTGATGTTTGCGGATTTGAGTATTCATGGAGGATACAACAAGGGCCATCCAGTCCAACCCCATTCTGCCATGCAGGAACTCTCAATCAAAGCACCCCTGACAGATGGCCATCCAGCCTTTGTTTAAAAACCTTGGGTTACAAAGTATCTACAGGAAATCTAAATATTGTAATGGAAGGAGCCTGGTTGATCCTCTGATGATGTTTTTGAGTGGGGTCCACAATGATGGCACCATTAAGAAGGCCCTGTCTCTCAGATCTACCTGCACAATTTCCCATGAAAGTAAGGCAGAGTGAAGGCCTCAGAGACATGTCCTAAGTTTTGTAAGTCCATATGTAGGCAGAGAGTTTCTAAAGTGAGTCAGTTTTAAGCTGTTTAAGACCAAACAATCTAGACACAAATGGGATATCTTTGATGGATTAAGATCCGAGTTAGATATAAACAGTGGCACCTAATGTGTACAGAGATGGGAATGAATAAGCAAAAGAGAAGGAAAAATACACTCCTATATTCATGTGAAAATTACATATTTTTTTAATTTGAGGTGAACTGAGAACTAAAAGTAATGTCTGTTCTTAATACATAGTGACCATTACGTGGAAGATAAGCTGCAAAAGACATTACAAGAGTGTATGATGTAACTCCTAATGTCTCCAGCAGCTGATAATCACAAGTATGTGGCCAATGAAAATAGCAGTTTTAGCTGCTGGCACTAGTAGTCTTTGATAGACAATATAGCTGGAGGAATTTTAAGTATGGCTTCATCACATATAAAAGATGTGAACATTAAACATACTGCAGAGCTGATAGACACCATAATTACATTAGCACAAAAGCAAAAATGGTCAGTTTTCCAATTAACTTTGTGGTAATGTACACTTGTTAAAAAAAGAAAGTGGTTCTATACTTATTGGATACTGTGATTATTAAACTGTAAGTGATATGCCTCATATCTTGGTGAATGAAGGCAAACAATTATATGCAGCTTCTAACTGTAATGTTTGCTGGAATCCAAGAGTGCTGCACACTTTCTCTTGAATAAGTTCCCCTTTTGCTTCCAAATAAACACGTGGAAGGTCAAACTGCAGATACTGCAACATATTATTGAATACCTTTATTGATACCTTTATAAGGTCAACCAAAAAAGCACAATATTGTGTAAGCTTTCAAGAGCACCAGAATCTTCTATCAGGCAAGATGCAGCAAAAGGTGGGAAGAGGGAGTAATGTGTTTTGAAAACGATATGATCATTATCTTACTATTCCATGGCATAAATCTAGTTGTTAGTCCCAAATAGAGTAGTCCTATTAAATTGGCAATTACATGCATGTACGTTTATAATTCCGCAATTGATTAAGTAGTATACTTTAGTTAGCAATGGTATTTAGGTGTGTGTGTATTAGGAAGATATAGTGGGCCCTTGGTATCTGCTGAAATTTTGTTCCAGGAGCCCCCCGTGGATACCAAAATCCATGGATGCTCAAGTCCCATGATATATAATGATATGTAATGCAGCAGTAAAATTGTATCCTTTTTGGAAATTAAACTATATACAGTAGGCCCTTGGTATCTGTTGGGGTTTGGTTCCAAGACTCACATTGAATAATCAATTCCCATTAAATACAAGGACAAAGTAAAATGGTGTCACTTATATAAAATGGCAAAATAAAGCTTGGCTTTCTGAATATATATTTTTTTAAATTTGCAAGCCATCGGTGTTTAAATTAGTGGATGAAGAATCCGTAGATACACAAGGCTGACTGTATATATTTTCAGGCTGTGGATGGCTGAATCCTAGAGGCAGAATCAGCAAATACAGAGGGCATATCCACTGTAGTGTCAAGCAGTGCTGCTTAAGTGTAGGGAACCTGTAGTGTGATTTATTTGTGCCCATTAGCTACAATTGTTTCTGTCTGTCCTGGAAACTTGCTAGAGACCAGCAGCTGACGTCTCATGGTCTGCACCGGTTCACAGATCATCATTTTCAGTACAACCAGCATAAAGCAATCAAAGGCCTGGTAGCCTTCCTGTGTAGCTGCAGCTAAAGGCATAGGAGCAATCCCAGAAGGGCAAATCAATACCACAGAAGGCAGCAACTCTGTTCAAGAATGAGAATATCATAAGAGGGCTCTTTCATGTAACTAAAATGAGCCCAGTTTGTAATTCCTTTTTTCCTCTTGCCTTCCAATGGTTCCTCTTCTGAGTCCCTACGTTGGGAGAAAGGCAGGAAATGAGAAAATAAAATAATAATTTTTGTTCTACAGTGGTTCCCAAACTTTGGTCTTCTGGGTGTTTTGGACTTCAACTCCCAGAAGTCCCAGCCAGCTTGGCTGTCAGGAATTCTGGGAGACGTAGTCAAAAACATCTGGAGGACTAAAGTTTGGGAATCACTTGTAATGAATGTGGATGATGGTATTGTCTCTGGTACCGAAATGAGTATTGACAATATATGAGGGGTCCACAAAATTTTGGGAGTCACTGTTCTGTAACATTTGGGAAAGACTGAAGTACTTTTAGGTTACAGGGAAGTCGGCAGGGCTTCCTCCTCTGAACAAATCTTGCAAAGAAAAACCCATGATAAGGTCACCTTGTTTGTCACATGAAGGAGATTGGGAATTTATCCTGTGACTGTTCCCCAAAAATTGACATAATTACGCAAAACGATTTTACACAATGTTGCACAAAAGCCGCCATTAAAGTGGTCCTGGAGTTTATCAGATGTTGCTGTTAAAGTGAAAAAACGCAAAGTTAAATTGAATGTAAAGCGGAGAAAACTGGCAGCTTTTTAATTTTGAAACTTCCTGAAAGTAAAAAGCTGCCGGTTTTCTCTGCTTTACGTTCAGTTTAACTTTGCGTTATTTCACTTTGGGGGTCATTTTGTGTGATACACTTCCTGCATTTGCAAGTTTTCCTTAAATCTAAATCTCTTTTAAATCCCGTTTTTCTTTGGGTTCTCCCTAGTATGATAAACTCCAAAGAAGCATCAACACACATCTTTTTACTTCTGGGATTTCTGCAACAATGCATTTCCGATATCACTTTATTTCCACAATTGTGTGTGATAATTATTTGTGCAATTACTTGCCATTTTCACTTTATTTACGGGGTGCTTTAAATGTGCTTTAATCTCTCTATAATGCTGAAATTAGCCCCAGTGTGATAAACCCCTCCATAAATGACTTTAAGGCCCACAATAATAACGACGAGATCACCAGCACTCTGGCAAGGAAGGCTAAAGACTTTATTTTAAACAAACAAACAAACTACAAATCCCAGGATTCCATAGGATAGTGCTCAGGCGCTTCATAGTGCTGTCAAAACCGCATTGTGGTCCAAAACACACTGCAGAAATAATCCAGTTTGAGGCCACTTTAACTGCCCTGGCTCAATGGTAGGGAAATCCTGGGGACTGTAGTTTTGTGAGACATTCAGCCTTCTCTGTCAGAGTGAGTGCTGGTGCCACAACACACCACAACGCCCAGGATTCCCTAGCACTGAGCCAGGGCAGTTAAAGCAGTTTCAAAGTGGGTTATTTCTGCAGTGTGTTTTGGACCTGTGTGTTTCTACAGTGTAGGTGCGCCCTGAGGGAGTGTTGGTTGATTGTAGGCTCTGGAAAATGAAGGATGCTTCCAAATAAATAAAGGCGGGTTAGGCCTTCTGTGGCAGAGTGGTTAAAATTCAGAATTTTACTTTTGTCCAGGAGCTGAAAATTATAGTACTGAAATGAACGGAGGGCAAAGTTTGTCAGGATGAAAGGCTCAGGTCATGTCAAATTCTCTGCTTTGGAATGTAAACAATTTGGAAATGGCTCCAGATTTCAAGCTGCCAGCCGAAATAAAAGGAAGTACTGCAAGAAGAGACAGTGAAAGGTAAAGGGTTGATGGATGGCTAACCCAAGTGAGATAGAGACGTATTTTAGGACATCCAATGAATGCACAGGGGTGTAAATGTTTAATTCAGTGTAACCAGTGAAGATGTGATTTGTAGTTTCCTTCGTTCAAAATACTATAAAAACTTGGTTCATTTTAGATTTGGAATATGGATTTCCTCTGGGGAGCAGTGCTGCAGCTGAAAATAAACACGTTTCCTTTCGAGCTCCTTGGTCTCCCTGATGATTTCTGGTTAAAATCCTGGTTTTAAAATAATAACCAATAGTCTGTAACACTAGAAAGGCCGGTTGTTTTTAGGGTCTGACACAGCAGGGAACGACGAGGGAGAAAGGAAATGAGGTTTTCTGTCCTGTGGAGCCGGAGAAGCAGCCTGAGGCAGAGAGAGGCTCCATTTTCTCAACTGTCAACTTGGATTTCAAACACCAACGGCTGAAACGAAGTCATTTCGGAGGGAAAGAGGGGGAAGAGGAGGCGAGGGCTGCATCTGCACTGGAGAGATAATGCGGGTTGATAGCGCTTTAAGCTGCCACGGCGCCATGCTCTGGAATTCTGGGAACGGTCGTTTGTTGTGGCACCTTTGGAATTCCGGAGCATGGCGCCGTGGCAGCTTAAAGCGCTATCAAAGTGGGTTATTTCTGCCATTTTCCTTTTTCTTAACACGGGGACGTGGGAAAGTGGGAACCCTTGTCACGTGTATTTGGAAACCCCTCCCTCTCTGCTTCCCTCACAGCCGGGAGGGAGCAACCAGTCAACTGACCCGCCCCCGCCCCCCCCCCCGAGTGCCTCTTTGTAAATACACCTCCCACCGGGAGCGCTCATTTTAGCTTGCTTTCGCGGTGCATCTCGGGACTTGTAGTCTCAGCGCCAGCGCGTCCCTTCGGCCCGGGCGGGGACAGAGAACTACAATTCCCATGAAGGCGCCGCGAAGGGAGGAGAGTCGAAAACAGAGCTGCTGGTTCTAGTAGTGGCTGGGGCAGGTTGGCGGCTTTGGTGCCTGAGCCATGGGGGCAGAAGGGGCAAGTGGGGACCGAGCCAGCGGAGGGGCTGCCCTCTTTGGCTGAGGAGGAGGAGGAGGCTGGGGGGCTCCGACGGGGCTCCCTGCGCAGAGGAGGCGCAGAGGGGCTTCCTCCTCTCGAAGGAGCACATATTGAAACAAATACTCTTCTTACTAGTGACGCCTGAAGGGACTTGAGACAGGAGCCCCTCCTTCAGCCCTCGCCTCCTCCGCCTCCTCCTCCTCCCTCTAGCTGTGCCCCAGAGCCCCTGCCTTCCTTCCTTCCTTCCTTCCTTCCTTTCTTTCTTTCCTTCCCTCTCTGCTTATTTCTTTCCATTCCTTACCTTCCTTTACCCCTTCTTCCCTTCCTTCTTCCATTCTCTCCTTCCTTGCTTGTTTTCCCCTTCTCTCCTTTCCTTGTTTCTTTCCCTCACTCCCTTCACTCTTTGCTGCTTCTTTCCTTCCTTCCTTCCTCTCCTCTCCTTTCTTTTCCCTTCCTCCGTTCTTCCCTTTTCTTCTTTCCCTTTCTTTTCGTCTGCTTTTATTCCTCTCCTCCTCTGCTCCTTTCGCCCCTTCCCTCCCTCTTTCTTCCTCTCCGGAGCGAAGGAGGCGGCGCCTGGGAAGAAGAGCGAGCGAGGCTCGGGGGCGGGAGCCAGAGAGGGAAGGAGGGGAGGGCCGAGAGAGAGAGAGAGAGAGGGACTGGAGAGCCACCCAGTTGAAGGGACTTTACTTTGGAGGCGCCACCAAAAACAAAAGCAGAGCCCCATCGGGCCATGAACGGCTTCGGCCCCGACGAAGTCACCCGAGGAGGAGGAGGGGCAGGGGCAGGGGCAGGGGAAGCCTCCTCCTCCTCCGGTGCTCTGCCGGCCTCGGTGCTGCCGGGCCCTGGGCCGGTGGAGGTCCTGCCACCCCCGCCTCTGCCTCTGCCCCCTCTCCCTCCTCCTCCTCCTCCGCCTTCGCTGCCTCTGCAGCCGCCGGCCGGGCTGGGGCTGGGCTTGGGGCTGGGGCTGGGGCTGGCTCCCTCCTCCTCCTCCGCCGTCGGGATCCCCTGCTCTGCTCCCCCGCTTCCTCCTCCTCCTCCGCCGCCTCCGGCTCCTGCTCCTGCGGGGTCTGCTCCGCTGGGCGCCGTGGGTCCCGGGGCGGGCCAGGTGTGCTGCCTGCGGGAGGAGGGCGAGCGGTGCGGGCGGGCGGCGGGGAACGCCAGCTTCAGCAAGAGGATCCAGAAGAGCATCTCCCAGAAGAAGGTCAAGATCGAGCTCGACAAGAGCGTAAGTGTCTGGCTGTGGAGCTTGGGAATGGATGCTCTGTGTGTGTGTGTGTGGTTGTGGATGATGGGTGTATGGCTGTGTCTGTTGTGTGTGTATGATGGACGTGTGGCTGAGTAGGCTGTTCTGTGTCTGGTTGTGTGTGTCTGTTGCGTATGTGGTTGTGTATGATGGGTGTGTGGTTGTGGATGTGGTGGTGTATGCTGTTGTGTGTGTGTGTGGTCATGTATTTTGTGTGTGTTCAGGGTGATCAGATGTCAGCCACAAAGGAGGACCAGACACCACAAATGTAGGACCTTCAAGGGAAAGGCTATAAAAACACCCATAGAAAGAGTTGTGTGTGTAGTTGTGTATGTTGTTGTTGTTGTTGTTGTTGTTGTGCGCATGGTCAGGGTGACCAGATCTCCTCACCGCAAAGGAGAGCCAGGCGCCACAAAACGTA
This sequence comes from Sceloporus undulatus, assembly GCF_019175285.1. Lineage (NCBI taxonomy): Eukaryota > Metazoa > Chordata > Lepidosauria > Squamata > Phrynosomatidae > Sceloporus > Sceloporus undulatus. The sequence goes on along the minus strand of NC_056526.1, from coordinate 135,085,129 downwards.
GGACGTTCAAGGAAAGAATGGAAGACATGACCAAAGGGAAAAGCTATAAAAACACCCATAGAAATATTTATATGTGGTTCTGTGTATTGTGCATGCTGTTGTGTGTATGTTGTGTCTGATGATGTTGTTGTTTTGTGTGTGTGTCTGTGTGCCTGCTCAGTGTGAGGCTGTCCTAACCACAAAGGAGGGCCAGGCACCACAAAATATAGGACATTCAAGGGGAAAATGGAGGACATGACCAAATAAAAGCTATAAAAACACTCATAGTAATATAAATCCATGCTTCTTAGTCATGCTCAAGATGGAGGACATTTTGACATCCCTCCTGGACAGAAGACGGAAATGTAGGGTTATGTCCTGGCAAAGGTGGGCCTCTGGGTCACCTTGTGTGTGTTGTGTGTTGTGCTGTCTCTTGGCTACCTTCCTCTCTTGGATGGGATTTGTTTTTCCCTCCCTTTCACACACTCTCAGCTTCAGGCAAAGTCAAGGGCAAACCTCCTCTGAACCAATCTGATAAACAACAACAACAGCAACCCATGATAGGGTCACCTTGGGGTCTCCAGAAATCAGAAAGGACTTGAAAGGTACACAACACACACACCCCCCCCTAGGGATGGGAAGCATTGTAGTTTGGCAACCCCTCTTTCTCCCTAACCCACTTTTTGAGGTACACAACAGATCACAGAGGCAGGAAAACAAAAGGGAATAAAAGCAAGCCTGGCAGAAGAAAGGAAGGAATGAGAAAGATAAAAAGAGAGAAAGACAAGATGCTTTTCCTGGGAAAGCCAAGGAAAATGCTCCTTCCTTTCTCTCCCTTGTCCATTTGGAGAGGACCTGACCTGTGTTTCCATCACTGGAAAATGCATAGATGGAAAGGAAGGGACAGTGTCAGTTAAATGTATCCCTTTTTAGGGATCAGATCTAGTAGATATCCAAGAACAATGGCATCCCCAATCTGCAAAACAGATTGCGACATGTATTTTTTGCATTTGGGGTGACCTCATAAAAGTATCACTGTTTTGTGGATTGGGGAAGCTCTTGTACCTTGTTAGGGAGGCAACAATGTTATCAAAGGTGTGTGTAGTGGTGCACTTCTCTTCCTTTGATCTGCCTCTCTCTCTCTCTCTTTCTCTTTCTTTCTGTTTTGTTTTCATGCCCAGTTGGCTGACGTTGCAAAAGCAGCATTGCTGGGCTTTGTGAGTGTAGCTGGAAGCAGCTGCTCTCTTTCTTTCTTTCCTTCCTTCTTTCTTTCCCTCTCTTTCTCTCTCTCTCTCATTCCCACCCCTGGTTATTTGCCTTGTTATTGCTCTTGCCTCTCCCCCCCCCCCCCCATTTTCTTTTCCTCCAGGTCGCAGTATGTGCTTGTTTTATTAGGACAGAGCAATCAGCCTGTTTGTTTTTTAGGACAGAGCAATCGTGTCAAACGTCTCTGCGCAAGACATCCTCTTTTCAGCATAGTGTGTGTCGTGTGCGTTTCATGGAGTGCTTCTGTTTCTCTGGAGAAGGGGCCATGAGTGTGTTGCCTGCTCCTCCGCCTCGTGCTGCAGTGTTGCACGTCCCACCTCGCCCGCTGTGTCGTCTTCTTTCCCCTTGGCAGCCATCAGGCGCTTCCAGACCCCTTTTAAGCCACACACAACTAAGGCAGGGCATCTCTCCCTCCCAGTGCTTCATGTTTAGAGAGAGAAAAACACTCTTTGTAATGCAACAGACATTCCTAAAGTCAGAGCACGTTAACCTGCGGAGTACATCTCTGCCGGCTTATGGCTCCCTAATGCAGAGTGAATACTTGTGTGCTTTCTAAACCGGAACAAACAAGTCTTTGGATTGCTTCGCTTTATTGTACTGACGCAGTTTAAAAGTGCGTCGTTAAATTTTGGCAGCAGATGGAGGTTGCTGATCACTCCTCGAAAGAGCATGTGAAGCAGGATCAGCTTTGGCTCACCAGCGGCAGGGTGGGGTGACTCATTACTTAGGCTGCACCCGCACTGCAGAAATAATCCACTTTGGCACCATTTTAACTGCTGTGGCTCACGGCTCTGGACTCCTGGAGTTTGTAGTTTGTTGTGACACAGAAAGCTAAACCTCTCACAAAACTACAAATCTCAGAATTCTGCAGCATTGAGCCATGGCATTTAAAGTTGTGTCAAACTGGATTATTTCTGCAGTGCAGTTGCAGCCTTAGTGTTGCTTGTCTAGTGTTTTAGTCATGACTGTGCATTCTGTTTTTTTGGTGTGGTCGATTTATAGCCATTTTGTAGTTACTCTATGTTCTCCAGTTATTTTTTGTTCTTATTTTTTTGTATTTGGTATCTATGTGGTTTCTCCCTAGTTTGTTAGACATTGGCCTGTTACAGACTGCCAAAATAAAGCTGCTTGGGGTCTCTTTGAAGGTATGCTGTTTAAATGATGCATGCACCCTAAGAATCTGGAAGCTGCACCAAAGCTGCACTCCAGTGCTTAGGAATGGAGTGTGGCTTTGACGCGACCTCTGGACTCTTAGGACCCATGCATCATTTAAATAGCATACCTCCAAAGAGACCCGAAGCAGCTTTATTTTGGCAGTCTGTAACAGGCCATAGTTCCCTTTTTGAGACCCTCCTGTGTTTCTTTGATGTTAGTAAGACTTACAACTAGAACAGATCAAGCCTGAATTCATCCACGGGTTTCCATGCGTTGAAGTCTACTCAAGGGCAGTTAACAATAACAGTAGACTTACAGCACATGATGTACATCCTATCTTGTGCATTTTTACGCCTACGTTTGGCAGAGTTCAGTTGAGACTTTTAGCAAATGGGTTTTGGATTGGAGTTTTGATATGCTGTTTTAAATACATTCTGTGTACTGTAGTTATCCCTGATGGATGTAGTGGAACAAATAAATATGGTTAGATGTGTCCTGTTAATGTGTTCTGGCTGGGCGTTGGTTCTTGTTTTTGTTTTCGGTAGTTAAAATAACAATCCCAGTTTTGCATATGCGTGCATTACATTATCTCCACATTCATGAATCTTGTCAGAATGGGAACTGCAGTTCACAGCATAGTCATAGTGGATCATTAGATACCAGATTTTTTTTATCCAAAAAGACATAATAGTCTGAGAAGTTGGAAATGCTGCTTTTGACCTTTTGAAGCTACTAAGATCTGAAATAACTGAAAATCTTCCTTTAGAAAAATGCTGCTTGATTTTTTCTATTCCATTATCATGAACCCTGCTTTGCTGTATAAAATGGCTTTGTGTAAGTTAAAATAAAATAAAACACTGGTAGAGTTTACTTGGCCAGTGGGAGTCAGATAACCATAAAAAGGGCATTTCCTGAATCAGGGTGGCTGCACCTCTGTAACTAGTCAACATAGCAAATTTTCTCTGGCTGGTTTGGATGCAGTCAAATGTATTTGCCAGTGGGTTTTCTTGCTGTATGTTGTTGATTATCATTTGGGATACCATGGGAATTATCATGTCCAAACATTTTGCTCATTGTTAACTTTTCTTTTTAAACCTTTAGGCGAGGCATCTTTATATTTGCGATTTCCACAAAAACTTAATTCAAAGTGTCCGGAACAGAAGAAAGAGAAAAGGTAGCGACGATGATGGTGATTCACCAGTACAAGACGTTGACACTCCAGAGGTAAATTAATAGTTCATCTCTGAATAGATGCACATCTTCTACAGAACTTAGGAGAAGATGTCTTATTCAAAACTGGATAATGGGGCTTTATTGATTGACTCTCACTTTGGAGTTTATCAAACAAGGGGAATTGGAAGTATAATCCGATGGCAATCTGAACTCAATCATGGGGTTTAACATTATTGTGTGATAAGCCACTACACACAAATTCGGGCAATGGGAAGTCAGTCCGAACGCAATCATGGGGTTTCATGTTATTGTGTGATAGACTGCCACACGCAAATTCGGGCAATGGGGAGCCAGTTCGAATGCAATGTGTATTCATGTAATTGCGTGAAACTAGCGATTTTAAGTGAATGTGTTCTGGCCCCACTTTCTTTTCATTCGAATTTAAGAGAAATTCCTCCCATTTGATAAACTCCATAGGGCTGTATACCTTAAATTCTGTTGTTAGTCTTGACTAGTGTAGGCCTATTAAATCAGTGGGATTTACCTGTGTGTTACCATTCAACAATTGATTGAATGTGTCTACTCTAATTGGGAGTAACTAACACAATGTCAGCCTATGTTTGCTGTGTGGGGGAGTTCATATGATTTCATTTATAGTTAGTCATCATTTGGCTTTGATTTGGGGCGACCCTATGTAGGAGGAACGTTTGAGGCACCATGTTATTAACAGCCCTGCTTAAGTCTTGCAAACTGAGATGCATAGCTTCCTTTACAGAGTCAATTCACCTGTGTTATGGCTTTTCTTTTTTCTTACAGTCTTCAACTTTACCTAGTGTTGTTGTCTTTTCTAATGAATAATGTGATTTCATGGTTTATCCACAGTGAAATAATCTCAGTTTAGTTATTTTGGATTCTGATGAGACTTCAGGCTTGTTTTGTTCTTGGATCCATTTATTTAACTTAGGTTTTATTCTCTCTTAATAGGAGTATTTGGTGATATGAAAGTATAAATAATTGTTTATGGGAATAGTTTATTCCCATAATAGGAGTGATTCCCAGCAACAGGAAACATTTGTTGAAGAGTTGTATACGTACATGAGATTTTTGCAAATATTTCTCTAAAGATTGTTACTAGTGCTGCCATATATATTTATTCTATTATGTGGGGCACATTTACAACTATCTTTATATAGGCTGCATCCGCACTGCAGAAATAATCCAGTTTGACATTTGTAGTTTCTTGTGGCACCAGAGCGAAGCTGGTGCTACAACAAACTACAGTTCCGAGAATTCAAAAGCATTGAGCCATGGTAGTTAAAGTGTTGTCAGATGGATTATTTCTGCAGTGCGGATGGAGCCATAGTGTCTTCTGCTGTTGCCATATTGGATGGTTTAAGTCATTAGATACGAAACTTATACTGAGTCATAAATATTGACTTATCTAGGCGAGTGTTGTGTATTCTGTTAGCATTTTACAAAGATCTGAGGTAGGCTTTTTGCAGCTTCTGTCAGTTGTGGGATTTCTACTGGAGTTTGTAGGGACTGAAACTAGAACCATAGTCTTGCAAAAAATACGTCTGTCAGAGGTGGTGGTAGCTGGTGCTGTGTTAGAAATTCCTTGCAATCTGAAAGCCATGTACTGCACATTACAATAAGAGGGGAAATACACAAAGGTTTAGGTAACATTTGCACAATAAAATAAGGTGCAGGTTGGTGGTCAGGTTAAAACAATTGTTTTATTTTCTTTCCAGGTTGATTTATTTCAGTTGCAAGTAAACACACTAAGAAGATACAAAAGGCACTTCAAGTTACAGACAAGACCAGGACTTAACAAAGCACAGCTTGTTGAAGTATGTGTAATGCCACTTATTTTATTTCACCTTTAAAAAAAGATGTACTATACGCTGTACCTTTCCTGAAGTGCAGCTTTCAGACTTTGGCGTGGTGAGGACTCCCTTCTTTTTGTCTGTTGACTTCTGCTTCCCTCTTTTTCTGGCAGTTCATTACCAGATTCCTGGCCTAATGCCTTTCTACTCTTTTATGTTGATGGCAGTGCAGCTTTCCAATAAGGTTAGGTTTCACTCTTGTGAATACATACATGGGAATAAATCCAAGGCGGGATACAAACCGCCATATAGTACGTATAGGATACGTACTAGGGTTAGGAAGGGGCGGTGCTTCCGCACCCCCCTAACCCTAATACGTATCCTATACGTACAAGATGGCGGCGCCCCTTCTACATGGGCGCCGCCATCTTTACGTATCGGACACTGAGCGTCCGTACGTGTCGCAGCCTTTATGACGTAGTGAGTGCGCCCCTGGCGCCTCGCTACGTCACAAACGCGACTCAAAAAGAAGCTCCATTTTGCAGCTTCTTTTTCGGTCCGCACGGGAGCCGTGCCGTCTGAAGGCTCCGGCTCCCCTGCGGACCTACTGGCGGCGGCGGCGGCAGACCGCTGCAAAGCAGCGGTCTGTACCCCGCCCAAGTTACCAAAGAGGGACATCTAAGTAAATATATGCTACAGGATTACAGTACAGATGAAACATGGTTTGGGGTGCTGATATGCTAGGCAGACAGGAACCTTCAGAGAATATGTCCACATTCAAATAAATGAACAACAAAATGACAGTTGATAGTCAGTGTAACAAGCAAGTAGTGCAAACTTCAAATACTGGTTGGTATGTTCTGAATTGTGTTTAACCAGGAAATGTAGTGGAAAACTAATGGAAAAATGTCAGCTCAGTATGTTGAAATAATGGAAAAGCAAATCCACGCGCTAGCAATAAGAGGGAATGATTGGAAAATAAAACTTGTAGGTATCAAAATGCGTGTACATACAATTTGTAGCCTGTTTACTGATTGTCTTGTCTCAGATAGTATAAATTATAGTGAGTCTAGACAACTGGGGCAGAGATAAGGAGGGGCTAAATTACAGTTTTATCTATCTTATTTGTAGAGGGGAGGATGAACCAGAATTATTATTTCACTAAAATCATCTGAAATTGCTTTAGAATCACTTTAGGATTGGGGCAATTTATTGGTTCTCCATGCACTAGAACTTCAAGGATTCATGGCCACAAAATGATTGCCAGATGCAAGGACAACAACAGTTGGCTGTTGAGTCAAGGTCTGTTGTGAAGTCCCAAAGTCACTTCAATGTTGGATGAATCTTAGGAATTGATTTCTTTATTTGGCACATCAGTACCTCACCAGTTACAAATGTGGCTCTCTCACTCCTGCAACATAGCTTGTATTTCTGTATGTTGGCAACTCTAGCTTATAGCACTGTTTGGCAGTGTTTTACACCAGTAAAACATGGGTGAAAGCAAATCCTGGTGGTTATTAATTCCAAAATACTGTAGATGTTACCGGAGCATTGGAAGGCCAGCAAATGAAATGGAGCTGTTTCAGAGTCTTAGTCTTTTTCAAAAGATTGACAGTTTAATACTTTATTTTTAAGAACCTTAGGTGATACACTACCGCTAATGCCCTTTTCTTATTTTGTCACCTAAATTTAAAAGTTAAGTAGAGAATTCCATGTATATTCTGTCAAGAGTGTATGTGCCTTCAAGTCACCTGGTCAACATATGGCGACTCCAAGAAATTTCATTGGGGTTTTCCTAGGCCACTCAGAGGTGGTTTTGTCAGTTTGTTTCCTCTGAAATAATTCTGTACCTGTGTTCATGGGGGCCTCCCACACAAGTGCTAAGCAAAGCTGACTCTGGCCTGTTACAGACAGCCAAATAAAGCTGCTTCGAGTCACAGTGGAGGTATGGTGTTTCAATGATGCATGCGTCCTAAGAGTCCAGAAGTCACACCAAAGCCACGCTCCAGCGTGGCGTTAGGCGACTTCTGGACTCTTAGGACATATGCATCATTGAAACACCATACCTCCACTGTGACTCGAAGCAGCTTTATTTTGGCTGTCTGTAACAGGCCAGAGTTTCCAAGATTAGGCAGGCTCTGGTGCCTTTAGGATATTTAAGCCCTCTGTCAAGTGTGAGTAAACTTAAAAGAGAGGACAGAAAAGGGAATCCTATTATTTATTATTATTAAGCTTTATTTATATAGCGCTGTAAATTTACACAGCACTGTACATAAAATCTTTTAATTAGACAGTTCCCTGCCTTCAGGCTTACACTCTAAGAAGACACGACACAAAAGGAGAATGGAATGGTTGTGGGGAAGAGGATCAGGTCCAGCATTCTTCTCTCCCTCTGAGGCCTGGACCAAGGCAGATGGACAGATGGAGGGCTCTGTATCTTAAGGATAGGCCTGATGGCATTGGCCCATCTCTTTTTTTGCTCCAGACTCGATGACAGCATAATTGTAGATATACAATTCACGTGAACACATCTGTATAAGAAATATGTCCTAGCATAGTGTACCGGTTTGGCTATGACTCTTGAGATCAGGGTTCAATTCCCTGCTTGGCTATGGAAACCCACTGGGTGACTTTGGGTGAGTCACACACTCTCAGCCCCAGAAAACTCTGTGATTGGTTAACCTTAGGATCACCATAGGTTGGAAATGACTTGAAGGCACATAACAACATACATGTATACATTTTACAAACTTCTATTATTAGGTAGAAAAAAATTCCTCCTTTTCTTAGAGACCAGGAAGTGCTTAGTCAAGTGAGTTGAAACCTCACTTAGAAATAGTTACAGTATTGTCTTGCCCCTTGTATTTGGGCATTTTAGCAAAATCCCTGGATTGAGCTAGTTTAATCTTTTGTGCTATTATAATACTGAGTATATTACATAAGGGAAACCTCTCTGTTCTTTGGAACAAGACTGCAATACCATGTGTGCTAAGCACCTCATCCCTCCCCTCATTTCTTTGCAGAATACCAATTGATGTTCATGAAAACTCCACTTTTTTTTTTTTGCAGATAATTGGATGTCATTTTCGGACTATTCCAGTGAATGAAAAAGACACCTTAACCTATTTCATCTACTCTGTGAAGAATGACAAGAACAAATCAGACCTAAAAATGGATAGTGGTGTTCACTAAATAAGCAAACTTGAGACTTTCAGACCTAAAGACTGTTTTGGAATGACTGAAGCTTTCTTTGTAACTGGTATTCAGATGGAGAATTCTGATGTTATTTTCTTGGGGAAAATACTGCTCAAAAATGAAATTTCCATGGTAAAAAATATTTTAAATAAATACTGTTGATGTTCCTGTGCCTTCATGTTGTGATGTCTGGCACTAATGTGTGAGACTACTCAAGTTCAGCCTATTTTTCAGTTATGAAAGCAAGTTGAAATGTTCTCATGTACAATTATTTTGGTAAATTTCTCCCTTGTGCATGTAGGGGGATGAGTTAATGGTGTCACAGGCATCTTACTTAATAGAACTAACTAGTATTTAAATTGCAAATAGTAGTAACTGGTTGAATTGGGTTTTCGAATGGCCTTTCCATAGCAGAACTCTTAACATAATTTCCTTAATGCCCTCTTTGGTTCCTTTGAAGCAATATGCTGTGCCACAGTTAAGAGAACTTCCTAGAGACTGGCCTGATGCCTGAATTGACAAACAGTTGGTTATAAGAGTATTGCAAACCATACAGAAAACATGTTTTGTCCTAACTAGTTCTGGATGCTGTTTGAATTGATAAACTACAGTTGTGGTCATTGCTCTGATTCATGATGGATTGGGAAGGAAGTTATAAGTGTTACAGTTGTAGTCAAATGGAAAATGAAATCAAACCAATAGTCATGGCTTGCCTATTTTTATCCATTTATGTAATGATTTGGGTTCTTATGCCTTGGCTAGTGCAACCATGGTTTGGTATTATGATCTGAGTAGGCTTTAACAACACATTCTTCCCAAATAACATATGCACAGTTCCATATGGCAGCTGCTGTTATCTATAAGTTCATAATGTCTTGTATAATATATGTAGTACTAGAATGAAACTTCTAATTCTGTAGCATTCCCACATCAATAATTTTAAAACTGTGGCACTGTTGTGTGTGTTCAAATGGTTTCTGACTTATGGTGACCCTAAGATGAACTTATCACAGGTTTTCTTTGCTGGATTTGTTCAGATGGGTTTTTGCTATTGAACTCCTCTGGGACTGAGAGAATTAACTTGCCTAAAGTCACCTAGTGGATATCCATAGCTGAGGGAGGATTTCAGTGCTGGTCTCCAAAGTCCCAGTCCAGTATTCAGACCAGTACACCACACTGACTCATACTGTGGGACGCTTACTGGGAAAATAAGCTGCCTTAAGTACTGTTACTTTTTCATTTCAGTAGTAGATAACAAGAAACATTCATTTTCCTTGATGACTGCTGCAATGTGAAAAATGATTTCACTTGCAACATATAGTGAACTGTCTCAAGGTGCTGTAATTTTCTTTAGCACTGTAAGTAGACTGTGTCAGAAATGGCAGTTTGCACATTGATCTGCATTAGTCCATGCATAAGGTTGCAGAGAGAAGATCTAGTATCATTGTGTGCATGCACCAGCTAACAGTTGTAACTGGGCTGACACTGATTATAGATAGCAATTTAAAATGTTTGGCGCTCTTGTACCAACAGAAATGATTGTATATGTTGGTGGATCTGTATAAATGCAACAGCAGGGATATAATTTGCTTCCTGGATTGGGACTCTATCATGTAGGAAGTCCATGTCTCGTTTTGTGGAGTGCCATCATTCCACCTGGCATTTCCATAAGTGATCTACACACTCACCAGGTTCCAAAATTGATGTTTCCTATAGTGTTTGTCTTCCAACATTTTGATCTCCAAACATCTCCATTACATTGAAGTTCTGTCATTGTAGTGTAGACATATGGAGATCACTGCACTACACTCTTATAATGCTGCTATTCCAGCTTTACTGCCCTGGCTGTCTCTTGTGGCACTGTGGGATTTGCAGTTTAGGGAGCAGCATTTAGAGTTCTTAGCCAGAGACCTCTTAGGCCTCACTGAACTACAAACCGAAAAATGCAACAAGAAGTAGCAAGAGTAGTAAAAGTGGAATAGCAGCACTATAAGAGTGTAGTGCAGTAACCTCCTTGATATAACCAGAGAAGGGTAAGTTTATAATTGAAAATCTAGTAAATTTTTAAATGTGTTGTATGCCTGTTCCACTTCCAAATGGGTCTTATTATCAGGGACATGACCATAGGATTGTAGCCTTAGACGTGTATATTATAGTAAGCCCCTTTAAATTCCATGGCACTTCCTTTTTTGGGGGGGTTGGCATAGATACTCAGTTGTTTAGGATTTGGATTGCTAACCTCCCAACAGTAGATCAAGAATAGAAATATTTAATACAATAATATGTTTTTTTTAATGAAAGGCAGCAATTGTCAGTCAGCTTTCTTCTAAGTCCAACTGAAATATATAATGAAAAATCATGTACGGTAAGTCTTTTGGTGAATTGTGCATCTGTCTTGTAGGTGGATTACTCTCTGGTTTTCAATTCAGAAATCCTCCTCACATTTTCTTTTCTTTTTAAAGTATAAAAGGGTTGTGCGGTGTTCATCATCAGTGGACATCTTTATCTTAAAAAAATTTCAAGTGCTAAATGGAATACTTACAAGACAAATCCATGTAGATCCCCCCCTCCCACTCTTCAAATGGCATTGGACCACAAACAGACTAGAAGCAAAGCATTGCCAACATGAACAAAGCTTTGCTACTAAGCTTATGTTACAGTTCAATATGCCATGGGTGGGAATAATGTGACCCTTCATATTGTTGGGCTGCAGCTCACACCATTCCTCGCAGCATAGCCAGTGATGAGCAATGCAGAGCTTGCAGCCCAACAACCTTTGTGAGGCAGTTTGATCCTAACCTGTTTCATAACCTGTCAGTAAAGCTGACTGAATTCCAGGGAACTTGCTTCGGGATAAACATACAGCGGGTTACACTAACAGTAGCCTTTTAAATAGTGCGATTTTTGGGTGGTTGGTTTCGCCCCTAAGTGGTGATTTTTATACTAAAGGACTTTACAAAAAAAAAAAAAAATACTTCTAACAGCCTCACAAGGAGAAAATGTAGAAAACAACTGCATAGATGGCAGAAACATTTGGTCAGTTGTAGAATGAATAGATGAAACATTTCAAGGGACCTACAACTACAGAAATGGATTGGTGCCAAAATTTTGGAACATAAAACAATTTCTTAGAAAAAGGGGCTTTAGATGCTCCCTTTTCTAAATGCTCAAAGAATGTGATATAGTTTCTCAGTGATATTCATACCAACCTGCTAGTATAAGTTAGTATGAAAGCCATGTTAACATTAATTACATGCTAATCTGAATTTGTATCATTGTGATGCAGTGATACAAAGCACCAACAAACACTCTTCCTAATTTACTGACAGAAACATTCTTTGTAGAAGTAATATAGTACCGCACTGTTCAGCACTGGTGAGACTTTGCCAGGAATGCAGATAAATGCAAAACAAGAGAGACAGATTGAGGAAATAGCTAAAGAGATGATATGGTGAGGTGAAATCCCATTTCTTCTCTAAGGACTCTTCCTCACAAGTCTTGTTTTCACAGCAGTCATGCAAGGAAAAATGCAAGTGAAAACAAAATGGTAGCATACCCCTTTCCAGGAAGCGATCACTGCACCTCTCATTTGCACAACCAGGGCTGCTGCTCCCATCACGCTCTCATTCTGACTTCTCAATCCTGCCTCCCTGCTTTATACCCTACCCAGCATTTCTTTCAGGGTTTTGTTTTGTTTTTATTTTTCTCAGTGTATTTCTGGAACTCTGCTGCCCCAATTGATGTTTTAAGAAGTAATAAATAGATAAGGGAAAATAAAAGTAATAAGGACTCTTTGGAATAGTGAGGAGAAGTGGGGACAAGGGGAAGGAGGGGGCACTGAAATCATGTGTCTGCAATTGCACTATTGCCCCAGGAGTAACATTTCACATTTATGGACATGCATGATTGCCAGGTCTTTCACGGTTTCCCCGTGAATGAAAAGGGACAGGTCAAGGACTGGGCAGCTGTGGGTTGTAGGCATTGTTGTGTGATGAGTATCACCAACGCTGCTTCTTTCCCAATGTACTTGTGGTTAAAAAGCCATATGCAACAATGTCCTAAGAAAGCTTTTCACTGAAAATTCAAGCAGGGAGTGAGGACCCCCTCAGCCCTCCCAATGTTTTGGAAGACAATTCCCATGCTCCCTATTGACCATGCTGGTTGGATCCTGTGGGATTTGCGGTCCCAAATATTTGGGGGACAAAATGTTCCCCATCACTGCTGCCAAAGATAGAGGATCTGTATCAGCTGCAGGCAATTTCTTTCTTTTGCTTAAACTTGGGTGCTTTTGTAGTATTCGGTCTAACTTTGTGGTATGCTAATTTGTTACTCCAGCTGTAGGAAGAGGATTAAGCAATTGTTCTAAACAGATACCTTTTAAAATATGAAAACTTTGTTAATACATTTTTGTCCATTTCCACACCAAGTATCTTTTCTCCAGACTAAAAAATACCAATTTCGTCAGCCTGCTTTCATGTGAGATCTACTAAACCCTTGCTGGGTCACAAAATCATGGCTTGTGTTAGTGAGCTGTGAACAGTTTGGAGGGTTGTAAAAGTACTGCAGACCAATCCTACTGATGCGATGAAAGATCTACATGTCTCCTGAGAAGGAAGTACTGTACTGATGTGTCCAGTGGGAATCATTCCCAAGTAAGTATGGATAGAATTGCAAGCTTAAGCACAGATACTGCATTGTCTCTGATGTATTTAATATATATGCACGTACACTATCAGTAATTTGCCCTTGTCAGTCATTTGTTCTTTATTGACGGCATACTGAATAATTAAGCACAATCAAAATCAAATATTTAAGGGCTGATAAAAAGACAAATTGCTTCACTTTTTTTTCTATGGTAATGCAAGAATAAAATATATAACAACAAATCATTAAGAGAACTAGTGACCAGGAACTGGCTAATGACCAAGACGCTAGCAACTGGAAGGTTCTACATTGCTTAGAGCAGTTCTAACTACAGTTATGTGATGTAGAAGACCAACAGGACTTCCCCCCCCCAAGTGTGCTAGGCACTGGTATCACGTTTGTGTGCATTGACTACAACTATTTCTTTGCTGGAAGCCCAACACAGATCAGAAACCAATAGCTTGTTAGCTGGCACTACTATTTTGAATAATATTGGCTTACAGTGTCTTCAGAGATAATGTAAGCTTGTTGTTGTGTGCCTTCGAGTTTCAAACTTATGGTGACCCTAAGGCAAAGCTATCATAGGGTGATCTTGGCAAGTTTTGTTCAGAGAAGGTTTGCCATCATCTGAGGCTGAGAGAGTATGACTTGTCCATGGCCACCCAGTAGTTTTACATGGCTGAGCTGAGATTCAAACCCTGGTCTCCAGAGTCATACTCCAAGGCTCAAACATAAACTATTCCTCTTAATATACTATAGCTCAGCTTATATTTGTTTTCGGTTCTTTTAGTAGAGATCTTTTTGGAAGCTTTCATGGATTAAAAAATCAATTTCATAAAATCTTTTAAATTTTCTATTGCCACATGCATGTTTTCTTCACTTTTATTTCAAATGTTTTTATTGGCAATGTTTAATTGTCATATAAGGAAAAATGTGCTTGTAAATGCTCCAAGAGTTGCATAGAAGTTCTTCATTTTTTGTTCTGTATTTGGAAAGAGAAAGGTGACTGACATGCCAAGATTACTGACATGTTGTGTTTTACACACTCAAATACTTCCGTGCGTAGTTAGTTCATAGATCATAATTTGAATGTCCAGAAGAATGCATTCTACAAGGGGCTGTGAAAGCTGAAAAGGCTATATGCTAACTTCTTAATGTAAAGGGGCTGAGTATTGGTGTCTGTTTTCTTAGAAAATAAGAGTGACTTCAGAAGAAGAAATTTGAGATGGTAGGAAAGAATGATTAAGAATGCTTAACTCTCATCCCACCAACACTTCCAAATATCCCTGTACCTCCTTTTTCCCTCCAGGACATCCCAAACCTGTAATTAGGCACCCTAACATGTATTTTCTCTAAACTGCCTCATTGTAATAGAGCTGTGTCACCTAGAACAGTGCTTCTCTACCTGCCTGTGGTGCATTAGCAGGTTATATTTCCCAATGTGTCAGGGACTGGGAACACATTTGTGTCTACAATTGTTTCTTCCTTTGCTGGAAACTCACTGCAGACAGACACTGGTACAAGATCCTCTGTTTTGTATACTATTGATCTAGTGCCCTAAATCCAATGTAGAATTAGGCATGCTAAAGTCCATTGATCTCAGTGGATTTAGGTATGTCTAATTATATTCAGTCCAATAGGTCAGTGTGACTTATCTTGATAGCCAGTGGCTTGTCAATGTCTCAGGATCCCCCCCCCCCCCCGAATTTAGGAAAAAGTGAACTCTACTCAAAGAAAATACTGTTCTCCGATTTTCAGGTGTTCCCAGTACTACTCCCTGTCACAGCTCAACCTACTCAGTGGTGTCTTCCTATCTCGTACCATTGGGAGAGATGTGGGGGCTGTCTTGGGGGAGCTGTGGTTTCTGCTAGCTGAGCTGCACATACTGAAATGTGGATTCAAGCCATAGTTTATTGGCTAGGAATTGTTGAAGTTTTTATGGCCTGTTACAGACAGCAAAAATAAAGCTGCTTCGAGTCACTTTGGAGGTATGGTATTTCAATGATGCATGAGTCCTAAGAGTCTGGAAACTTCACCAAAGCTGCACTCCAGTCCTTAGGACTGGAGTGTGGCTTTGGTGCGGCCTTTGGACTCTTAGGACGCATGTATCATTGAAATACCATACCTCCAAAGTGACTCGAAGCAGCTTTATTTTGGCTGTCTGTAACAGGCCTATGTTAACAATTTTATCCTGCTTTAATAGTTCACAAATGGATTCTGGTGGTGGAGGCTTACAAATACTTAAACAACAGCACTAAGGAAATTATAGGTGAAATCCAGTATAGACACATCGAAATCAGTGTGACTTAAACTATTTGTGATTAAAAAATCCAATTCATTTTAGTAAGTTTAAGTTCTAAGTAGGACTGAATTTAGCTGTGAGTGTTGTAGTCATATGAGACAAATTATTAAATCTGGTAAATGAACATTAATATTATCTACTCCATTAGATTAGATGGCTGTCATTATAACTGGGTTATAATTAACTTTGGGTTATGGCTGATTCAAGAGTAATACCACTAATTCTATTCACACCAAGGGTATTTACTTTGGGATAGGCATGGTTAATATTTGTAAGTCTTGGTTAGAGAAAACTACAGCAGTTGCATAGAAATAGTGTGCATCTTAAACTCTTCTTTTGCAAGAAGTGTTGCAGCATATAAAAATTACATCATTTGTTACCATCTTCAGCATCAGAGTCCAGTATTTATCTTCCTTTTAAAAATATGATGTATTCCTTAGGAGCTGTTACAAGGGATGACAAATGAGATCTTTGGTCCAAAAAAGATATCTCTGAAAGAAATTGGCAGAAATTTAAATTGGGAAGTGTAGAATGGAGACAACTTTATAGTGCTGTTATTGACCCAAAGTGACTGACAAGAGTGATTAAGAAAATATGTTAAATAAAATAAAATGTATGCTACCAAAGAACAAGACAAATAGTTTATAAAGCCAGCAACCATATTAAATACAGGCAGTACCAACTGGGAGGCTATAATCAAATAGCAGATGCAATTTTTAATTCTTCAGCAAGTGTCTAAATATTGAAAGAGAATGGTTTATATGGGTCTCCACTGGGAATCTGTTCCACAGTTATGATGTCACCACTGGGGGGGGGAATCTTTTTTTGTGTTCTTATCCATTTAAATGCCTATTACAGTGGAATTCTGATCAAAGACAGTTTCATGTGGTAATAGGCAGTCCAAGAAGTAATATGGCTCTAACCCACCTTGATATTTAAGGTGCTTGCAAGTAAAGATTTTTATCGTGCAAGCATACAGTATATTCTATAGTTCATGTTTTCTACCAAGGAGTAAGTTAAAACTACATACTTGGCCTGGTACTTTAATACTTGAAAATTTATTAGGTAATTTGAAAAAGAATGGTCCAAAATAGGAGGCAAATTTGAAATAAAACTTGTTATTTTAAAAAATGCTTATGGTGGCACCCAACCAGATGCTAATACAACTGACACTAAGCAGCAACGAGATTGCTATCTCATTTGTTTTCAGCCCAGGAGTGTTTAACTGTGGCCCACCATATATATTTGGCTTACAACTCCCATAATCCTGCACCACTGATTATATTGGCCAGACATGATAGAATTTGTAGAGTAAAAACAGTCCTTAGACTCACCTTCATTGTACATTCTAGCCAGTCATGCTTTGGTACTGAAATTTAACAAATGAGTTCAGTTCCCCCCTGCTTTTTTTTCCTTTCATTTGAAGTGTTTAGATAATAAAAGACAGCAATATCACTTCTGCTTTTGCATACAGTGGATTGTTATGCATTAGCATGTGCTGAATTGTGACTGAAGGTGCTTCCAGACAGTGTTTTTATTGTGCAACCCAGTCTCATCCATGGGATTTTAGCTGGGATATGGACATTGTTGTCTTCCATTTGCAACCTTCCCCTGTTCTCCCTCTGCATCAGATGAAATCCCCTTTGATGGGGTAGCAGCTCTTGTAGCCATCTGTCTGAAAACACCTCCCTCTGCCAAGGCAATGAAAACAGAACCAAAAAAGCTCCTTACTTTGGGCAGCAGAGTAATTCATTAAAATTGCAGTAACAGATCATCTCACAGCCTTTCCCTTCCCAAAAGTGATCTTGAAGATGGCCATCAATCGGCCGGAGACTGGCTACTCCTGTTGGGATGTTATGACAGTTGTGATCTTTTAATATTTTCCTGTAACAGGAAAGCCGGACTGAAGGTGTCATGTTGGTTCCAAGTACCAGGCTCAGAAAGAGAAGAGGAGAGAGCATCTTCATATTTTTAATCTTTCCAAGATTTTGTGCTGCTATGGAAAGAGAAACTAGTTAGTTAAGTGACTGCATGAAATCCATCTGGATACTTCTTGAATTTATTTCTTTACCCCTGCTTTTGCTCAACATTTATTTGCTGTACTTTACTCCATGGAAAGTATGTATTTCAAATGCTAGAAATAGTAACTCCATAATTTTTGTAAAGGTCTCATAAATTTAGGTTTCTGTAGATTAAAATCAGTAAAGGTCTAGTTGAATTAAGTAAATGTGTTAAACTGGAGAAACAGTTGCAACAAACTGTAAACAGAAAAACAATGTTCTCCAACTGGAATGAAAAGAAGATCTAATTGAAAAATGTGTTGCTTGTTAAGCTGTGAATCACTATTTGAGAACTTTCCAGAGACTGGATCTGCTACAAATTTTCACACCTGTTAAAAGGACAAAGTAGTTTTTAAAAAGCTCAATGGTTATAGTAGCAGGGCTCTGTAAGCCATTCAGGGGAGGGGAGGGGAGGGGAGGGGAGAAAACATAGATTGCATGAAATCCAGTACTCATGAGTCTGCCCCTTTCTCCTCAGTTCCCTCCTTCTCAGGTGGCTGTCATTTTTTCACCCATTTGTGTCAGTGATGTGAACCTGGATCAAAACTGGTTTAACAGTCATAGTTTTTTCTCAAGGACTTATAGGACAATGAAGAGTGATGTCACTAGGATTGGTGTCACCTTGTATGGGTTGGTGGAGGATTGCCCCCCTGCTTGCCCACTTCGCCAGATGCTGAAAACGACTGGATGAGGCAGTGGAGTGCCCTTCGTGACCTTCCCTCCTGCTGCTGGGCCCACCCAGACCTGCGGGAAGGCAAGGCAATGCTCTGCAATGGTGGCATCCTCACCCCTTCTGCAGAGGTGCCCTGGAAGGTGGCAGGGATGGGCATGGGGGTACCTAGGTTGAGATGGAAAATACCTCTGAGCTGTCACCTGGTGTGGTCCACCTTTCCACACATCCCCAGTAACACTCCTGACAATGGACAATCTAAGGTATCTTTCTGCCTGAGCCAGAATAACAAATGGCAATCTTGAAAGTAGTCAAGTTATTTTGATACAAAGCAGGCAGAAAATCCTACAAACACCTCTCCCCTGTTCTTGGCAGTACAAATACAATACTGGCAAAATGAAGAACAATTTGTTACCCTTTCTTTTCACTCAAAATCTGCTCCCTGAAGTGACTGAACAATGGTAGGCTGCACCTGCCCATTGCCTTGTGAGGCTATGCTAGGAATCTTTGTGGCAGTCATCCCCCAAGTGTCGGCAGCTATTGCACTACCTCTTCCATTGGTGCAAACTGATCAACATCCCATGCCTGTTTTGTAACCTGTAATCTGTGAGAACACTATACTAGCTGTTCATTAAGT
Source organism: Sceloporus undulatus (assembly GCF_019175285.1). Classification (NCBI taxonomy): domain Eukaryota; kingdom Metazoa; phylum Chordata; class Lepidosauria; order Squamata; family Phrynosomatidae; genus Sceloporus; species Sceloporus undulatus. The sequence goes on along the minus strand of NC_056526.1, from coordinate 135,066,222 downwards.
GGACCTTCTTCTACTCATTGCCCATTATCTGGTATATCACATGGTAGGTGTGTAATTTCCTACCATATGAGGAGGAAAAATTGAGGATAAACCAGGATGGATGTCTAAAACATTTTCAACTGAGCTAAGATTTAAAAGTAACATGTACAAGAAATGGAAAAAAGTAGGAAATCATCAAAGAAGAATTCAAACAAATAGTCAGCTTGTGTAGGGAGAAAGTCAGAAAAGCTAAACACAAAATGAGCTCAAACTTGCTAGAGTAGTTAAAAACAATAAAAAAGGGTGGGTTTTTTGGCTATGTCAGTAGCAAAAGGAAGAGCTAGGAAATAGTAGGGCCACTGTGTTGAGAAGATGGCAAAATGCTAACAGGGAACAGAGAAAAGGTAGAGCTACTCAATGCCTTCTTTGCCTCAGTCTCTGAAAAGGAGAAGTGTGCTCAACCTGGGGAAAATGCAACACAGAATAGGTGTAGACGTAGTACAGGAATAGATGGCTATTCTAAATGAATTCAAGCCTTTGGGGTCAGATTAATTACATCTAATGGCATTAAAAGAACAGGCAGAAGTAATTTCAGAACCACTGTCAATAATCATTGAGAATTCCTGGAGAACAGGAGAGGTCCAGCAGATTGGAGGATGGCAAATTTTCAAAAAAGGGGGAAAAAAGAGGACCCAAATAATTATCACTTGGTCAGCCTGACAATGATACTAGGAAAGATTCATTAGACAGATAGTCTGTAAGCCCTTAGAAAGGAATGACATGATCACTAAAAATTAGCATAGGTTTCTCAAAAACAAGTCACAGGAGACTACTCTGATCTCTTTTTTTGATAGAGTCACAAGTTTGGTAGATGATGGGAAGCTGTGGATGTAGCATATCTTGATTTCAGTAAGGCCTTTGATAAGGTTCTCCATGATATTCTTACAAACAAGCTAGTAAAATGTGAGTTAAACAATGTGATTTGTAATTATTTGACCAACTGAATCCAAAGGGTGCTCAACAATGGCTCCTCCTCAACCTAGAGAGAAATGACTAGCAGGGTGTCAAAGGGTTTTGTCCTGGGCCCAGTACTATTCAACATATGTATTTATCAGTGACTTGGATAATGGAATAGAGGGTATGGATATCAAAATTGCAGATGGCACTAAATTGGGAGGGGTTACTAACACCCCAGCAGACAGGATCAGAATTCAAAATACAGTGCGCCCTTGCTTTACGTGAGGGATCCGTTCCGGACTCTCCTACGTAAAGCAAATACTGCCTATGCTCGAGCCCCATTTAAATGAATGGGGCTTGTGCAAGCGGTGGCATTAGACCCTATGGGACACGCCAACCCTTTCTTCCTGTGTATGCTGAAAGCTGTATAAAGCATGCCCAGGTATGATGTGGGCGCACTGTAACAGATTAAAAAGCTGGGCCAAAACTTAACAAAATGATTTCAGCAGGGAGAAATATAGGATACTACCTTGGGCAGTAAAACCAAAATGCACAGATATAGGATGGGTGACACCTGACTTGACAACTATACATGAGAAAGGGATCTGAAAGTCTTAATAGAACACAAGTTGAACATGAACCAATAGCATGATGCAGCAGCTAAGAAAGCCAATGCAATTCTAATCAGCATCAATAGGAGGATAGTGTTTAGACTGAGGGCTGTAATAGTACCACACTATTCTGCTTTAGTCAGACTTCACCTGGAATATTGTGTCCAGTTCTGGGCACCACAATTCAGGAAGGATGTGAACAAGCTGGAGAGTGAAATGGTAAAAAGTATGGACACTATGCCCTATGATTAAACAAGGCAGGCAGTGCAGTCCCATTGGGATGTACACTGTAACATATCTCTTTATATGTATTTTTATATTTTTAACACTGTTCTGATGAATATATTCAACAGTAAATAAATTCATGGAACTCAAATATCTGAAAATGAAACGTATCAGCCTCCCCTTTCATTTTGCCAAGACAAGCTAGTACATTATGCGTAATGGCAAGGACAGAGGCTAATCCACTAAGGACAGGACTGTATGAATTGACTCTTTGTGAAGGCCATCAATACTGCAATTCTTTACAGGAGCTAGAATTTAAAAGAAAAATTAAACCCCGTTTAAAACCCAGAATTTTCTGACACTTTCACACACATATACATTTAATTCCTTTTCTTCATACTCATCCTTTGGTCTTTAATTTTCAGTGCAGCTTTGTGGCATTTCAGATGATACTTAAATTCTATTTCATTTTTTTTAATATGAAGGAAAACATTTTTTTTTCTTCACTGGTTTATCAAGGCTGTTAAACAAATTATTTTTCCACATCTTATCCCTTACCTTATGAAGCACAAGATACTATCAGCTGGTCTGAGTGTTTTCTGCTACATCTATTTAGCACCTGGCTCCAGGTTTTGCTCTCATAACTAGCTGAGAGAGAAATATTTAATTAGAATAGCTTGCTGGGAAAGGACAGATAAGACACTTACCTTATTTTCTTGCTTCTTTTTTTCACTTCCTTGAGAGTTGTGTCTCTTCTAATGCTCAAGCAAGCACAGATTTGGGCAAAAGGGAGGTGTGGGAAGGGAGGGCTAAGAGGATGTGGAGAAATGCTCTTTTGTTTGTCTTAACTCTCAGTGGTAGACTGTCTCCTCTGTCTAGCCAGGGGCTAAGGAGAGGAACTGCAAGAAAATACCTTGTAGGTTAACATCCTGAGCTAAGGAGAGTGAAATGGAGAATTCCTTTCTCAGCAGAAAATGAGCACTTTACATAATTTCATGCAAAATCAAGAGGAAAACTATGTACAACATGACAGCAGCCTTGAATCCCATTTTGGGAGATAGGGGTTATACAAATCCAATAAATAAAAATAAATGAAGCTGTGTATATATGGGTGGTAACTACAGAACACTAGTAGTACTCTTGAACAGATAGATCAAGCTTGTGCAGCAAATTTCCACCCAGAAAATGTGCACCAGGAGCAAGAATTTCCTACAGAAGTTGCTGCAGACCCAAATATCCCTCAACATTGGTCTTGGGATTCTAGGAACTATAATGTTCTTAGATGTTGTTGGACTGCAAACCCAAATATCCCTCAAAATTGGCCTCTGGACTAAGAATTTTGGCCCAACAACACAGAAATGTCCCTGTGAATGACACAGGGTCTTTTCCCAGTCCTGATTACTAGCCAACTTGAATCACATTTTGGGAGAAAGGGGGGATATAAATCCAATAAAAAATAAAATAAATAATAGTTGTTGGCAGCCTATCACGTTCCAGGGGTTGTACTACAACTCCCATTAACTCTAACTATTGGCTGTCTGGCCAGGAAAGAGAAGACTGCCATTATGTCACCACTATGTACTAGCACCCATGGACAATTTTTTAATGAGGAATCAATGGGGAAACAATCCAAAGTGTCCTCCATTGCTATACTGGAAGGGATCATGTTTGCTATCTCATAAACCCTCTTGTACAATTAGTTTGATTATCTGTTGCATTGTGTTGCATGCCATCTAGCTGCAGTATTCAAAAATTTATGGCAGTGCTTGAGAAAATCTTCTTTAAAATTACCATGAAGAGGTTCCATAGTATTCAATCGGCCTGGTCTTCACGCAGTATGAGAAACACATGCTAGGTTCATTAATATTTTTGTTAAATACATGACTTTGTTAAATATATAACTTGGAAAAAAAACTTTTTAAAACTATAGCTCCTCAAATCCCCCTGGCTTTGCTGGTTGGGTAATTCTGGGAGTTGTAATTCACAAAAGTAAATGTTACAGGCTCTTGAGTGCATATTGCATTATTGTGCAAGTGCCTAAGCCTTGCTTCCTGTCAAGTGAAAACACTACCAAGCACAGATATTAGCGGTGCTTGCTTAGGGATTCTGAGAGCTGTAACACAATCAGTAACTTTTCCAAGCTTTGATCTGAGAGCAATTATACTGCATTAAGATAAGAACCTCTGCATCATGTAGGAGTGTCAAAAATGAACATATCTCCAAATAACCTGAGGGGAGGGTTAAAGATCATCTTTATTTTTATTTGCACCAATTTATATCCCATTTTATAAAAAAATCATATTTATTTTTACATATTTATTTCATTTACATATTTAATATTAAGTATTAAATATTACGTATTAATATATTTTGTATTTGATATTAATACTTAATTTATTTTAGGTATTTTATTTTGTAAAAATAAAAGTGGTAGGGAACATAAAAATTACAATATAAAATACAAATAAATCACTACTGGAGCAGGAACAGGGTAAGAGATGGCGTTATCTGTTGGGCAAATCCTGTGAGGAAAAAAATGAGTTTTATTGAACTGTCTCAACCCATACTTGCAGGTGTTTGCCCAGTATTTATAGGGATCTCATCAAATTTCACTGGGCAGGTGCTGCAAAGCTACAATTCTGAGATGGGAGTTGGCAGGGGGACCAGAAGGTGAACCAGGGATCATGTGCAAGAGAGAGACCCAGTCATTTTGACTAATGGACATCGGTTTCTTCAAAGTCATGTAGCACTTCAAGCTAGATACATCATTTTGGTGCCTGAGGTAGAGAGATTTCATGAATATCTTTTTCCTTTCAGTAAAAATACAAATGTAATAAATAAATAACAATATGCTATTTTTACATGGCATCCAAAATCTCCCATCTTACTTAATGGTAAGCCCAGCCCTGTGTTGTCCCACTGAAAGTGCCACTTAGGCTGCATCTGTACTGCAAAATTAGTGTAGTTTGATGCCGCTTTAACTGCCATGGCTCAGTGCTTTGGAATTCTGGGATTTGTAGTTTTGTGAAATATTTAGCCGTCTCTGGCACAGAGAAATCTCAGAATGCCATGGGCATAGCAGTTAAAGTGATGTCAAACTGCATTAATTCTGCAGTGTAGTAATAGCCCTAGGAGGATTGCAGTGGACAGACAGGGCTGTAATGGAGCAAGTCATTCTCCTAGGTAACTTTCTTGTTTCATCCCCAGAATATCCAATAGCACCCCAAAAGCCTTTTAGGCCTAGACATGGCATTCATCCAAACAAGAAACGGCCATCCATTTCATAATTGTGAAAATGATTGCTGCAAGGCACCATATTTACAGAATTTTCTTTCCAGTCCAGCAGTGATGTGATATTATCCTGGCAGCTACAGAAATGGTTTGAAAGTTGAAGTGCTTTCAATCTTTTATCACCATTCATCATCACAGGTGTGGAGATTTCATGATTTCACACCATCTCTTGGAAATCAAGCCGTGAAGGTGCCTGTGAGTGCAAATGAGAATGCTGTTATAGACTTACAACAATCAGCAATGTAATGAAACCAGGGTTCATGGGGTTAAAAGGCTTTTGATTAGGAGGGACAATGCCACCCCCTTCAGAGTTCCCTCTTGAACATAACCACAAGCTTCACAGAAGCAGAGGACATTTTCCTAACAACAATATACTGTTGTGAGACAGCATAATGCAAAAGTATAATGGAGTGGTTTGGAATTGAATGAGCAATTAAGACCCATTGGATTTCCCAGTTCCTGGTGGGGATGAAAAATGTTGTGAATGGTCAGTCCTGCTGGTCTCCCATCCAAGTACTAATCAGGATTGGCCCTGCTTAGCTTGTGCCTTTAGGGTATTTAGTACCACTTCAAAATTCACCACTATACCACTGTACATTGTGCAGCTTCTTTTCTGGCCATGGTTATAACAACCAGGGACGTAGCCAAGGGGGGGTTCTTGGGGTCTGGACCCTCCCTTCCATTAGAAAAATGAATGGTGCGTGCTGCTCTGCCGCCGCGCCCAAACCCCATTATAATGGTGGCACTTAGTCTGGACCCCCCCTTCCTAAAATCCTGGCTACATCCCTGTAACAACAATGAGTTTTATTGATTAGTCAACTGACCATATCAACAGTAACATACAATATATCAAGATCCATACAAAGACAAAACTGAGTCACTCCTTGAACTCATAAAAATTAACTAGGAAGTTAAACACCTAAAAATCAAATAAAACACGCATAACATTAAATAAGAACAGATCTAATAAAATAGTGTACAGGGTAAAATACAGACTGAATACAACATATAAAATACATACTAAAACAGATTAAAATGGGGACCATGGTTATAGTGCACAATATCGAGGAGAAGATAAACAATGAGGAAATCGACTCAACAACATTTCTAATATAAATTTCTAGATGATATGTAATAACAATAACTTTCAGAAAGAACTATCGGGGGCTAAAATTTTCGACTAAAAGAAATGAGATGATGACATACCTCCATCCAGGCACTGTTATAAAAAAGAAATTTCATAATCTTATATGAGTTTTGGGGTTTTCTGGTTGAAGCAAAAGGTTGTTTTCTCATAAATATACTTCTGCAAGCTATAAAATTAGTAAGAAATGGCAAGTAAAGTTTGGGAAAAATATGAAAGAAAGCCTTGACTTATACATTTCAATACACCAGGCCACCATCTGTTTCAAATTTGATGACATTAAAGTCTTGAAGCAGTCTATGATATGTGGTTTTGCTATTTCAGAAGATTTGTCTGCATTCTTTTTTATATGTCATGACTAATATGAAAAAAGTATAAAAGATACCATATCATGGCAAAGGAGCTATGGAATTTAGACTATAGCCATTTTTCATATTGGCATAATGGCCACAATTTTCCCAAGATGGTGATAATTTTGCCAGTGGGATTGACTGGAAGTTCTGGCATGTTCTTCAGGAGGTCAAGCAGTAATTGTACAACAAATTTTGAATTTCCTGAGGGTCGGATCCTAATGTTCCTGTCTTGGCAGTTAGCAATTTGTCAATGTTGGTTCATACTTTTTCAAAAAATGTGGGTGGAAATGGGGATGGACTTGATTACAGATAACTGGTTAAGATGCCTTGCTCAGGGTATGGAAGGCCTTTAGTAATAAAGCTATAAATAGAAAATATATTGGAAGTGAGAATATAACTTTACCATAAGGCAGGGTTGGTGAACTTCAGGCCCTGCGCCAAACCTCCTGGAATCTCTGTCCATCTCTCTGGGCTTCTTTAGATGGCCACACCTCCTTCCTGATGATACTTTCATTTGCTGGATTCCCAGCTTTTGTACAGCTTTTTCTTCTGAAACTTGAAACACGTCTCCTAAAGCTTAGTTACTGACAGCGACACTTTTAAACATATCTCATGCCAGCCTTTTGCCTTGCCCACCACAGGAATGCAACCTGAGAACTTTTCTGGAATTAAAATTGGCTCTCAGACTGAAAGAGTTTCATTTCATCATCTTCCTTATTTAAATGGCAACCGCACAGTACATGATAGTGGAAAACTAGAAGTCTTAACTGAGACCTCATCATGTCTGTTAGAGGTACAATTCAGTCTGCAATATTACTTTGACCAAAGAGCTGATCACACCGTGGTGAGGGCATTGTCAGCGAACAGGGTTTCTTTATTACCTACTACATGATCCTGCTAGAAAATGATTCAGTAAGACTCACCATGTGAAAGTCCCAGCACAATTGCGTAGAAGTCTATGGAAAGCAATGTATGATACATCTTCCACTGAAATAATGATAAACTATCCTGACAACCATGTAGACTCTACTTGAATTTAAAATTCTTGATTGATTTAGTTCTACTTATTGATACAAATTTATTGTTACAAAATTAAACAACAATTAAAAATATGTTGGCCTGCTGTTTGAAAAATGCACAACGGTAGAAGTGCCAAACTACATAGCACACATTCATTAGAGTAGACACAAGAGATGATCATAAAGAAGACAAAGTGATGAGCTTCACACTTTCACACACACTGTCTAAAACAGAAACTGTTAAACACAACGCCATGCATACTTCTGTTCAAAACATTGGTAAAGGTAAAGGTATTCCCCTTTGACAAGGTTGTCAAGTCATGTCTGACCATAGGAGGTGGTGATCATCCCCATTACTAAACCGAAGAGCCAGTGTTGTCAAAGACTACTCTGTGGGTCATGTGGTCAGCATGTCTGCACAGAACGCTGTTTATCTTCCTACCAAGGTGGTCCCTATTTATCTACTTGCATTTGTATGTTTTCAACTGCTAGGTTGGCAGAAGCTGGGACTAGTGATGGGAGCTCACTCTGCCATGCAGCACCTGGGCCTCCTCGAACTGCCAACCTTCTAATCTTGCAATCAACAGAGTCAGTGTCTTAACCGTTGGAGCCACTGCATCCCTCTGAAAGCATATATACGTTAAAATATTAAAATTTCTGTATGTATCGGCAGACGCTGTAGTTGTATATAAATGGGGGTGAGATATTATTTCTTAGAATGGGCACTGAAGCATCATTTATGCAATGTACAATGCCAAAGTCCTTGTAATCTCACAGAAGAAATTGGGGAATCGCTTCAGAAAGTTAAATGTGTTAGTTGGCCTGAGCATTAGACTGGAAAGGTGGGGCATACATAACAAACAGATGTGACTGAAGAATAATGCCCAGCATTGTCTGCAACACTGTAAAACACCCTGGAGTACTGTTAAACTCATTTGGAGCCGCACAATGCCTAAGGCTAGTCCTGGTCTGTGCTTATCTTTGGCTGTGTTAGTCTCATTGTGGCGCAGTTAGAAAATCATGAATTCAAGGTTGTTGGGCTCCACCTGGTGGTACAAGAGAACATAGACTTTTGTTTTCTTTTTGCACTCAAGCTCCATGATGACTAATTATTGCTGTGTAAAATTGAAAACAGCTAGATTAGACAAAACATTTCTGCCAACAGAAACAGAAAAAATGTCATTTGCTACTGGGATTTATTAGCACGTTTTAAAAATTTTATTTTATTGAAGGACACTGCCAAGAGAGCAGAGCATTACCAGTTAGATTTAGAAACCGTTACTAACCAGCACTGGCTCGCCATGAAGAAGGCTGAAGCATCCTGCTTCACACAGTACTTTGAATATGTCAGGGGAGTACTTCAAGCCATAAACTGATGTCCAAGTACTACTGCAAGAGTTTTTAAAATGTTGGCCCTAGGCACCCAGCTAGAGTAGTGGTGGATTTGGCGTCCCCTTCAGGCAGCAAAATACCTGCCTGAAGGTATTTGTATCTGACTTTTCTATTTGTAAGGAAGGGTAAGAACCTGTGGCCCCTTTGATTTTTTGAACTGCATCTCCTAACAACCTTTGAAGCATGACCAGTGATCAGGGATGATGGAAGTTGTAATCCAGCATATGGAAGGTCACTGGTTTCTCCTCTCGGGCTAGTGTAAAGCCCTTGAGATAGGTTAGAATTTTGTAAATAAAATATCGTTTCACCATTGATTATTTCACAGTCTTGGCTGATATTATTTCATAACAGCACACAATTTTAAAGTTATGCACTTGAAAATATTCCTACACCCTTATATATTTCTTATCAGCTTTTTGTTTACTCTTAGTAGGAAACAACAACAACAGAAGCCCATTCTTTTCTGTCAAGTTTCCAGACAGGAAAATCGATACATTCCCAAGTTTTAAAGTGGCAAAGAGAGTACTGAAAAGCATGTTAAAAGCAGAAAACAGTAAGGAGACAAGCCCCACATGTTCTGAGATGACCAACTCTTTCTTTGAGTCTTTAAAAAAGCCAAACACATATCACTCTCAATAAGAAGAGCCTTCTTCAGGGGCTTTCAACAGGAATCACTGAAGCTGAGAACACTCTCCAAAACATAGGACCATTGATTATAAAAAGCTGAATGCTTTAGGTAAGTGAAAATGTGTAAGACCCACAGAAAGTAGAGAGAGGGTGGCAAATCCTGTTTTGTATCACTGGGACAAAATTACCTGGGATCCCGCTGAAACTGCAGCAAGTGTGACTTTGGAACACTACAGAGAAAGCTTAATGTATTTCATTAAAAATTAAAGATCATGAAGGAATAGAGACTATTTAAATTACCTTTAGGTAAGTTTCTTTTTAAGAAGTTACATTGCTGTTGTATTAATGGTAGTGTTCATGTTAAGATTCTGCACTGGAAGACAAACCTTTCTAATGTATTTACGTAGCCACAGCAACATCTTCGCATGCTACCATCCCTAAAATTCAACTTGTTAGCCATTCAGTCCCCCAAACAGGGCTTGGGGGGTGGGGTGGGTGTGAGAGTAGGGGGAATCATTTTTGGCTGGACACATTGCAACAGTCACTGGTCAGGACTTCCAGGGGTCCCTGGGATGTCTGTGCAGATGACAACCTTGCTACAAGAAAACAGCTGGACACATTACTGCTGATCCCCACACTATGGTCATATTGTAGAAGCAGGGCCTGTATGGTATTCAAAGAGGGGGTTCGGAGGATAGGTCTTTTGGTCATTGTGTGTTTGCAACAGAATTCTGAGTTATGCAGTGACCATAAAAGTGAGTTACTATGGTATAAATCACTAACAAGATGTCACCCAATAGGATTAGCAAACAGAATGTAACATTAGTTGACATTTCTGTCTACAAGTGCCACTTTGGTTTTTGGTTCCTTCAATAGTGCTGTTTGGAAAAATTGGGATGGTACTTCCAAGACGTGTGCAAACCTCACACTCCCGTTGTTGGATGCAGTTGTTTAGATTTATTAAGACATCTGAAAAATGCAAAGTTGAGAAAGGCTGTCTTAAAGCATGATTGTTAACATGCTATCATGTACAACTTGTACAATCATATTTTTTGTTAAGATATTCCACTGATCTCTGACAACACATCTGCTGTTCATTCAGCCCCAAGCACCATGGAATATGATAGAATGTCAGAAAATATGGGGGAAATTCCTCTCAAAGTGCTTCTAAAATGTCCTTTAAAATGTTTAAAGGTAACTAGAAAACTACTGTTTATACTATCTTTGTAATTTTGCTCTGGCTTGTTATGTTACTTTGAAAATCTTGTTCCACCCTCATTCCTAAAAATCTTTTGCAGGCTATCTCTGTTACTTTGACTAGTCTCTGAGCTTGATAAAGTGTGTACTTTCTTTGTACATCCACAACACACATGCAAACATGTTTGCACTGAGCCAGTGAGACCCAGTGACATCTGAGAATGGGTACAGATGACTTAATATCACGAAAATGTTGTTATCACAGCCTTTAAACCATAGTTGAGTTTTAATTACTTAGAATGTTTTTAAACTACACAGTTATAGCGCTATGATTCCACTTTAAATAACATGGCTCTATTCCATGGAATCAGGGGTTTGTGGTTTGGTGAGGTACTAGATCTCTCTGGCTTAGAATTCTACGTACTTCTTCTTAAACCATGAATCCTAGAAGTTCATAGGATGCTGCCATGGCAGCTAAAGTGGAATTATAATTAGTGCTATAACGGTGTGGTATGAAAAGGCCCTAAAATAAGGGCTCAATCTATAATAGAGTCTTGCTAGATCTGTGTTGTCATTCACCATCACAACCAGCAGAGGTCACAAATGAACTCTCTAAATACCACCATCATTGTTCCTGGCCCCAAACTAAAAGTATTCACTTGGAAAATCCACTGACTTCAGTGCCATTGAAACCCACTGCAATACAGCCCCTCATCATGATTTGTGCCCATTGTTGTTTCCATTTGGAGAACAAACATTTCTCTCTACCAGTGTGTGGCCCTTTTTTGTTATATAAGAAGGTGCACTGCACAACATTGCAGGTTGTTGTTGTTGTTGTTACTATTATTATATTTATTTGTATCCCACTCTTTTCCCAGAACTGGGACCCAGAGTGGTTCACAAAATTAAAAGAACAATACATGATGAGCCCTACACTTCCACAGGTGACTCAGTTGGATTTAGAATCATAGAATCGTATACCGGTAGTTGTAAGAGACCAGAGACAGTAGTTACCTAACAGTATTCAGAATGGTTGGTTATTTTGCAAATCAAAATATGGTGTATGTTTGGTGGACACTGTGGAGAACAGCTTGGATTGTTTACTTTTTGCCCAAAATTCTCTAGCCAAAATGCTCAGTATCCATACTGAGTTGGAGCATTCTGGGACTTGTAGACTACCCCTGCCCCACCTGGAAACATTTTCAAAGCCTACCCATGGAAGGGTGCAAATGAAGCTATAGTAGTTAGAGTGCCCCCCCCATGCTAACCCTAGAGACCCTAGTAAAGAATCAATCACCCACAAACGAAGTCATATCAACTGTGGTTTAAAGGCTATGACAACAACACTTTCTTAATATTAATTCATTTCAACCCATTCTCAGATGGTGCTGGGCCTCATGTGTTTACATGTGTGTTGTGTTTGCACAAGGTCAGTGCACCACAAAGACCAGAGCAAGGGGTGAGAAATGGCAACAGAGGTTACCTGCACTAGGACACATCTTGCCCTTTGGGACAGTGTTGTGATTCACAAGCCTTCTAGTTGTAAAAGCCCTGGCAGCAGCAGTGCCTGGCAGCATGGCCATGGGATGACGGGGAGCCTTCTACAAGCCACAGAAATAGTGCAGGGCCTGGGAGTGGGATTCCCATGTGTCATGTGTGCTGTAGGTAAAGGCTCCATATCCGACCCCATATGGAGATTATGGCAATTGCTGAGTACATTTTGCCATAGTCTGAAATAGATATATGAACTGTTGCTGTTGTGTGCCTTCAAAATTGTTTCTGGCCTTTGACAACCCTAAAGGAACCCTATCATGGCAACATTGCCATTGCTTGTCCCCAAGGTGGAGAGAGTGTGACTTGCCCAAGGTCACCCAATGAGTTTAATGGCTAAACTGAGAATCAAACCCTGGTTTTTAGGGTAATAGTCCAGCACTCAAACCACTATACCACACTGGCTCTGAAAACTAATTCTCAGTATATTGTTCAGACAGTGCTCAAGGGGAAACAACAGTAAATACTTATGTTCCAAATGATTTCTAGAATTTCCTGCCTAGAAATACCAGTGCTTTTCTATTTTGTCATTAAATTAATCACAGTGAAAGGCAAGACATCTCTTTTTATTCATTGAATATTCTTTTTATATTCTCAGCAATGTAACTGTTACTAAATGTTACTTGAAGGCATTAGCAGTAAACATGCAAGTAAGCCGTTAAGGAAAGCTTTGTTCTTCAAGACACTTGTGGTGTGTATTAACAGCCCAATAAAACATGCCCAGTAAATCCTATGCCACTTGCGTTTTGTGTTTGATTGTTGAGCCAAACAAAATGGGGAGGTGTGGAATGAAATGTATTAGCCATCCAAGTGGGGGCATTATGGACATTTATTTTAAAAAACAGCTCCCCTTTTCAAGCTCTAAGGTATGACGAAAGATGGTAAGAGATAAAATTATTGAAGAAATGCCAATGACTTTCTGTGTTCATAGATGTTTTATTCTTTCTGCCCCCCCCCCCCCATTCAAGTACACAATACAAAGGCTTCATAAAGTTAATGTATAGACTTTTTTGCTACATGGATTTCCTTTCCTAAGATATCCCCAACTTCCTAGAGTATAAGTATCATGCTGTGGATCAGAACTACTGGATTCAAACGTTTGGGTAATGTATATAGACACTAGTTTTTTGTGGGTTTTTTGGGCTATGTGGCCATGTTCTAGAAGAATTTGTTCCTGATGTTTCGCCAGCATCTGTGGCTGGCATCTTCAGAGAAAGATGCACTCTCACACACTAGCAAATGGTCTTTGGTGGTGTCATTATACATTTAGGGATTTGCTACCTGATGAACACTGAGGAGTTTATCAGACAAGGGAAATTGGAAGTATAATGGCAATCTGAACGCAATCATGGGGTTTAACGTTATTGCGTGATAGACTGCCACATGCAAATCCGGGCAATGGCATGCTATTTTCGGGCAATGGGAAGCCAGTTCAAATGCAATGCACATTCACGTAATTGCACTAAACTAGCGACTTTAAGTGAATGCGTTCTGGCCCCACTTTCTTTTCATTCGAACTTAAGAGAAATTCCTCCCGTTTGATAAACACCTGAGTCTTTTGCCCCTGGTTTGAGTGTTGGAGACCAGGTTTCAATTCCCATTCAGCCATGAAACCCACTGGGTGACACTGGGCAAGTTACATGCTCTCAGCCTCAGGGGAAGGCAATGGTAAACCTCCTCTGAACAAATCTTGCCAAGAAAATCCCAGGATAGGTTCACCTTAAGGTCGCCTTAAGTTGGAAATGACTTGAAGGCACACACTACACACACAAACACCAGTTAGATTTTCTCACTCTCATTGATGCTAAGAGTAACTCCATTCATGTAGTGCAAGACAGAATAGGGTGGCAACCTCAGTCAGCAGATTTGGAGGGCCACAAAAAGGCATCAAATGGCTTGTTATTTTATTTTATTTTTCAGAAACATTTGTGCCAACTATGTAAAATACATCATGCATATCTTTCTACTTCACCTCTCAAATGTATGGGGGGAAAGCCCCATCAATAGACATACTGCTACGGGCAAATATAATAATAAAAAGACATTATTCCCAAACACTTATTTAAAAAAGAGAGTCTATGAATATAAGGGAAAAAGGGACTAATTCAAACAAAAGAGACAAGTACTTCAGATACAGACAATCTAAACTGTTAGCATAAAATTAAATTTACATTCCAGGATCTGTATGGGAGAAAAGCTTTTAACAGAGATTTAGCAACTGTGGCCAAGATTCTGGATCAGGGACTCAATGTATAGTTCAGCCAGGGAGTTCTATGCCAGATCTCCTCTTCTTGACAAAACTCCACCTTTTAGCTGCTGCACCTGTACCCCAGTATGGCTTTTTCTGGCCATTGGAGAGCACATGGTGGCAATAGTGTTAAGGGTTAAAAGCCAACTAACATGAAATGTTCAGATGTGTGGTGACCATGAGCAATCAGCACCCTGAGGACGAAGCTGATGAGCTACAGCTGCTGATCATAGCAACAAGGTCATTCTACTGCCTGCGTGCAGGAAGCCTGAAAATGAACATGTGTCTGTTTAGACAAGGGGACAGTTTTCTGTGTGGGACAGGAAGAGGCTGAGTTTGTAGGACCACATGGCATTGTGTCTATATAAACTCAGGGATTTCCGGTAATTGTGGGTTTTTGAGAGAGGAGTGGATTGTGAGTTCTGTATCGTAAAAGTCGTGTTGGTTATTTGGTTTGCACTTCGTAAATAAAGATAAGCACTTTTGGGAGCTTGGCTTGTCTGGTCGTTAATCAGTAGGAAGCCTGGCAGTGAAAGCTGGACAGTTCCCGGTGACCTGCATTCCATCATTACTGGAAGACATCCTTCTGCTGTGAACACGCCTTAAAGATTTGTCAAATACTCTGCTATACTCTAACAAATAGAGTGTCCAGTCATGTTCTTATAGCTGGATAGGTGTCCTCTTAGACCTCCTGGGGGTCCTCTGCAGGTCCTGGGGGATGACATCACTGCTGGGTGTTCAGGGCAGTGTTTCCCAAACTTTGGGCATCCAGGTGTTTTGGACTTTAACTCCCAGAAATCCTAGTCAGTTTAGTCGACAATCAGGGGTTCTGGGAGGTGAAGTCCAAATCATTGGGAAGATGAGAGTTTGAGAACCACTGAGCTATAGGAACATAGCTGGGGGCTTCTTCACCACCACCGCCTGCTCTCCATTGGGCATGTTGGAGGGGGAGAAACAGAAATAAAAAGTGATCTTCTGGGGCAGTTTGGCTGATGCACAAAATCAGTAGAGAATTCCAATATCTGCAACAACCAACCCCAAAAATCATTTACGCTGGTATAAATTAGATTTGTGCCTGTGTAAATCACAAACAGGATGCCAGCCAGTAATTAAAGGAACAGATCTACAGATATTTGGGAGATTATTTCAAGTGTATGGCTCAGAAAGGGGGTAGGGAGGAAGCCAAGCTAACAAGTGATAAAAGTTTCAGCAGACACAGAATTCATTGCAAATGCATAATTGACCACTGAAATAAACTTCAAAGAAGAGGAAGGAATGGGGGGAGTTATACATTATTATAGTGCTATCTTGTAGAAGCTTCTCTTATCCATTCCTCTATACCATTATACATCATGAATCTCACAGCACCACCATGGCTAGTATTGGATTGAATGGTAGATCTGACAATGGATGCAAGCTTCAGGAAAAGAGATTCCACCTCAACATTAGGAGAAACTTCCTGACAGTAAGGGCTGTTCGACAGTGGAACAAACTCCCTCAGAGTGTAGTGGAGTTTCCTTCCTTGGAGGTCTTTAAACAGAGGCTGGATGACCATCTGTCGGGGATGGAGAGTTCCCGCATGGCAGGGGGTTAGACTGGATGGCTCTTGTGGTCTCTTCCAACTTTACGATTCTATGATTCTATGCCCAGGTCACTTTCAGTTCAACTGGCATAAATTTGATTGCAGAATTGGCTACCAATATGTGAATTACATTTCACTGGGCATAGTAAAACAGATGACATCATCCCAAAGGCATCAGACTAACAGTCTAAATTAAGGTTTTCAGCCTTAGTATGGCAGCAGCAAAGTAACTAATAGAAATGGATTGCAACATTAAACATTCAGTGTAACCCCAGAGGGGAAATGTGAAACACACACGCACACACAGAGTAACATTGGCCTGGTTGTACTGCTGCAGAAGTCCATGGTAAAATTTTCACTGCCGTTGGTGGAAACAGATTTCAGGCTGAGCATCTTGAGAAATTGACTGATAGGCCCCAATCCAGAAAAGCACTTAAGTGTTTGGCATCTAGTTATCATTATGAATTAGTGGAACAATTCAAATGCCTGTATACATCGAAGTATTTTAAGCATGCTCTTGGACAATTTGTGCTCAAAAGGGAGGGCTAAGTCCACTATGTGGCATTGTTCTTGGGAGTCCAGGGGCTGGGAAGAGAAATAGAACAAGGCCACATTGTATGTATGTGACTTGAAGTCATCTGCAGACTTAAGGCAACCCCATAGGGTTTTCTTAAACAAGTTCCTTCATCTGAAATATAGCCATAGCACTTGGCATTCCATGGTAGTCTCTCACCCAAATACTAACCAGGCCTGCCCCTGCTTAATTTAATCACTCTAGTGCAAAATACTATATTTCTGGAGCTACTTACTCAAATTCTTGATTGGAAATACTAAACAGAAAAACAGAAGAATTTAAGGAAGCAACAGCCATACTGCATTTGATGTGGTATGATCAAATCATAAATATAATTCCAGCCTCATAGAAACAAAAAGGAAAAAAAAGTCTTTATTAAATGGTGAAAAACATTTCACACTATAATACTAAATCTGTATTTCATGGTGATGGAACATTTGTCACAGAATCAAAGGAACAGCATGCAATAATATTGGTTAGAAAGTTATACAATACATGATGACATACAGTGCACATTTGGTATGTATTCATAATCACCAAAATCATAATATACCTGAAAAACAAATATTCAGATCATTTTCTTATGCCTTGACCAAAATTTGGCACCACATCAGGGGCCCCATCTGTCCCATGGGCTGGCAGTTATTCACTCTTCCTTTATGTGCATTTTTTAGAATACGAGGTATGTTCCAAGTATATTTTTCAGCTATATGACTCAGAAAGAAAAAAAATTAAAGAAAACAAAAAGATTGCATATTTTTCTATTGAATTTCTCCTTTGCCATCATTGTATGTCAGACAAAAAGGAAGTGCCTAATCCAGATATGTAATCTATTATATATTCTCAAAGTATTATGGCTAAATGTTATCAGGCCAATTACAGAGCTGAAATGGTGATTGTGGCTGGATCAATTTGTTCACCAAAATACTCTTTCAGTTATTTCCTCCAGTCTAGTCAATGCTGCAGAAATAATGTAGTTTGACACCACTTTAACTGTCATCGCTCAATGCTATGGAATCCTGGGATTTATATTTCATTGTGGCACCAGAGCTCTCTGACAAAGAAGGTTAACATTTTTACAAAACTAAAAACCCCAGAATTCTATCACACTGAGCTGTGGCAGTAAAAGCAGTGTCAAACTGCATTAACTCTTCAGTGCAGATTAGACCTTTTCTTTTTCTCCCCCTCTCAAATTCTGCCCCTGCTCTATCTGGCACCCTCCAGATGTGTGAGCTCAACAATCCCCACTTAGCATACCATGCTGATTGAGGATGACAGCATATATAGTGCAGCAGATGAAGAGGTCCTCATGTTGGAGAAGACATTTGAGTGAACAGTGGGGCTTCTGATGAATGTAAATAACAAAGGCTAATATTGATCCAACTGTAATAGGTTCCCCCACCTCCAAAGAGCCTTAGGAATTATGGTATCCTACAGGTTACAAAAAGGAATTTGGTTGAGAATTAAAAGTGGGGAGGAACACACAATAAACAGGTTCTTTGATTACAACTCATTGCATCACTTTGGTCTCCTTTCACTTGTATTCTAAGTTCATGTCTGCATGGTAGCAACCCATACTTCCAAGCTGGTACCATATTTTTCACCACAGACCTAACATGGCCACTGTTTCCTTAGCAGCAGTTGGTTCCAAACGTAGAACTGGGTGTACTCAAAAGCTACTAATACGTGATGTGCCTTCAGACTGCCTGTGTCACAACCACCTCCCTCCCCTTTTTTCCTGGAACCTGTTCTTGATGCAGAGCAAGCTAGTGTGACAGCTTGTAACTTTTTAAACAGCTAATTGTGGGTCACATAAAAGAGATAATTTCACTTGCTTGACATCTCCCTGAAGACAGATTATTAAAGACAGATTAAAAGGCTGCTGCTAGCATTCACTTTAGTTTCATGAGGTACCAGCATTGTCTATTCTCTTGGAATGGGATTCTATTGCAGGCCATTTCTGCCAAGCTTTAATGAGTAACTGATTTCCAAAGCATCTTTAACTTTAATCAGATTATATAACTCCCATTGAATTTAGGGGATAAAGATGTCTGCATCCTTGACAGTTCTGTTGGATCTCTGCCTGCTTCTATTTATAGAGAATTCTTATGTGGAACTGCTTTATTTCTTTGGTTGTACCATTTTAAACTAATAGAACAGGGCACCCTAGAGCCTCTTCAAATAGATCTGTTGCATCATTCACTCTCCTGGCACTTTTAAAACTTTGAGTTGTAGTTCAAATGTTAAACTGTAAACTGAGTCCTTGTATTCAGTGGCATCACTAGGGGAGTGCAGGAGGTGCGAACCACACGGGGTGACACCGCAAAGGGCAATAAACAAAATTAGATAGATAGATAGATAGATAGATAGATAGATAGATAGATAGATAGATAGATAGATAGATAGATAGATAGACAGACATGTGTGTATGTGCCCTCTATGATTCTATGACTTACTGCATTCTCATGAATTTCACTAAGCTTTCTCAGGCAATACAGCCTATAGTACCTGATATTTGTTTCTGGTCTCTCATTCAAGTACTAACCAGGGGTGAACCTGCTTGGCTTCCAAGATCAGATAGTATCTGGTGCCTTCAGTGTATGGGGGCCACTATTTAGTTTGGTTATAATGAACTCTTGCTCTTCCTTCTTTCCCATCTTTTTTTCCTGGAGTGATCGTTCTTCAAAAGTGAAAAAAATTGTTCCATGGACAAAGGAATCAACAAATCAAATGTCAGTAGTATCCCAGTGATATCAGCTAATCACAAAATGACTGCATTGGGTAAGAAACACTAGAAAATGTTCTGGTTTGTGGCTGAAAGTACCCAAAAGAGCTAAAAAGAATGACAGCCATGTAAATAATTTCAAAGGAGTGTCTGCAGAGGAAGTCAGACTTAGCTCAGGGTCAGCAGACAGAAACAACAAATGCAGAAAAGAGCAGGCCAAGGAGATACTCAGAACAAAGGCCAAGGTCACATAACAGAGCAGAGGTATATCAGGTCATCCATTAGAGCAAGAGGTAGCCAAAAGACAAGGTAGTGGAGTGTGCCAAGGTCAGGTCGTGTTAAAATGAAAACCAGTTAGTCTCAAAGGTGCTGTTACATTTGCCCCCCATCCTTCCTCCTTTTTATTTAGTCCTTTCTTTCCCATCAACAGAACACTGACCACCATACCTGTGGACTGTCCTTCCAATCTTTTCACTGGATAGGTTAATACTTGAACTGAAAGAGACACTCCTCCCAGATATTATCATTTATTTATTTTGGGGCTATCATTGTCCAAAAAGGTAGAATGAGAAGGAAATATTTTAAATTTCAGGAGGTTGTAAAACTACTGAAGCAGTATCTACTCTATGTTTTGTCAAAACCACAAAGAGTCTTCCCCTCACCCCATATTTATTTGTGTGTGTGTGTGTGTGTGTCTACAGAACAGGGATGGTGGGTGAAATCCACTAGAAAGAAATTGGCTAGCAAGCCATGTCCTCATTCCTTCCATCCTTTTTTCCACCATCCCCCCTTTCCTGGTTCTCTAGCACCCTTACTTGAGTTGATTGAAAGGCCTAATGAAACTAGGCTTGATTTTGAACTTCATTTTGTTGTGATAGGCGCTCTAATGGGGGAATGTATTTGGTCAAGAACACCTCTCATTTACGAGTGGGTATATTTTTCCTGACCACCCCCTTCATGGCTAGAGATCTATTAAAAAGGAAGCCAAGGAGGCCTTTGGCCGTAAGTCCACGTTTGTCCTACTGTGATTGCCATTGTTGATTCCGGTTGGCCATAAATCATCATTCAGTTCATTATTCACTTTTTTTCTGGACTGAACTCGCCATACCACCCACTCTGTGTCAGATTGGGCCCCACTTGCTTTTACCTATTGTTCTGTACCTTTCTTAAGCTTGCTCTGTTAACAGCAATACTCTACCGCCAGCAAGGAGGGTGAGGAAATGGCTCCCTCAAGAGCCATTTATCATGGCCATAAATGTACTACATTTTACTAGGAGGCCATCAAAGGTCACTAACAAGTGGAAACAAACCAATCATTCCCTGTATTTTGGACATGTACATGCATACACACACAGAGGTTTGTACTCAACAGAGAGCAGGATCTTGCTGGAGGAAGCTGGCTGTTTTAACTGTTTGCTTTATTTATTTAATACTTTTGAATTTCTTCTTTGCAAAGAAAATGGGTAGCTTGAATTTTGACCTTTTTTAAAAAAAAAGTTATTTTGTGTTACTTTATTTCCTTTTACATTACCTGGCCTCCATGTTGCCATGATTAGTTGATATCTTTGTGTTCCTTCAAGTCAACTCCAACCTATGGTGATTTTATCCTAGGATTTTCTTGGCAACATTTATTGAAAGGAGGTCTGTCACTATCTTCCTCTAAGGCTGAGAGAATGGGACTTGCCCAAGATCACTGTGGTGTTTCCAAGGATTCAAACCCTGGTCCCCAGAATTTTATTCCAGCACTCAAACCACTATACCATACTAGCTCTGTCGAGGTTTTTTATTATATATTAATTTTACCCCCCCCCCTTTTCTCCAAAGGAGCTTAAGGCTCTTCCCCACTTTATCCTCACAAGAACCCTATGAGGTAGGTTAGACTAAATGTGTGAGAGGGAAGAAAGGAGGCAGGGGAGTAGAGTGACTGATCCAACATTAGACAGTGAGTTTTATGGCTTAATGGGGGCTATAACCCTAATCACCCGGATCTGAATCCTGGACCTTAACCTCCACACCACATCTCAGGAAGATACAAAGCTGGTTCTGGTCAAATGCTGAACTCTGGTCCATTTCACTCCCCTTTTCTCAGATGTTAGCTGCTTTTCTGTTTCTACTAAGCAAGTGCATCTGCAATGCTTACACTTCCTTCTTAAGGCTTTGATCCAGGATTGCTCTGTGCTTGCTGCTCAGATGATGATTGCAAAGTATGCCAGGTATGATGCATTTCAGTTCTTGTTTCCCACTCAGCGTATTTCCCTGGCCTGACTCATATATGATAAAGATGCCCCTCTCCCAATGTTTGGTCCATTTCCTTTGTTAACATCTCTCAAGAAGCAGCTAACATATCTCCAAATGTGACTCAACATTGTGGTTGTGGAAGGAAGTTTTATAAGTTACCAAAGCACCATCAGAGCCAAACATACCACTAAGAGGTGAAGCAGACTGGCATGAAGGAGTGGCCAGAGGCCATTCCATCCCCGATTGGACCAGGACCATGGAGACTGGATGGCCCACTCCTGAAGCAGGCTGCTGCCACAGTCCTAAATGGGCTGCTGGCAGGAGTGGATTTATTTGTGGATTTTCCACTTTCATGAGGGCCCTGCATCCCTAACCCCAGTGAGAGTGGAAAGCCCACTGTATTTCTAGGACCAGAGCTTAGTTAGTTTTTGAGACTACGACTCCCAGAATCCTGCAGCTAGCATAGCCAGCATAGATGCATGTTGTTTCTCCACCTCCATAAGCCAGCGGTCCACAGAGCCCTCCTTCTGACCACCATCTTGAGGGGGAGAGAGGCCTGTTATGTTTTATTTTGACTTTGTATTGTACTTCCTGTTGTACACCACTTTGATCTAATTTGGAAAAGCGGTATATAAATAAACATTGTTGTTGTTGTTGTTGTGTCTTTGCTACATGTGCAGTGTTTATTCCAGAAATAAGCTACCTATTTGATTCCTGCCATAACATGTTACATACAGAAAGCTATTTTATGTACAGTGATCTTGCAAATAATGGCTATGCATCCTTCTTGTGTAATGCAAATCCACACTCACATAATTACACAGACCCTGCAGATCTTATTTTTAATTTCAAACTTGCCTAAACACAGAGCCATAGGCATAGCTTTCCCAAAATATGATCAATTTAAATAAATAGAAAACAACTTCAGTTTAACAAGTTGTGTTAAGGGCATTCACTCATGCTCCAAAGTACTGAGAAATTGCATAACAGACTTCAAAAACAGAGCTGATTCTGGAGCTAACCACAATATAGAGTAGGATGATTTATGCCTGTTTACTAATGAAGTGTCTGCTATGGGATGTGGCCCTTAACAGCTCCAAGTTCATGGATTTTACAGCTTGGAAAATACTCAGTGTAGGAGAAGATCTATTGGATTGTAGATCAGTATCCTCCCTTCTAGCAGCTGTTAGGCCCCAGAAGAGACTACTGCTGCTTACTAATAGGAAGGGAGAGAAAGGAGGAGATGATTCAGATCATGAAGATGTAGGTGGATTTGGGGTGGTGGAGGAGGGATGAGGACACACTCATGGATACAGTGGATCCTCTTTTTCCTTTCCCATGAGCCCAGAGCAGCCATATCTTCAGGGTTTGAAATGCTTCCCTTCTCACTATTAAGAAGAAGCATCTCTTTCTGAGACTTAACAGCTGCCTAGTAGTAGGTTTTGGTCAGGCTGACCAGATGTCGTAACTGCAAAGGAGGACAAGGCACCGTAAATGTAGGACATTCAGGAAAAATGTAAGGCATTACAAAATACAAGCTAAAAACACTAATATAGATATAAATTCATGCTTCTTAGCCATGCTCAAAATGGAGGACATTTTGGAATTCCTCCTGGACAGCTTGAAATGGAGGACATGTCCTGGAAAAAGAGGATGTCTGGTCACCCTGTTTTTGAGATGAAATACTAAGACAACATCCATGCATGCAAGCCAAATTTACATGCATGCATTTCATTTGCAGGATGCCGGCTAATGTAACTGAAGATTGCATTTTGAGTCTACAAATCCCAGGATTTCCTAACACTAAGCCAGGAGAGTTAAAGCAGTCTAGAAATAGATTATTTCTGCAGTGTGTTTCGGCAGCTGTATTGCTTTTTATTGCCCCCTGGTGGCACACAGTTGTTGTACAAAATTATCACAATACAAACATAGCATGTTAAACAGAAAGGTTTATACTCTTTAAAAATTAAATTGTAGCCAGTCTTTAACTTAATAAAAAATCCCATATTTTCCAAAATATTGTATCTTCTATACTGGGAGTGGGTGGTTCTGTGAGGAAATGTGCCACATTTTATTCACTTCACATTTTATCATTTATGCGCAAAGGAGTTTCCCTTTACTAAAAGGCTTTTTACATCAATTTGTTCAGCAACTTGATCTATTCAGTAAGTTGTGACCTTTGGCTTTTTTGTCAGCTCCTCCATCGATATCATATTGGCGTCATAACTGAAGCCTCTAAATTTTAGAACAGGAATTCAGGATACATGGTGCATTAGCACCACATTTGTAATCTATCTTCAAGGACATGCTACCCACACCTCAGAACTCCACACTGTTAAGTCATAACACATTTGATGGAAAGATGGAGATCCAAGTGATAAATGACTCGTTCATCTCTTGAGAAAATCTTTGAAGGGGTGCAGGGAGGTCTTTCCTTTTTACTATATTCATTTAATGATTGATATAATATTTGGGAGAGTTGATATAAGAAAGAAAAATACAGCTTCTTCATTAAAAAAGGAGTCCAAAAATATACTAGGAGTCCAAGTAGACCATAAATTGAACCTGAGTCAACAGTGCGATGCGGCAGCTAATAAGGCCAATGCGATTTTAGGCTGCATCAATAGAAGTATAGTTTCTAGATCAAGGGAAGTAATAGTGCCACTCTATTCTGCTCTGGTCAGGCCCCACCTGGAATACTGTGTCCAGTTCTGGGCACCACAATTAAAAAAAGGACATCGAGAAACTGGAGCATGTCCAAAGGAGGGCGACTAAAATGGTGAAGGGTCTGGAAACCATGCCCTATGAGGAATGACCTAGGGAGCTGGGGATGTTTAGCCTGGAGAAAAGAAGGTTAAGAGGTGATATGATAGCCCTGTTTAAATACTTGAAGGGATGCCATATTGAGGAGGGAGCAAGCTTGTTTTCTGCTGCTCCAGAGAACAGGACCCAGAGCAATGGATGCAAGCTCCAGGAAAAGAGATTCCACCTCAACATTAGGAGGAACTTCCTGACAGTAAGGGCTGTTCAACAGTGGAACAAACTCCCTTGGAGTGTAGTGGAGTCTCCTTCCTTAGAGGTTTTCAAACAGAGGCTGGATGGCCATCTGTCAGGGATGCTTTGATCTGGATTTCCTGCATGGCAGGGGGTTGGACTGGATGGCCCTTGTGGTCTCTTCCAACTCTACAACTCTATGATTCTATGATTCTATCACACCAATATGAAAATGAGTCCACTGGCTGCCAGTTACTTTCCTGGCAAAGTACAAAGTGTTTGTTATTACCTTTAAAGTCCTACATGGTTTGGTTCCAAGTTGCACAGGATTACCTGCTGCTGTATAATCTGCCCTGTACACTCAGGTTCTCAACTGGCCAGAACTAGACTGCCAACGAGTAACCAGACAACATTTTCATTGGAAGTCCCTAGACTATGGAATGACCTTCCAGGAGAGATTTAACAGCTAAACGTGCTGTCTGATGTTAAAACATTATTCAAAAACTATCTCTTTGGCCGACTTAAAATTTAAACTAGAAATTTTAAATTTATATCTATTTAATTTATTTTGGATGATTTTAATGTGTCCTATGTTTATGTGTTTTAATGTAATGTAAACACTTTATGTGTTTCAGTGTATTGTATTCTGCCTTGAACTTTACTACTACTACTGGTGGCCCATTTTAGTAGCTCTGAGGACCAATTCCTCCCCTGGGCCAACTGTGAGATGCAACCCTTTCCCCACATGCTAAAATGTGGTAGTTGCAGAGGGTGAGACCATGTGGATCCAGGATCTTCACTATGCCGCTTTAACAGTCTAATACCACTTTACTAACCATGGCTTCATCCTATGAAATCTTGGGATTTGTGATTTGATGAGATGTTCCAAATTCTGTACTTAGAGCGTTCCAGTTCTGTAGTTCAGCTGAGTGGGCTAATGGACTTAAGTTATGTCACTAAATTACAAATCACAGGTTAAAATGCTGTCAAAGCGCTATGACAAAGTTATCGTCTTCTGTCACAAGTACTCACTATTTTCCTCACAGTAGTTGGATGTGAGTTCAGTGGGACTTACTCTTGCAAATGTCACACATGGTGAGGGAGGCAGAAAACAGCATTTTCTGTGCAAAACAACCATGTGTGCATTTTGTGCAAAATAAGTCCCAAACTGTGAAAATTCTTTTCATTACAGGACTGTTATCATCAAGATTTCTTGACACTCAAGGAACATGTTTTAGACCATATTTTGAATATTTTCAAATATTTTTTTCTATTCTTACTGGAATAGAAAATAGCCATGGCATTGTAGCCTAAGATCCAACTGGATATCGTAGAAATATCAACAGATAAACACCCAGCCACTTTTGAAATCAGCTGGCAGCATTCTCTATAACATATAAAACAATAGTATCCAAACTTGGGGGCCCAGATGTTGTTGGACTTCACATTTCAGAAAACTCTACCAGCATTGCTAATGGCCAGACATCTGTAGGATCTGTAGTTCAGTGACATCTAGTTCTTAGTTTGAGAACCACTGACATAATTGATTGCTTGCCTCTCCTGCTGTACTAATTATTAAACTTCCAGCCCTTGCTTAACACCTTTATTGTTTATCAGTAAGCATTGACACATTTAATGTTTAAGAGCAAAGTACTGTATTTCTGCTATAGGAAAACTGACAGCTGCAGAGCCAGCAGCTTGTTTTTTATTTGCCTTAGAGAGGTGGCCAAACTTAATAGTTGAAGATATATATCTAAACTATGTAAAATGTGTAATAAAAAGATATGTACCCAAATTATGTAAAATGTTTTTTTAAAAAGAAAAGAAGATTTGTAGCCACCTTTAGTTCCACAAAGGTGGAATAGAAATAAAGGGAGGAGGGGGGATATATTGATTTAAAAACTCAAAAGCATATGAATAACTGATATAGCTCCATGTTATTACAACTCTTTTTCTCAAGAATGATTAAGGATGCAGTCTTTTTCCAGTTACCACTACTTCCCTGAGAGTAAGCCCCACTGACCTCAATGCAGTTGAGTAGAGATTATTTGAATGTATAGTGAGGGATCAGATACGAATGACTTAGCATGAAATATATGAAGATGTTGAAAGGCTGTGAGTATTTTGCAGGGCTCTTATGTCAGTTTCAGCTTGGCAACTGGCAACAGAAAGGAAGGGCATTAAAGCAGGAGTACACTTGGCAAAGCTTTATAAAACATTCAAAATGCTCGATGAAAACTTTAAAAAATCCACAAATGCCTTTCCATTTCAATATTACAGTAGGCTTTACATACAGTTTATTTTATTTGCATTTATAAATGCATAGAAATGTCATTCATGTCCTAGACACATTAATTCTCTCCCCCCAACACTCCTGTAACTCTCTTAATTGGAATAAAGTATGTTGCTCCTGATTTATGAACTTCAGGAGTGCCAGGCATCACTTTAAATGTACACAGCTGCTCAGCACTAGTTTAACTTGGCAGATAGCGTTAAACCATTGAATTGTGTCATTTATTTGTGTATGCATACAATGCATTCCTTGTGCAGGTTCTTCAGCAATGTGTGCACTGTAGATTCGGAAATATGGCCTAGAAACAAGCTCAAAAGCATGACTCATGGCTTGGGTGATTGTTTCCAAATGGAGCGTCAAAGATGAAGAAGCAAACCCCTTGATGAGACTCTAAACTCAAGTCATCAATATAGGGAATTGGAATTGGTCAGAAATGACCTAGAACAGCCTTGGCACACTCCAAATGTGTTGGAATACAGCTCCCACAATTCTTAGGACCATTTAAGAGCGTGTAACACAATGATCATGTTAGTTATACTCCTGCAGATCTGGAAGGCATGGCGTCTTTGGAAAGACTGATCTAAATGGTGAAAAAACAATACAAAATTGAGATTGGCTTCAGTTTTGGCTTCAGTTTTGGAAACCTGACATCCACACTGATTGGACAGGTTGTATACATCCCTTCCATGTCTAACATGCACACAGATTGAAACTACAGAAGCAATAGAAAACTAATACACATAAGTGCCTAGTACACAAAGGCCAGAATCCTATTGGGGCATTGGGAAAGGAGATATCTCCTTTGGGAACACTTCTACCCTTTGTGCAAGTAGTTTCTCATTGCTGATACACGTCTCCCTGGTCCTTTCATGATCAGAGAAAGGCAGGGGAACCTGAACACCATCCCTCTGGAGTTATGCATCCAGCAGCAAAATGCAGCAGTCACCAGGAGTGCAGAGGATAGAGGATGATATTTGTTTTCGTCTCCTTGTGGCACAATTACAGTTGGATACTACCTTCTTGTGAAATCTACTTACTTCTTCCAGTTGTAGAACTGCAGTCAGATGCTGTCTGAAAGTCTCCCCTCCCCAGACATTCAATGGACATGAGGATTTGTATGATGGTATTGAGAAGCTGCCTATGCAGAGGACAGAAGAGACGCCTGGTAGAATTATGTTCATTATGCACCACAAGTATGATGTAAGACTGCAATTATCATGACTTGACTTATCTGAGGCCTGTTACAGACAGCCAAAATAAAGCTGCTTCGAGTCACAGTGGAGGTATGGTGTTTCAAT